>NW_019154093.1:82234587-82243206 GCF_002288905.1 Enhydra lutris kenyoni | reverse complement strand
AAAGAAAGAAAGAAAGAAAGAAAGAAAGAAAGAAAGAAAGAAAGAAAGAAATTAAGAAAGAAAGAGAAAAGAAAAGAAAAGAAAAAAAAATTCAAGACAACTCTCCCCCCCCACACACTCCCCCCAACCCCGTGCCTCCAGAAGACCTGGAAGAGGCATATCTGGGCTAGGGTGAACAAGGCGCCTCAGTCCTTCTTCATCTCGAGCCCTTAGAAATAAGGCGAGGGGGCCTTTGTGCCCCCTCGCTGGCTGCCGCAGCCGCCCTTGCGGCCCGCCCACGTGGGGGAATTGCCGCGGTGGGTTGCGTGGGAATGAGCCCCCGCTCGGAAACCTTGCGAGGGGGTAAGGGACGCACGGGAGCCCGGGTCGAAGGCTCTTCGGTGTCCCTGTGGGTGTGAAATCCGCGGAACCCGGGTCCGAGAGGCGTATTTGGAGGTAGAGCTGGCTTTCTAGTGGGCCCTGGCCAGGCTTTCGGCCGCGCTGCTCCCGGCTCCCCCAGCTTTTTCCTTTTTTGCCTCTTGAGGCCCCACCCGAGTTCCGCACGGCGCTTCCCGCCTGGGACAAAGGCAGGCGTAGCAGCCCGGTCTCCGTCTGAATATCGCGGACGTGCCGGAGTCGCCCAAGGAGCTCCTGCGCTTCGCAGGGCGGGGACCCAGAGCCTGACCTAGAAGCCTCTACTCTATCTGCGACGACTGGAAAGCGCAGAGCTGCGAAGGATGCGTTTGGCACCGCCCGCTTCCTGCGCTAGAGCGGTCGGCGGCCGGACTCCCTTTTGCAGCACCCGTGGGCGGTTGGGGTCCACAAGCAGCCTCGCTGCCTCTCCCACTGGCCCGCAACACTTTGGGCGCTGCTGCTGAATCCGGGCGGGGAGGGGAAGCGTGCGCCCACCCCTGGGTGGTGGCTGCCTGGCCTTGTAATTTAGCGATCCAACGCCACAGGGGTGTGAGCGTCTCTCACCTGCACAGGTGCAGTGAAAGTGATCGGGCGCGTTTCAGTCCGAGGCTCTATTTCCAAAAACTAGTTGCAGAAATAAGAGCGATGTTTAGAAAAGGAAAAGCCGTTTGCTTCACTTGTTTAAGGTGAAAGTGAAAATGTTCGCAGCTTGATATAGCTGAATGATTTTTCTCTGTTGTCTGCTTCACTAGATACAGCTAAAGCGAATGGACAATTAGGGAGGTCGCGTGCAGTTTACACTTCCTCTGAATCTGTAAAAGGAAAGGCTCCCGTTCGCAGTGCCCTCTCGTCACTGCCTTCGCGTTGAGAGAATTGTACCCGCCTCGGCCGTTGGCGTAGGATGTGCTTGAATGCAGCCACATCTGGACGAGTTCGGGCGACTTTCAACCCGCCCCACTCCCCCGCCTTTGCCCCCGTCCTTCCAGCGGCATTATATTCATTGGCATTTGTGGTTGGCTTTTCTATCTTTGGGGACGTTTTACCTTCCTCCCTACTCTTTTGTCACCCCCTACCTTAGTTGACCAAAAACAAAGGAGGGGGGCACTTCCAGACGGAATGCCCATATTAGTACCTCTTTGCTTGGCCTAGATTGTAGAATTCGAAGTCACTACCCAGGATTATGCTTGTACATGCAAATACCTAGGGCAAGCCTGCTGAGCCTTATTCACTAGCTCTCATAAGTCTCAGAGGGTCTGAGCATTCAATACTAGGGAGTTCAGATCGGATTTTAACCAACTATGGCAGGAAGCCACAGGCCACTGTCTCATTTACTGCTTCACATCCAGAAAAAGTCACACACTGATAAAGCAGATAAGTTAGTAAAGATGCATGAAAATGGTTGCAATAAACAAACAAGCAAGCAAACAAACACTAAGTGATATTTTGAACTTATTTGCAGAATTTCTGAATTTGGAAAGTAGGAAAAACTCTTCTTCCCTTCTGCTTTTTCTGTAGGTGGATTACACTGTGTGCAAATGACATTGTGTAGTACTGTTACAATGGGTGTATTTGTGTGCACATGTGTTTGTGTGTGAGAGGGTGATATTGAAGTGTGCACCTATGGAAATTGCCCTAAACCAGTCTCTTCTCCCCCCACCCCACCCCCCGGCATATGCAGTGAAAAGAAATTCTTTCATTGCAAACTTTATGATTCCCAACCTCCTTAGACTGCTCCTGGAAGGGGAACAGGCTTTAGGAATGGAAAGCATTATTTAAAAGGGATTTAGCACACTCTGCTTCTCAGCATTTCCCCCAAAGGTAGTCGGACTGAAAGTTGGAGCTCAAGGCTGTCCCTCCCCCACTTCCACGGAGGCACAGGAGGAAAAGTGTGAACTCCTAGGGCGCCAGCAGACTCGTTACCACCTCTGGCAATGACCCAAAGTGTGCATGTATCTTGAAGTCCGAGCTCCATTGCTCTGATTGTTCAGAGCTGAAAGTCCCACAAACCTTCCATGAAGTCAAATCATGGATGAATTTGTACTCACACACACACACACACACACACACACACACATTTTTACAAAGGAGAGCTTAGTAAAATGCCCTACACGTGGTAGACATTCAATGATTATTTGTTGAGTGAATGAATGAACTCATGTATATTTATTCTTTCCAAGGCAATTTTTAAACTAAATAAGCTTGTATATGCATATGTAACATATATGTAACAAAGAATTGTGTGCCCAGAATATAGGGGAATTTTTGTGTCTGTCCCTTTTTGCTTTCCAGTTTTCCCCGAGCAGCCCCCTCCCCCAAATCCCTGCCTGAGGCACAGGTCTCTGCAACTAGTTGGTAAGCTTATCCGTCCCCCACCAAAGCCTGTCAGTCAGCCAGTAAAAGCAAATGCATTGCTTTGGTCACGTCCTTACTTCCCTCACAGATCACACTCATGTTTCTATAAAGGTTCTTCGGCTAATTTCATCCTGCACACCCCCACATTCCTTTATACTCTCTATAGGTGGTATAGTGCTTGGGTTTCACAGGCCTGGAAACAGCCAGATCGCCTCTGTTAACAGACCTAGCCTCAATCAGCATTTTCACAGACTGGACAAAGTTCCCAGGAAAGCTTTGGGTCTTAATATGGGAAAGGATTGCCAGTTCCGGGAAGGACAGAAGCCACTGTTTCCAATCTGGCTGGGACTAGTCTCATGCTCTAGGTTTGCATTAAAAAGATGTGTATGTAATCGCAATTCTGTGTGACTTAGAAATTACAAACCTGGTGCCTTAGAGAAAAGAGTCCAGTGCCAGGACTTCTGAGCTCAGTGGGTCTCAATACTGCTATCCAGTAGACCCCAACTCATCATCCCTCTGAGGGAGCTGGACGACCCTTTTCTGTGCCCCAGCCAGCCTGCTGCCACCTGGAGGACAAGGATATTTTCTTCCTCCTGTTTCCCCCATACACTTTCGAAGAGGAGCAAGCTGGAAGGAGTAGCCAAACCACTGCCCTAGTCACCACAGGAGCCCTGCTAACTTCTGTTCTTTTGGAAGAGTCTGCCTGAGCCTGAGAGACCCAGGAAAACAAAGAAAAAGACTCTTCCCTTTCCCCTCTGTTCTCCTCTTCCTCATCTCTCATCTCTTCCTTCATAGTCTCCCTAGCATTTGGAAGTCCAGGAGGTCCAGGAGGTCCAGGAGGGGGGGCTGTCTCTAAAGGCTTTGCCTCCAAGGCTGCTGGCTGCTTCATCAGGAAGGACAGTGGGGGCAGGGTCAAAAAAGAAGTATTTTAAAACTCCACTAAAGCCAAACTGGAAAAACAAAACAAAACAAAACAACTCACAAAAACAAACAAACAGGGCGCCTGGGTGGCTCAGTGGGTTAAGCCGCTGCCTTCCACTCAGGTCATGATCTCAGGGTCCTGGGATCGAGTCCCACATCGGGCTCTCTGCTCAGCAGGGATCCTGCTTCCCTCTCTCTCTCTCTGCCTGCCTCTCTGTCTACTTGTGATCTCTCTCTGTCAAATAAATAAATAAAAATCTTAAAAAAAAAAGCCCTGTCCTCTTCCTAGTGGGCTTATCCTTTAAAAACAAACAAACAAACAAACAAACAAAACCAGTGGCAGCTCTTCAGAGGACAACCTAGAATGTTTCAGACCACATTGCCAGCCCCACAGGAAGGATATCTCCTCTTTAAATGAGATGAACAGTGATCAGGACTCAGGGGTTGGGGGAAAGGGGCCCCACAAACAGACTGCGGAGGTGGAGGGGAGTCCAACTTGTTTCTAACCAGAACAGCTAGAAAAATGTCAGACTCTGGTTGCCTCTGGAGCTGCCCCATGGTGATCCGTTTCCAGGAACAGGCCTGACCCAGGAAATAGTTCTCCCAATGAGGCTTTGGATTTGGGTCAGGACACTTGTGATCCTCTGTTCCCTCACCAGTCTGTCCCATCCACATCACAGGCTAAGGCCCAGAGGGGCTTTGCTATTTGCTAGTGCTTTATAGTTTATAAAGAATGAGAGCGGTGACAACCCAAAGGCTAGTCTAGCTCGGGGACCTGGGCAGCCTGCCGCCTGCCGCCTTCTTGAAGTTCTCTGGGGGCTGCTTTCTGGGTCGCCTTTAAAAAACGAAATCAAACCCAACTCAACAGTGTTGAATCAGCTGCTCACTCTACCTGACCCGCCTCCCGATGTGATCTACAGCCGTGATCGCTAATGGTCACCTAGGGACAAATTAAAGAATTGAAAATGCTGAGCTTGAGAAGCCGAATTCCTTACACTATCTGGGGTCGTTAATCACCCAGCAGAAGCCAGCCCAGCAAGCAGGAAAAGTGGCTAGAGGGACAGAAAGACAGCGTAGGTCTGTGCGCTGGTGTTTGAGGGTCTCAGGTGGAGGGATTCCAATGTAGTTGTGCACACGTGTCCGATGTGCTTGGAATCCGCGGCACAGTTGACGGTCCCCAGGAACCGTAAAGCCCGTTTCTTTGGCTGCTCTAATCGCCCTGATTTTACAAATATATGTGAACTTGGTGATCGTCACCAAGGTAGTAAGGTTAGTTTGTGACTCGGTGGCCCAGTGAGTCGGGTCTACGCCCACACGCATCGGCTTCCCAAGAAAAAGCAGCCTGTTTTTTTGCCCAACACGGTGAGAAGAACCTGAGATTCGCGTTCAGAGAGTCCCTGGGCCTCCTGGGAATCCACCTCCGGGGGCGGGGTGGGGTTAAGGGTAGTGCACCGAACCGGAAGGCGTGTGCCTGGAAAAGTGGGACGCTCGAGCCTTGCAGAGACAGGAAAGCAAGTATCTGGGGGTGGAGGGGTGTCACTTCTGTGCAGACGAGGAAGGGGAAGCTTCACCAAGCACCACCATCTAGGGTGGGGATCGCTACAAAATGAATATCAGGGAAACCTGGCGCTTGGGCTGGGTAGTCTGGCACCAGGTCTTCCGAGGAATAAGCACTCTCCCAGAGCCAGCCCCCTGCCCATCCCGAACCCAGGAGTTCGGGCCTGGACACCCCTCCTCCTGGGGCCTGGACGCCGGCAGCGCAGCTCCCAGACTGAGACGCTGGGAAGCCCAGGCGCTGCGCTCTTCACTCCTCGCGGTGCCCGGGCGGTGGAGGGCTTCCGGTGGTCACACTCCCCAGCGGGCAGGCCCAGGCCCTCTTTTCAACTCGATGCCACAGTTAGCCGCTCTTCTAAGTAGCCCCAGAGCTATATAGAGACAATTTGTTTAGTGAAGCTCCTAAGACAATGGAAAGTTACGAGGTTTCCTGGATGTTGTGTTCGGGAGGCGGGGCCGGGACCCGCTGACGGCGGTTTCCCCAGCCCTGTTCCCCCCCACCCCCCGCCCTGCCCCCTCAGCCACCGGGCAGCGGAAAGAGGCGGCAGCCTACTCCTGCCCTTCGGCCGGACGACTCACGGCTGCCGCGCCCGCCACCTCTGCACCTGCCTGGCTGAGGTGAGATGCCCGGCGCGCGCGTTGAGGGCGGTGCGCGCACGCCCGCTTCCAGTTGCCGGAGCCGCCGCGGCGACGTCCTCGAACGACGGGCTGGAAAAGGGAGTGTGAGGCTGGGGGGGGGGGGGGGGGGGGGGGGGAGTCACCCCTCAGGGATTGGGAAGAATAATTTTTGGCAACCTGGGTAAAAGGTCCTAGGTAATTTTGCCTCGCAGTAACTTAGCACCAGTCAACCAAGTTTTAGGGACCTTGGTTTTCTTAACTAGGATTGAGAATAACATTATGTTGTCTCCACGTCCCGGGGGAGTGACAGCTCTCTGGTCGGAGATGCGGTCCCCACGGCGGCTGGGGAGAAGCGGAACCCAGGGCAGGAAGAAAGCAGGCGCGTTCTCCGTGATTTTAACCCATCCTGTTCTGGCAGGAAAATCTGAGATTTAAAACATCAGAAATAGCCACGCAGGGATAACGCAGGTCAAATACAATCGCGGTGACACTGCGCACTTGGGCTTTCCAGGAAAGGACCGACCGCCGCGGTTTGGGAGCAGCCGAGTCTTCCGGCTTGCCCCCGGGCGGGCCGCGAAGGGCGCGGGAAGCCCAGTGGGGACGTGGCGGTCCTCCTACTCGCCGTGCTTGGGAGGTGGGTTCAGCAGACGGGCGAGAAAAATCCCTCATCTCTGCCGCCTGGCTCCGCGATTACCTGGCGGCGAACGCCAAAAGGCGGCCAGCCACTCCCCGGGATTCAACCCAACCTGGATTCAGCCTCTTTGGCTGCAAAAATTCCCAAGCCCTACAAACTCGCCACGCACTTCTCGCGGCTTCCGCCGCTGGACCCCGACCACCCTTATGAGATTTTGGCGTGGCGGATGCCAAGCCCTGCGCTTCACTTAAGGAAAGGGCGCGGGGGCTCAGGGGAGCTCTGACCTAAGTGACCAGGCCTGAATAGCCGCCCAGTTGACCTGACACGTAGAAACAAGTTCACAATCAAGATCTTGGCTACCTGCTGCCCGGAAAACCTGGGGCTGGCCCGCGTCCCCCCCGAATAATCCGAATCCTAACCTAGTTCTCCCCAGTTCTCCCGGCATAGCAGAAGTGACTTGCCTGCCGGAGCGCAGAGGAGGCTGACAAGGAGCATCTGCCGGCTACCTGGTAGGAACTTGGCGATTGGTAGCGTCTCCACGGTTTATTTGGGTATTTGGTGACCCCATCGTTCTTGATTAGCCACCCTCGCCTTCTCGCTCACCACGCCCCTACGCAGTCCCCTAGTCAGTGTTTGGGCTGGAACCTCGGGGCTCTGAATCTAGAGCGAGTGGAGCTGGTGAAGGTAAAGTTCCTCCACGCTCACAGAAACAGCGCAGTTACGCGGTTCCCCGCTGCGCATCCCGCGAAGTTGGAGGAGGAAAAAAATTTAAAATACACTGGGCCAAATTCATTGCTAAGAACACTTTGAAGTTGGGTAACTAGTCCTGCGCCACTCTGCCCCACTCCTTCCCCCATCTCCCCCATCTCCCTGCTCAGCCAGATGCACCAGAAAGCGGCACTTTGATCTTGCAACGGAGTAATTTATATTTCTTTAAAAAAAAATTTTTTTTCTGTGCAAAGATGATTGGACCGGGGAGAACATAATGCAATTCCACGGGCTTGGGGCTGAGGAGCAGCTTTCTGGGCCGGGCCAGGGCTGGGCCCGGGATGCCAGGCACATCTGTTCGGGCCCGGTTTGCAGCGCATTCCTCCTCGCAAGGATTTTTTTCTTCCTCTCCCCTCGGCCGGACTGGTCCGCGTGATTCACCCCAGGCAGGAAGCTGGGCTTTATTTGTCTTTGACCTAGAGATGCTAGGAGAGGTGTGGAGAGGTTGGCCAGGGTGGGGGGCGGGGGGGGGGGGGGGGGGGGGGGGGGGGGGGGGAGTGTGCAGTAAGAAAGGCAATGAGTCAGGCCCTACGTTCTGTGCATTGAATTGGAAGAGAGGGGAGGAGGAGCTCAGAGAGTAAAGACACTTTCTGCCTTGCTGCGAAGAACTTAGTACCCGCCACCGTATTCCCCGCCAGGAAAGGGGCAGCTGCAGACTCCGTGGGTGGAGGGCCAGTAACAACCCGGTCTTTCCCGCCACAGGGATTAACTGAAATAAAACCGAAGTGCAAACTTTTCTGGCACTTTGCCTAATAACCTCAAATTGGATTAGATGCTTGAGAATATTGAACTCCGTACAGCGCCGGTCAAACGCCGACTCCTCCCACCCGACACCCAGCAGAAAGGTCCTCCCTTTTCTGCGGAGGTCTGCGGGCCGAGCACCCACCGTTCAAGGGCATGCTTGGAGACTCGGATTCCCTGGGGTCCTCAGCCGGCCAGCCCTTTCACCCCACTACTTCCTATTCTCTAATTCAAATCTCTCCTCTTTCCTCTCTGGGAGACCTTGGGGCTGTGTATCCTGCAAGTCACAGATCATGGAAGAGACATGCTGAAGGCTTACCCATCTTCAGTCTGCAGGCGGGTCTTACTAGGCCACTGGGGTCTCTGGAGGAGTCTGGTTTGTACTAAAAACCCTAAGCTAGGTGATTGGCTACAGGGGCTCTGCTCTGCCTGAGGAAGACCCTTTCCAGGCCACGTCCCTAATCCTCTGTCCTCACTTACCCTAAATTCTGTTTTGGGAAGATGGATCAGAGTGGGGGACACTGATTTAAGGCCCAAGCCAGGGTTAGGATTGTAGGCAGTGAAGCAGTCCTGCCCTTTCCCCTTCAATTTTCCCCCCTTTCTCTCCCTTTTCTTTCCTTTTATTTTCCCTTTCTTTT
>NW_019154093.1:82147409-82234577 GCF_002288905.1 Enhydra lutris kenyoni | reverse complement strand
CTTCCTTCCTTCCTTCCTTCCTTCCTTCCTTCCTTCCTTCCTTCCTTCCTTAAGTTTTGTCTTGTCCTTCTATCCTTTCTATCTCTTATGTTTCTCTGGATTTTATTTTCTGTAGCCTCTCATCCCTAAAAGTCCCAATCCTGTTTCTCAGGCTCTGAGGAGGCCACTCAAATTGCCCACCAGCACTGCTAGATCAGGGAAAGAGCTTGCTGGATGCTTGGGAACAAAACAGGGAGCAAAACAGAAGCTGACCGTCTTAGAGTGGTAAGGGCTTCCCAGGGCCTGAGGTGAAGGCCTGAGACAGGGACTTGCTCCCCCTGCACATTCTTTTCCTCTCCTTTGCTCTAACACCCCCACTCAGGCTCCTCCCTCTCCACCCCACAGGACACATATGAGGTCCGCTTCTAGTTACAGTGTAAAAATTCAGGAAAAATAGATGGAAAGGAGGCAAGTGAGAGTCCCAGGCAGGTAGAAAAGGGAACTGGGTCAGGTGGTTAGTTGGAAAAATGCATCTTGTGGCCCTGAGGAAAGCTCCCAGGCCAGAGAGATGGGGTGGCCATTACAGTGAGAGCACAGGGGAGGCTGGAGCAGCATGGAGCTCCTGCCTAGGGAAACAGCCACAACAAGGACTCCAGCACATCACTACACTGCCTCGACAGGAGTTTTCCTGCGGCATGTGCTCAGAGCAAGTCGGCCAGGGAGACTGGATTTGCCATCAGGGGGAGAGAAAAAAGAGCCCAAGAAGAGAGGCTGCCGGCATTCCACCAAGAAACCAAAATCAGGAAAAGGGAAAAAGGCGAAGGGATGGTCTGCCTGAGTTTCATCCTCTTCCCGCTTTCTGGATCCTGCAGGAAGCAGCTGGCTAGGGCCAGCGCCTCGGCCATCCCAGGGACTGTTCTCCATCTAAAAAGCTCCCTTTACACCCACAGCCCTAACTCCCCAGGCCTGCCTGCCTTCATGGGTTGTAAAGGGAGGAGGCTGCAGTCCCCTGGGCACAGAAACAAGACTGGACTCTGAGTCCCGCAGAACCTGAAGGTTTCCTGGGGTATCCTTGCTGAGGTGCACCCTTTCAGGAGTGAGGACTCTGATGATGAGTCTGTTTTTCACCTAAGCCTGGCTCGTCTGTGGCTCCACAGTGAGCCCTCCTTGGGCACCAGGGACCTCTTCTTTTCTCTCCTTTCCTACCAATTAAACCTAAAGGCTATTCCTCCCAAGCCAAGGTATTTCTTCCAAACTCCAAAGTTCGCCCTTATGCTGGTCCCCAAGGCCCTAGGAATTTTCCCTCTCTGTTCCCTTTTATGCGGCAAATCTGCTCTCTGGGGCCTCTGCTATTTTGAGGAATAAACTGCTGATAACAGTCAGTGCTGGGGACACAAGACCTGTTTCTTATTTGTGTTTCAAACAGATCCGTGCTGGAGAAATGAGGACTAAAATATACTATGGACCTCAAAGTTGAGCCCTGTGAATATGTGCACAGGTGGGAGGGGGAGGGAGGTGGAAGGAGGAGAACTCACTTTGAAAATATTTGAGGGTCCACCCATAGGGAACAGCATCTTCCTAGCAACCTTGTTTTGTCATCTATGCCAGATTAACACACTCTGTTCTCAGGAAACTCCCAGTCTGAGGGCAGAAGTGGTGGTCTACATGGCACTGGCTACCATCTACCACGGGGTGGACAAATGCCATTGGGGACCTACAGGTGCTTTGAACTGAGCTGGGATGGGGTGGGGCTCAGTTGCCTCCTAATTGCTCAGTTACCAGCCTGCAAGTGTTTTGGAGATCTGTGCCTGGGGGAGGGGATGGGTGATGTGCAGCCAAAACCCTTTCAGGGAATAGGTGGTTTAGGGGTTGAATCAATACAGGATCTGAACACTGTAAAGCCCATGCTTCTAAAGCGAAGCATCTCTGGTCCACTGGACTGCTGGGCCAGGAGGGAAGGTCCAAGGCTGGCAAGTCTGAGGGTAGAGGCCAGCTTGAGGCTGGTACCACGGAAAAGCCATGGGAGGAAGCCAACTAGAGCTTGGCAGCTTGATTTCAGTTGAGCTCCACCAGAGACGGCAGCCTCCCCCCTCCACCCCCAGTTCCCTTCCCCTGTGGCTGGTGGCATTGTATCTTTTCTGTTCAGCCCCTATGGGGTTTCACCCTGAGGAAAGGCAGGATGGATCTCTAGTCCTTTTATCTCCTCCCTCACATGGGGAAGGGCTTGGGGTGTATTTCAGATGGGTTGGGCTTTTTTCAGGCTGCCTGAGACAATTCCTTCAGACAATTCCACCAGTTCCTCCCCAGCCCGTTCCCTTTGCTGAAGTCCCTTAAAGGCAGAGACAACCTAGGCATATAAATTGCATGTTAGTGCATTTGCACACAGAGAGGCTGGAGGTATAAGGGATTGAGAATGTTGGCTATAGAGCTAGAATACCTACACTGAAAGCTGTGAGACCCCTGGCAAGTTACATAACCCTTTTGTACCTCAGTTTTCTCCTCTGTAAAATGGGACTAGTAGCACTGGTTCTTGGTTCACAGAACTTGAAGTAGATGGAAAGACTCAGTTTATGTAAAGCACTTAGTACAAGGCCTGGCACAAAAGAGAAGGCTCAATGAATATTAGCTCTTCACAAGTGGTGCAGACGAGAAAGAGAGGAGATACGAAATGAGACTCAGCCCCACGAGAGGGAGGCTGTGGAAATACATACTTCTTAACGTTTCTTTCTGACTTTCCTGAAAGGAGGGGCCTCTGGATGGTAATGCCTCCACTGGTTTTCGAGCTGGGTCAGAAGTTCTCATTTCCTGTGAAAGCAGTCAAGGAGAGCAATATTGGGGGCAGGTGTTGGTGTGCAGTGCCCACCCTTGTGCCACTGCTCTTGGCCCGCAAAATTCTCAAACATTCTGGGGCTGTAGACACCACTCCGGATTGGGAGAATATGGATGCACTAATTGTTCTGCCCTGGGAATGCCTTCATTTGCCTGGATTGGTTGACAGTCCTATGAAGTCTCTGGAAAGTATGTAAAGTTAAGTGGACACTTTTCTGGCTTAGAGATAGCTTTCTTTGCCCCTGGCTTCCTGGGGTGCTTGGCTATGGGCTAGAGTACGATGACTGACCCCTCCCCCCCCAGACCCTGTAACTCTGGCAATGTCAGCTTCTCCATGGACACCCACTGTGTGTCTTTGTTCTGAAAGACCACTGGAGTTGGAAAACAACTGCAGATATGCATATATACATAAATGGTTTTATATTATAGGTGTATGTTTTATATTTATAATAATGTTTTATATATACAAACATTTCGAGGGCTCATTTGCCAAGATGACAAAGGTCTCCGCTTTGGTAATATCCCTATGCCAGCTAATTTCCTCGTCACCAGCAATGTGATGCCCGTCACCGGGGAGTTCTGGGTACTTTTTACACCCCTACTGATTTGGTTTTGTTCAAGAAGGTTGGAAGAGGTGGCTTATGAATTATGGACAAACGCTGACGAAAAACCTCCTGTGACCTAGCTTGCAGGCCTCTTCCCAGCTCCTCCTTCTCCAGGCAGAGGGCAGAAGCAAGCACAGTTCTGGCCCCTATAGCTACCCCAACTTCCGCACACCCGAAGGCTTAATTCCCCAGCCGCTCCTTGGAGCTATGCAGTTGGAGAGCCGTTTTCCTACTCTCTTTGTATAATGGACAATTTGTTCTTCACTCCTGAAGAGGGAGAGATTGATCCATAAGGAGGCTGTAAATATCTACAAATATCTACTTGCTGGCTTTTGCCAGTGCCGCCAGAACTAGCTCGACGAGTTCTACCAAGGACATTTTTGCTCCTGGGTGGCCGATTTTTTATTAGTGACAAGTGAAATCCAAACACTTACAGCAAAAAAGCCATCACATCAAGGCCCTAATGTATCAAATCATTTACCTTTAGCTGCTGGTCTTTGTGGGTGCCCTTCCTCCCAGCCTGACTACTGCCAGCCACTGTCCTCCATCCCAGCCCCAGGAACCCCTGAGTATCTCCTTTAGGTCCCAGGACCTTGGCCCACTGTGTTAGACTGTGGGGCCTGGGACTTCTCCTGCTCTTCATCCCTGTAAGCTTTAGATAATCCTTCCTCTCAGTGGCAAAACCAAAGGGAACTCTTAACCTTGCTTAGCCAACCACCTGCAAAACCCAGCAGGAAAAGAGAGATGGAGTCACATTTAGGGGCAAACCTGGAAGAGCTGGGAGTCCGCATGTCAGAAAGAACTCAAAAGGATGCTCTGCTCTGTCTGGCTCCTGGAGTTTGGCATTCTGGCCCAAGGAAGGGACTGGATACAATTAAAAACTAAACAAGACAAAACCCTGCTGCTCCCACTTGGTGTCATTTCTCACTGCCCGGTCTTTCAGTCCCCGCTGGGTCTTCAGGGCTTTGGAGAATGCCCTGGTCTCCCCAAGGCACTGAGGCCTCAGAGAGTTGGTGCTCCTCATTTTCCCCTTCCTTTGTCACCTATGGGACTGTGCCTACAGATGAAGATCCATGCAGATGAAAGAGGACATCATGGCAGCCACACGGATTAAGATTCTGGAAGCCAGGGAGAGCTCAAGGGACCTGTGGAGTTGGGGGAGAGATGCACCAGGAGGCATTCTGGTAGATTTCTGCAGACTTTGGGGCCAGCTGAGTGTGTGGGCAGAATGATTCCCCAGATGGGGCATGCCTGATGCTTTGTACCCAACACTGGGTTGTTTCCACATGCATGTTTGATTCTAGAACGGCATGTGTGTACACGCCTGTAGTTGCATGCGGTGCGTACATACTACTGTGTATGTGTATATTGCCAGACAGATAAAACCATAAGCTTCGTATAGTCATGCAAAATAGACGCATGAACTTTGTACTTACAAGGTTTCTATACAAATATATAGTAGTTACGGATGTACCCACGTTTATTTTGGGGTGCACGCTGGTGTCCTCAAAATTGGCTGAATTTGGTTTGGGTTGCCTAGGGTTTCCCTGCAACCCTGAGCTCAGGAAGGTCCCGGAATGTTACTTTCCAGCCCAGGCCAAGCAAGGCGAAGGAAAAGGGCTGGAGGGCCTTCCAGAAAACCCCCTAGCCTCTCGGCCACCACGTGCCCGCCTCTCCCAGCTCCTGGGGATGCAGAGGCAGGCTCCTCCCTCACCCTCAGTGGGCTCAGCGCAGGCTCGAGGTTTCGCTTCCTGCGAAGGCTGGCAGGGCAGAAGCTGGCGGCGTCCAGGGCGGGCACAATCTGAAGGCGAAGGTCCGGCTGCCGGGTTGCACCATACGCCCAGGGGAAAGAGGCGCTGGGCCTGGGGTAACAGGATTTCCTCGCCTCCTGGGCGCGGCCGCTCTGGGCATGGCCGCACAAGGCCCCCTTTGTGGAGGGGCCCAGCTTCTGCGCAGACCGAAGGCAGCGAACAATAGCGCAATGTTGGCCGCCCGCCGGCCCAGGCTCTCCCGGTTACACCACGGCCGCCGAAGGCGAGGAAACCGGGTGGCGCTTTTTTATAGTCACAAACATAAAATCGGGGCTTTCTCCCCTTTCGCTCGCCCCCTACCCCAACGCCGATAGAAAGCAGATAAATTTATGAAGGGCGAGCTAAGAGAATAATTACAGGGTGAAGGCCGTTAAATTTTATTTCCAGTCCCAAAGGCAAAACCTGCGATTTTATTGCAAACATCTGGAAGGACCAAGAGGTGGGCACGCTGCTGGTTTAAAATAAAAACAAAAGATTTTATTTCGCGAAAACAAAAAAACATCATTAAAGACCCTTTCGCCCCCACGGACATTTATTTTAAAAAGTGTGAGGGGGTGGCAGAACAGTCAACGACGCACGCGGGTCCCAGAGCGCCCGGCAACCTGAACCAACCCGGACACTTGGACATGCGGGCTGCGGGAGTGGGCCTGCGCACTCTTTGCGGGGCCGGCGTCCGGTGGGCGTTTCCAGAAATCTGCTCCCTCCCACGCCCACCCGAGGGCTCCAGGCCAGTTTTGCCACCCCGTAACTGGGCACCAATTTGGAAGAAGAAGTGAAAAGTGGGTACGTTGGCTCCGTATTCCCCGAAGAGACGATCACAGGAACAGTAAAACCTCAGGTCTGTTCCGCCTCCCACCGATCATCTTGCCTGTTTTGTTTAGTTGTAAGGTATTTAGGGCTCCTTCACTCTCCAGGAGGGGAGACTGAGGCACAGGCCATGCATTGACTTGCCTAGGGTCACACAGTTAAGAGCGGAAGGGGACCTGTTCGCTAGGCTTCACCTGCCTTGGAGTCCGGAGGGTTACCCACCCCATAGTCGCCTCATAATGTTTTATATCTAGTGCCTAGACAGGCTGAATTCATTGTAATTGCCTCACCCCCCCCCCCCCCCCCCCCCCCCCCCCCCGGGTGTCCCACTCAAGTGTTTAAGGGCAGACTAAGGTGTCCTGCTGGCAACTATTTTTAAATTTGTTTTCAATTACTCAAAACTGCAAAGTCCCAGCGCCTGGTAGATCACCTTGTGTTGAGGCATTAGCATTGGTGGTATTCAGTGTGGAGAAACAGAAAGAGGACTGGTATATGGGCGAGGTAGGGCTGTGTTCCCAGGACGTTTGTCCTTATGATACAGAACTCTGTTGTTCCTTTGAAAAATCAAAATATCTGGACATGCCAGTTTCAAGTGAGCAGTCATTATGCTGCTCTTTCCTTCTGGGTATTTCTCCTGTCAAGGCTAGGACTGGCCACCCATTTCCCATAGGTCCCTTCCACTTTCCCCTTGATTTCCTCTGACTCTTCAGGTGCTTAATAACCCCTTCCTCTTTGGGACACTGCAGGGGATGGGGTGAGGGGAGCTCCAGCTTGTTCCTTTTCCATCAGGGTGAGGCCTGAAATAGACCAGTAGACCACCCAAGACCCAAGGTTGGAGGCTAGGAAACCGGGCCATTGCCTCAGGAATTAGCCTCACGCATTGGGCATCCCACTTTTATTCGTAAAGCTTAAAGGAGAGAGAAATGGGTCATGAGATTTTGAAAACCCTTTAATATAATGACTGGAGGAAACTGCATAGCACACCCCCAGATTTCTACATTTAATCCCCCCAGTGCTCCTTTTCTTCTCCCAATCACATAAAATTATACACTTAAGTCACAGACATCAAACCATCCTGCTTAATCTTTCTCCAGACCTCCCTACCCATCAGTATAAGGTCAAGAACCAAGGAATGCAGGACCCTGGGCTGGGTTGGGGAATGGGGGAGACTTAGATGACCCTACAGTCACAAAAAGAAAATATCCTTGCTCCTCCCATTTACCTGGAGGAGCACTCCCATTTTCCTGACTGATCCAAAGCAACCTGGCTTCATGACCCTCTGATTTGTTTTAATGGCCTACCCCACAATTCTAAGCTATGTGTATGTATGGGATGGAGGTGGGGGCCACTTATGTGTGACCGGAAGGAAGGATGTAGGAGCGCCTCGGAACTCTGTGCAGAGTGAATGTTTGGGGGTGAGGTGCAGCTGCATGCTGTTGAAGGGTATATGGGTATATGGTCACCTTCATCGTGCAGGCTTTCTGGACCTGCATAACGGTACCTAGGTAAACCAAAAGTTTCTCTTTTTGAGAAACGTTCACAGCCCCAGGGAGGGTGTATGTCCTATGGTGCATTTAGTTCGCAATCCATACTAAGTCTGCGGAGGGAAGGCGAGAGGCTGCCAGAGGGAGATGGGTGATACAGGCAATGGGGAGGAGGAAAATGCTGGAAAGGAAGAGAGGCTGGCCCCATTGCCGCTATCCCACTGGGCCTGGTCCCAGGAGGCCCCAGCAGTGACACCAGAATCAGGAGCCGACATAGAGGAGAGCCTCAGAGGAAGGTAACTAACTGCCTGCTCCTGGCCTGCCCTTGTCTCCAACTCTTTTGCTGAGGCCCTGCGGTGGTGATTGCGCTGTCATTTTCTGCCAGGGCTCCTGGAAGCAGCACAGGGTGGTGACTGAGGTGGGAAACCCTGCGTCTTGCCACCCAGGCTCCTGGAGTTTGCGGTGCAGCACAGAGGGAGACGCGGAGGGGCTTTGCAGCGGGCTTCTAGATCCCAGGGGTGCTTGGAGTGCTGCTCCGGGATCCCCAAGCCTGAGAGAGGCTCCTGGAAGTCACTGGAGGCCAAGCCTGGCTGAGTCGCACTCAACTGGTGGCTTCCATTATTCTTTCTGCATTTGCTGAGCCACGGGCTTCCTCTAGTCTGGCTGACACCCAGTGTGAGGAGACTCCCAAAGTGTTCTTATTTGCTTTCCTCTGGAGAGGCCCAAGGTGGATTCATGACATTCAGCCCCTTCCGTCCAGCACCAGAGCAGTTCCAACTACAGTGTCAAGGACTAGATTTACCCTGTGGTCAGGAGGCGAATGTGGCGTTTCAAAGGCCCGACAGGACCCTCCCTTCTTGCCCCAAGGTGGAAGGGCAGATGGGCGCTTGTTCTTCGGGAGTCTGTGGCTGCCATGGATCCCTCTGCCCTAGGCTTGCTGACTCTGTTCGGGGCCTGGCTGTCGGCTAGACTTGTCTGCGGAGCTTCTCAGTCTGGTCTGTCGCTCGCACTGGTGGGCTGGCTCTTTCCTGCCTCTTTGCACGGGGATAGAAGAGTGTCGACCAGGGCACTGGGATGAGAAGATCAGGCTGTGGTTAGGCTGCAGTCCGCGAAATACGAGACCTTTTTTTCTGCTTGGCAGGATCAACTTCTGGGCCCCTCTGAACCCGCTCAGCATTGGGCTGCGCTTGGGGTCTCATGTGGCAGGCGACCAGTAGCGTAACCCAGGAGGGGGTGTGGGAAATTAGAATGGTCAGAGTGCTGGATTGAGTTCCAGAGAAATCCCTGACGACCGCTCTGTCAAAGTTTTTTGGTTTTGTTTTTGTTTTTTAAAGGGTGGAGAGGGAGGATCAGCGAGCGGGGAGAGCTGGGTTCCGAAGTAATCAGATTTGAAGGGAATTCTGAAAAAGCTCTTCCGCTGTCAAAGTTACTGGCCGGCCTTGCCCATCCCTTCTCTGTGGGTTCTCCAGAACAGGCGCTCCGGGCAGTCAACGCTCAGATCAGCATCCACGCCGAAGGGAAGGCGAGCATTTGCTGTGTGCGGGCCCAGTCAGGATATCAGCCGAGCGTGCGGTAAACCGGGCGCCGCACCGCGGGCCTCTTGCTTTGCCGAGTCTACGTCTCCTTCTTCACCAGGTAGAACTGGAAGAAGGAAGCGATCATTAGATTTACAGTTACAAGACCCTGGATAGTAACGGGGCGTCTTTGTTTATTTCTTTCGTTTTGCGTTAGCCAGAGTTGCTTAGAAATCGTATAACAGGAAAGTAACGTGTGTGGCGAAATCTCGGCTGACCCAGAAGAGCTTATAGCGTCTGGGGGCTGGAGCGAGATTATCGGGGTCGTTTTCGAGCGTTTTCGGACAGGTTGAGAGCCCCCAAACACCAGAGCAGTAATTAAAATCACTCTGGGCTTGCTACGTCTATGAGACTTAGCAGATTTGGGAGGAAAAGATACGCATTTGGGACGGGCAGGGGTTTGGAAAGGCGAAGATCAGACCTAGACTTTTGGCCCTCCCCTCTCCCCCACAGAGAACCCGTGGGGGACCGGGAAGCCAGGGGTTAAAGCGGCCCAGGAGCATCCCCGGACTGCCCGCGCGGAGCCTTGGCCCGAGCCTCAGTCTCTCCCCTCCTCTCATTGGCCCGCGCACCTAGGGTTTCTCCTGTTCCCTCCTCGCCATTGGTCGGGGGCTGGCTTTTTTTCCCCTCAGTCTTTCTCTTCCTCCCCCTCCCTCTCCCTCACCCCAAGGACAGGAGCGCACCGCCTGCCCCCAGCTCCTCGCGAAGGGAGGAATTTAGAAAAAAAAGTTTCCCAGAAGTTTGGATCAGAGGAAGGACGGGAAGACCAAGAGAGGAAGAGGGAGAGGGAGGAGAGAAAGGGAGAGGGAGGAGAGAGAGAATAAAAAAAAGATGAAGTCCAGTCTACACAGCCTGTGAGCGCCTGCCCGGGTGGGTGGGAAGCAGGACTCGGGCGCTCATGCAGCGAGCGGGCGGCGCTCCGGGCGCTCGTTCCTAGCGGCTGGGGCAGCTAGGGGCGCGGGTCGGAGCCGGCTGCGGAGGGCGGGGAAGGACGCAGGGGGAGGGTGCCGAGGAACCGCAGGGCCGCCGCCTCTGTCTCGGCCTCTGCGCCGCCGCCTCTCCCGGGCCCGGCCCGGCGGGCGCTCCAAGCGTGAGGGCGCGGGCTGCTCCCTCAGTAGCGGGAGCGAGCGGAGGCCGGGGTGCGGGCGGCTAAGATGAGTGAAAGGAGAAGATCTGCAGTCGCCCTGAGCTCGCGAGCACATGCCTTCTCCGTTGAAGCCTTGATCGGCTCAAATAAAAAGCGGAAACTGCGAGACTGGGAGGAGAAGGGGTTGGACCTGTCCATGGAGGCGCTGAGCCCCGCGGGCCCACTCGGAGACACGGAGGACGCGGCCGCACACGGCCTGGAACCTCACCCGGGTGAGTGCGCAGGGCCAGACCGAGGGAGGCGGGCGGAGAGGGGACGCCGGGCGGCCAGCCTGCGGGCGGTATGGTGTGGAAGGAGGCCTTGCTCCCTGATGCCCTGCCTTGCTCCGACGCGGGTTTCCTTTTCTTTGCGCAAACGTCTTAAGCTTTCCGCAAATTCGCTGCAAACAATTTGGGGGGAACTGAGCCTTGCATATTCGTCGTCAACCTCAGGCAAGGAGGCCTCGCTCGCACCCCCTTCTCTTCTGGGAGCGGAGCGCACTGTTCTGGTGTCTACAGCTGAGCGGCCGCAGGCCCCCGGGGGTTAAGGAGGGGTACAGATCGAAGGCGACCGCGGGAGAGGAGAGGGGCTGGGATTCGCTCCTGAGAGCTCCAGTGGACTGGCGTGGAGTTCTCTGGCTCAACACCCAGTCTCGGGAAATGCCCAGTTTGTCCCATTTAGCCTTCGACCTCGGTCCTCGCCCTTCCCCCACCAACTTTTCTGGGACTCAAGTTCTTGTGATTCCCCTACTCCGGGGACGACCGAGCATAATTATATTTCTATTTCGGTGGCGTTTACGGAAAAGGGATGTATGTTATAACCCTTACCCTGCGCCCTGGGTGACTCTTCAGGGCCAACATCTCTATGTATTGGGGGAAGCGGAGTGATTAATTATTGCCTCGGATCTATCCATGCACGTTATATGCACACAACACGTAAAACACAGAGCGGATGTTGGTGTCTCTATTTTAGCAGAAACCTGAGCGGGTAGTTGGTTGAGGGGGAACAACTTAACGTTTTGTATTAAGTGCCAAGATTTCAACTGTGCAAAACAGCCCGGGGGAACAGCTGTTGTCGGAAGAATCTTGCGCGCGCGCCCGCGCGAGCGCGGGCACGCGCGTCCACACACACACACACACACACACACACACACACACACACACACACACGGTCGCAGCTTGGTTTAGCGGTTTCAGAAACTTTCCAGCCAGGGCTTCTGCTGCCATTCTGGAGGTGCTCCTGCTGACCAGCTAACGTTGGGGAGTAAACCTGGGTCAGCGCGCCGGAAAGCGGAACGCCAGGGTGGGGGCGGCGGCCCACAAAGGGATGAGGGTGGCTACGGGCCCGAAGAGCTTGGGGACGGAGCATTGGGGCCCAGGGGCTTGGGGGCTGGAACACTGGCCGACCCAAGGAGGGACAGCTGTCGCTTACATTTTCTCTTTCGGCAGTGACAGTTCAATTTCTATGCTCCTGAGGCTAATAATAACGCGATTAGCGGGTGACTTGCTGAGACCGAGTTTTATGAATTCTCCGTGTTCTTGTGGCCCGTTACGGTATTTGAGTTTAGTGCTGGGGAATTATTTTTATTAGTCGATGAAAAGAAAATTAAAAGGAGATTTATTTCGTCCGCTCAAATCTTTCTCTGTGTTTGGATGCGGGTGCCTGTCCACGCGGACCCCTGTGTGGGCAATCCAGAAAGGAACGCGTAGCTAATGTGTGTTTCCCATCTCTGGCCAGACCCTGTTTCCTCACCGCATTTATATGTTGTCAAAATCCACTTGCGCCTTCACACAGTTTAGTGAGAGTTCTTTCAGGCCTCCTGGCAACTCATGGTTTGGAAGGTTAGTTTATTTTACTTTCCTGACGGTGGAAAAGACAGAAGTTACTTAACTGTGCGTGGTAGACACCCTGTCTGCAGGTACTTTTCTCTAGGGAGGGGTCCAGGTCCGCTGCACCTGGTCTAGGGTCGCTTGTTCAAAAGGACCAATACCTGTGATCATAATCAGGGACTCAGCTTGCAGTTTTCTCTTTTCCCCGGCCATAGTGAGGAGAGAAATGGTTGGGACTAGGAGAGACCATTCCAGAGACATAAACCCGAAGACCTGTTGTCCAGAATGCTCTTATCTCGCTCCCACAGTATGAGGGTAGGGGGTGAGGACCTAACATAGGACCTTATGTCACACCGAGTTCAGCTGACCCATTCCCATTTCATTTTTTCTTTTTTTTTTAAGAAAAAGATGGGCGTTTGGAGTAGAGAAAACGAAATACGTTTGTGGGGTTGAGGCCCAGGAGTAGGAAGAAGCTGAAAGCTGAGAGCACTCGGGGGCCTTCTGCGGGACGGGGCTACCAGCCCCGCCTGGCTGCGTCGTGCACCAAGGGGATGTCCAAGTTCGAGCCCCAGCAGTGGCCAAAGCTTTCTTAGGAACCGAACATAGAAAAGATCTTTCAGAAAAACTGCGTGGTGGAGTGGAGCCCCCGCAGTCCCCAGAGTGGAGGAGGCGGAGCTGCAGGTTCTGGGCCGGGATGGTAGCAGCAGAAGGCAAGTCCAGGGCTTGGGGTCCCTTGTAGGCCTTTCTTTCTTTTTCTAATCCGGCGCCCTAACGAACACGCATACATCACCTTTAAAGGTGTGTGTATGGTGATGGAGGTGGGAGAGGGGCCCAGGTGACTCCATTGTGCCCGAGACAAAGTCTCTGCCGTCCTTGGCCTCAAATTGTTTAAACTCTATTCCCAAATTAGGACCGCGAGCTGGCTGGACCGGCCGCGTGGCTCGCCTGCGCTAGCCTGTTGATAAGAAGTCAGAAATGGGTGGGGGAAACGACAACAGAAATAAAATTGCCACGAAGCTGGGGAAGGATAAAACAAACACGCATACAGACACAGGACACCCGCCTAAAGCAATCGTGTTTATCATTTTCACCATTCCCTCCCTCTGACGGTACCTCCGTTTTTCCAGCCCTTCCTGTCCGTGCCTTAAAATCCCAGGATCCTGCGACAACCCAAGGGTTAGATTTTAATGTTTAACTTTTATTAAAAAACGTGGCCTTTTGCTTTTTCACAGCCCGTTTTTCTTTCCGCGTCCGGACAGAGCTGGCTTTAGTTGGCGCCGAGCGCCCGCAGCCTGGGGCGCCAACCTGCAGCAGCGGGGGACCAGCCCAGCCTGTGCGCTGTAGGAACTCACACATCAGAGGACACACTGTATGTATTTCAAAAATTTCCACCGAGCCTGCTGGTCCCGAAAAACCCCGAGGCCCAAAGGGCCTTGGAGAAGGGCCTGTGAGGTGCCCTCATTATTGCCAGAACTCGTCTTCTGGAGAAGCCGGCAGACGCAGCCGCCGCAGGCTCGGGAGGGTCTCCGAGGAGCCTGACTCCCGGGCCTGCTTACCCCCGCCTCTCGCCGAGCAGCAACAGGGAACACTTTTGAGCCAGGATCGCCCGGAGCAGCTGCTCCGGCTGCGGCCTTGGAAGTATATTTCAGGCACGCGGCGGCGCCATCTGCGCTCGGACCCCAGCCCCGGCTCCACCCGGCTTCCCCGCTCGAGTCTGGAGTTTGGGCCTTTCCCGCCCAAATCCACAGCCGAGTAAAGCCGAGGTCCGGTCTCCCGCGGAGCGAACTAATTCAAACCTTCTGCGAAAGGATTTCCCCCTCCAGGGCCTACGGCCCTGAGCCTTGCAGCCGCGGTGCTCCAGAGGCCTAAGAAGGTGGCGGCGTACGCGGGTGGGCACACAAAGCAGGCGCAGTCAAGAACGTGAGGGCAGGTCCCTACTCCGCGCACACGTGCACATACGTCAGGCTCGCGCGTCCCGTGCACCTCTCCGCGCAATCCCTAGTGAAATGAAACAGGAAACGCCCGTGCAGTGCCCCAAGGCACTTTCTTCTTTCGAATTACCGAGATCAGCAGTTCACGCAAATTAATCTGCCAGTTTATGGCTTGTTTGCTCAGAGTAAGACTCCCAAAATTTTAATCCTGACATCACCCCTCCACCCTCCCCTAATCCCCAATAGGGAAACACAGGGTCAAAACGGAGGAAGTGACTCTTCACTGACTTTTAAGTAATGGAGAAAAAGCGATGAGTTTGAAGCCAGTGGGGAGAATGTGCTTGCGCGGGGCAAGAACCAGCCAGGGCGCAGGCCGGAGCTTGGACTGCCGGCAAGGGTGTGGGGTGCGCTGGGCGAGAAGCCATAGTGTAAGTCTGAGGTAGAGCCCGGGGCGAGAAACGCCGGTTCCTCAGTGGTACGTGAGCCCCAAAAGCCAGTGCAGGTCTCGAAGGTGC
Organism: Enhydra lutris kenyoni; assembly: GCF_002288905.1. Classification (NCBI taxonomy): domain Eukaryota; kingdom Metazoa; phylum Chordata; class Mammalia; order Carnivora; family Mustelidae; genus Enhydra; species Enhydra lutris. The sequence continues at coordinate 82,220,087 of NW_019154093.1, read as the reverse complement.
CAGGCCTGGACCCTGAGGATGAGCCAAATGTGGTGCCTGCTGGACATGCGCAACGCTCTCGCCTGCCCAGTCAAAACGGCCTTCCGCGGTGGCCGCGTCTTTGGTGAGTGACCTTGTGTGAAGGGGACTGAGGAGGTTAGGCTAGATCTGAATTCGTCATAGGCTGGTGAGGATGGATGTGCTCGGGAATGAATGCCAAAAGGACTTTTGTCGCGCAGGTCGGACGTTGGCTAAGTCAGACGCCCCCTGGATGCGCAGGGCCTGGAGAGCACACCGCGGTGGCTCCCGGGAGGTGGGCAGGGTTATGAAGATGTTCTGTGTAAATCCCTGGCCCTGACGCTGTGGCACAATAGAAGCCACCAGGAAGAAGGAAACTGTTCTAACCCCCTCTATCCCGTAGATGGAGCAAACTGATTGAGGGCAATGGGGAGGACAGGGAATTGGGAAAACCCTAATACCCAGAGTTTGGAATGTGATGGAAGGGAGCCGGAGTGTGCTGTTCTGCACCCCCTCAAGTCATCCCCCGTCCCCCCGCGGGCTTCACAGCTCCTTCTGAGGCACGTAGAAGGCGCAGGACTAACAGGCGACCCTCAGGTAAAGGTCTCTCCCTTCGCGGCTGGGCGGTGCAAGGCCCCTCGCTGGGCTCCGTCGTCCGCCTCTGCCCCTCTGAGACTGGTCCGACGCGCCGGGAGAAACCTTCTCTGGACAGATCAGCTCACAGCGTAGGCGCTCAGCGGTTCTGAATTTGCGTCTTCCACGCCCCACCCAACACCATTTCTTATTGAACACTTTATTTATTTGGGTTCAGACCTAGCCACTTTCGGGTTCCTGATTTTATAGGTTAAACTCCCAGAAAGAGAAGTTCGCGGGGTGACGTTCTTGCAGGGGGAAGGGGGAATTAAATTTTTAATAGTGGAGTTCGTACTGAAATTATATCGACGTATACCCGCTGCCGGTTTCCTGTCCCCCCCCCCCCTTCAAATGGTATCATGGCCATCTTTTAAATATTAAAGGAAGTTAGTTTAAAATCTAATTAATACACCCAGCACCCGAGGAGCGACTGACGAATGGGGGATAAACCTAAGATGATAGGGTATTAGTGGTTTGCGTTTGCCCATTTATTTGTATAATTTCCTTCGTGTGTGCGCACAGGAGTTTAATGGAAGCTAGTCCCTCATCATTAATCGTTCATGTTGGGCCACAAGGGGAGAAGGACAAATACCTTTTGGCTCAGAAGACCAGAAACATTTTGTTCATCCAAGCTTCTCCAGGGCACTGCTTAGTATTAAAGAGTGAAATATTCCAGGTCTGTAACAATCGTTCTCTGTATTGCCAAAAATATAATATTAATAAGATGAGGGGACTTTTTTGAGTCCTGATTATGGACTTGGTTAGAAGTTTATTTCTCACACCCAGGAGTAAAATGATTACTTCTTAAATCTGTCAGTTCCTTCTTTAGGCGATTGTAGAGTTAAAAACAAAAACAAGACCGGACTGAGCAGATTCCACAGGGATAAAGAGCAGAGAGCAGATGGGCATTTCACTTCTCTTTCTGGAAACGCAGAAATCCATCTAATGATTATTATGGGGGGGGGGTGTAGCTAGTTATTGCTTTCTTACTCCCAAAAGAAAAAGACAAAGTAGTTCAGCAGGAGAGAATATTTAAGTGGTTTTCTAGTTTTGACCTTTTGGGATATTTTTCCACAGGGTAAAGTAGGGAACTGGTGTAATCTTCCCCCCTTCTTTCTCTCATCCCTGTGGTTTACTTTTGCCTTGCCTTTTCTGGTTTCCAGCGAGCCCTGAATTTTATAAGTGCATGACTGCGATATAGGGGTCTGCACTGGGAACAGCAATTAGCAAATTTATAAATTAGGGCCTGTTTACACGTCTTTGGGCATGGATAATCATTACTTAATTTAAGTGAGGCCCTTGCTCTAAGTGTCAGGATGGAAAATGAGACTCAGTAGGGAGGATAGAAGGTGAAACGGGAAGAGGTGGGGGAATTAAGCAACTGGTGACGACAAATCAACATTTATGCAGTGCCATTACTGGCTTCACTTTGAGGCAGGACATTCTGCTGACTACAAACTGATGATGAGCTTTTTTGATACAAGAAGTGAAAATAGGCCTTGCATTTGATACTCTGTTCTATACTCTTTTTACCAGCCAGTGTTCAGCTATGCCCTTTAGGTGTAAGCGTTATAAAATGTATTAAAGAGTATATAATCAACTGTATGTGTTTACACACAAATTTATGTGTGAAATCTACCGCTCTGAATGAGACATAGAAAATATCTCAGGAAATACCAGAAAAATATTAGAGAAAATAAACTGCCCCTCTTATTTGTGGAGCCAGTTAACAGAAGGAGAACACATAAAATTTGGGGGGTCAGAAATTTTGTCATCTCTAGGTATCCACTTGACAATTCCAAGAGAATTCCAGATTTGAAACTTCTTGGTATTGGCATTTTCACTTAACTATCAAATTAATTTAAGATTTTGACCAAAGTCCAAGAGAAAACATTAGAAAAGGAAACTGTACAGATGCAATTTAAAAGAGCAGGAAGAGTGGAGTCTTTTTTCTAACTAAACTTGGCTTTTAAATTTGTGAATAATGCCACCTTCACTTCGGATGGGCAGAATGCTGGCTTGTATTGAAGTATAATTTCATGTCCTTCCATGCAGGGAGTTAACAGAATCACTAAGGGAAATCTGTTAATAGAAATAACGAGAGAAACTGTGATTTGGGGATAATAATTTAACAACATAGAAATATGTGCAAAAATACTCTCCCTATTTGTCCTCTTGTATTTTCTTCAGTATAGCTGCGGAGGCTAAATGAGCTGTTTTCCAAATCTCCACACACTTTAGAAGATTAACAGCACCCTCCCCCCCAAGTCTGGATTGCACACGCAATATCCTAACATAGCCTTTTTTAAAAAACCGAATACTACAGGTAACAGTAGAGTTCCCTTGAAAAGGATCATCAGAGGTCATTATTATGTACCTAGCTGGGAGCCTTAGAGTTCTAGCGTCTAGTTCTCAGCGGAGTGAACTGAAATTCTTACTCCCAACACCCGCTGTCTTCTCTGCTGTCCCACAATCCCAAAAGTCTAGTCGAAACCCCAGACGGGGGCTCGGAAAGCGGTAAACCCCTCTTACGCTCCCCCACTTTTCCTCCCCCAAATTCTCCTCCCCCCACATCCTGTACCCCTCCCCCCCCACTTCCTATACTCACGGTGAAACGCCCATATTTTCCCTCTCTTAAAAAAGAAAAATCAGATGAAGTTTCACCGGGGAAGGATTTGGGATTGCATCTCTTCCCGTGAAACTATCCCTGGGAAAATAGGGCGGGTCGAGTGACCTTCCGAAGTTAGAGAATCGGGCCGCAGCCGCATCTCCCCTCCTCCGGCCCCTCGCCCGGGATTTGGTGGCGCCTTGGGGCGGGAGCGGTCGGGTCAGGAGCGCCCGGGCCTGGCCGCGGTGCGCGCGGCCCCGGCTCCTGCTCTGGCGCTCGAGGCTTGGTCCTTGCCCGCGGGTCCGCGCCGCCGCTGGAAACCAGGAGGTACGCAAATCCCGAGGGATAGTCGGTGCCCTTCTCAGCTCCCTTTACAGCCTGGAGCAATGCGGGCAGTCGGGTAATCGGGAAGGCCTTGGTAAAAGACCACCCCTTCTCCCCGCAAAAAATCAAGGAAAAAAATCCAAACAAACAAAAAACCCCAAAACAACAACACTCCGCCCAACCGAACCGAAACAAACACAAAACCCCCCAAACCCCTAAACGGAACCCAAGGATCTTACACCTCGCGCCCCGAGGGGAGTCTGAGCTTTTGCTTTCATCAGGCTGAACAAATATCCAAGGAATTAAATTGACTTCAAAACATTAGCAATTAGAAACCAAGAATCCTTGGGCCTGAGGAACTTTTAATCCCTAACCATTTCCAAATGGGTAATTCTAGGGTCAGTAAATATCATAGCCACTTTGTTAAAAAGGAAAGTCATTCTGTCGGTTCTTGGAGAAGCCGAGGATCCCCGGGTGCCTCAGAGGGCACGTGATGGCAGCGATGACCCCTGGCTTCTAGAATCCCCGCATTGTTCAACTGAGAAAAAGGGACAACAAACAATTGCCCTTCACGCTATTCTTGGAGATTAAAAACAGTGAACTAATTCTTCTCCTTTAAAAAAAAAAAAAAGGAAAAAACCACCCATAGAAATGACTACTAGCCACACTACACTCTGTAAGAAATGGGCGGGAATGGCTTCCTGGCTACAGCTCCACTTTAACTGGGAGGGGAGTCTTCCCTGGAAGGCTTCAAAGTATCAATCCCACCAGGCCCCAGGGCCCAGAATTTTAACCTAGAGTTTAGGGAACTTGGGTGGTGTAGGGCTCCTGTTCTTGCTCCTTCTGAAAAATATATAGTTGATTTTCGCCATAGGGAGGGGCAGGCATTGGTGCCAGTAAGTGAGTGATTGTGAGCACAGTAGTGCTTTCCCTGGGTTTGAGAAAGCTTCCTCTATCTAGTAACCTTACACTTTTATTTATTTTTTATTTGCAACAAAGCTGAGGGAGGGATTATGTACTGATGCACTATTTAGGGAAAAACAAGGCTTATGGGAAAATCTATGAGCAAGCTTGCATAAAAACGTTTCAGGAAACTTAATTGCTTATGTGGACATCTATGAGTCTTCACTATACTACAAAGCTTTCAACACAGGCCCTCATAGTGTAGATTATATCCCTGTATTATGGTAGGAAGAGGGCTTGACTAGCTTAAACTGGACTTAGAGTCTAGCACTAGCTTTCTCATTAATTTTGGAACCAGAGATATTTGTTCTAAAAGCAGACATATAAATGTTGAAAAAATTGTTTTTTTTTTTTTTTTAAAGATTCTATTTATTCACTTGTCAGAGAGAGAGGGGGAGAGAGAGTGAGCACAGGCAGACAGAATGGCAGGCAGAGGCAGAGGGAGAAGCAGGCTCCCTGACGAGCAAGGAGCCCGATGTGGGACTCGATCCCAGGACGCTGGGATCATGACCTGAGCCGAAGGCAGCTGCTCAACCAACTGAGCCACCCAGGTGTCCCGAAAAAATTGTTTTAAAGTTGTTTCATAGCCTCAGTTCCTGGTTTGTGAAATGAGGGAGAAAGATTCAAATGACACCTGAGGCCCCTTTAGTTATAGGATTCTGTGATCTTGTTACATTTTTTTTCTTGTAATACTAACATTTTCTCCTGAGGTACCTTAGCCATCACTTGTCCCATCCTTTTGTTGGAACAAGGGAAGTTTTACTGCAGTTGTAGAAAGTAACAGTAATAGCAATTCAAGGTCAAAAAAGATTTTTTATTGCTAAAATTAAGAGCTTCCATAAAGCTTTTGAAAAGTTTTTAGATTAATATCACATGTTCAGAAGTTCTGGATCTAGTCCCTTCTGTTTGATGTAACCTATTGTTGCTTGTGTGACTGCCTGGGACCCTCCTGCTGGGAGAATTCTATGGCGTTAGTAAATTTAAAGAAAATACAAGTTATCTATGCTTTGGACATTTTCTGTGCCATTCTCAGAAATAGCTGGAAAAACCATGCATTTGAAAAATGAAGACTGAGAAAAACAGCTTCATCACTTGTAAATTGAATGGATGAGTCCTCCCTTCCCCCCCAAAAAATCAGTTGCCCCTCATTACTCTCTGAGCCTGATGGAAAGCACTAGTAACTATTTTCCATGTCTAGTCTGCTAAGCCGAGGTCTTGATCTGGCAGAGAAGTGAGAATGCTAAAAGGATGACTTAGTAACAGGCAAAACGCTTGTCAACAAGATAGATCAGAAGACAGCTTAGCATTCAAGACCTCTATTCATAGCTGCTGAACTTGAGGGCAGGGACAGACCAAAAAACTGGGCCCAGCATACACCTAGGAAGGGTTCTCATGTTTCTATCTGTGGGACTGTCTCTCCTTATAGACTTACACAGCTGGGCCAGGGATAGCTCCCCACTTGTATTTGATGTCCCCATTCTCTACAGCCCCAGCCCCTGTGTAGACTTGTGTCCTCAGGGACCTTATGGATTTACTGTCATCCCCTTTCACTACCACCCTATAAACTGGTATAAGACAGGGACCTTGTCTTCATTGTTTTTGTATCTCTAGAGCCTCGTACAGGTGGCTGGCACAGAGCAACACTTACTATATAATGATTATAAATAGCAACATTTGTTGAACACTGTGTACCAGCCACTGTGCTAAGTTGTGTATTATATACTACAGTGATATAACATAACATAACATAACATAACACAATATATAGTTTTATGTAATACATATTAAAATACATAGTATAGTTATATTATTATATAATATGTGTGTTCTAAATCACAGTATGATAATTATGTATATTCCAAATAATATACAACTATATATATAGAATGTATATGTGTGTGTATGTGTGTGCATATAGAATATACAAAGTATACATACACATACATCCCAAAGCACTGGTATGAGACAGTAATAATCTTACTATTATCATTTCTATTTGGTGCAATGAATGAATGAGTGATACGAGATAGTGGTTAAAAGCTCAGGTCTTTTTTTTTTATTATTTATTTATTTGACAGACAGAGATTACAAGCAGGCAGAGAGGCAGGCAGAGAGAGAGGAGGAAGCAAGCTCCCTGATGAGCAGAGAGCCCGATGTGGGGCTCGATCCCAGGACTCTGAGATCATGACCTGAGCTGAAGGCAGAGGCTTTAACCCACTGAGCCACCCAGGCGCCCCAAAAGCTCAGGTCTTAAGCTTAAGAATGCTTCCTGAAACCTGGTTCAGCACTTGCTAGACCTTGGGCAGTTCCTTAATCTCTCCCAAACCCAGTTTCTGCACCTAGGAAATTGTAATAATAAACATATTAATCAAACAGTGGTTGTGAGGGGGTGCCTGGGTGGCTCAGTGGGTTAAAGCCTCTGCCTTCAGCTCAGGTCATGATCCCAGGGTTCTGGGATCGAGCCCCACATCGGGCTCTCTGCTCGGTGGGGAGCCTGCTTCCTTCTCTCTCTCTCTCTCTCTCTCTCTTTCTGCCTGCCTCTCCCCCTACTTGAGATCTCTATCAAATAAATACAATAAAATCTTTAAAAAAAAAGTGGTTGTGAGGATTAAATTAGTACCCATAGAGGAACAAAAGATTTGGCAGTGTCTGTGATTCCTGTCAATTGACTTGACAGTGATTATTCACTTTGGTGACCAGCTTGATAAGAAATTGTTGCAAATTATAAATCTAGCAGGCACCACTGCTCTCCCCGGTCTTTTGCTTTAAGTGGGATGTTTGGGACTTGAAGGGCCATTGGTACTTGGTGTATAGTCTATGGTTAGAAACAGAGGAGCAAAGCTGAGTAGGAATGGCTGGCTAAGGAAGTTAAATAGGACTTTGTGGGCTGTTGCTATTCAGGGTTCCGCTGAGGCAGAAAGCCAGCCTCCGAGTAAGCATCTGAGGCGGGGAGAGAGGGCTTCAAGGGTGAGGACCAGCTGTCTGGCATGCAGTAAGAAGAGAGGGTAGGTGGAGGGTGGGGCAGGGAGCCTCAGCTTTACCAGCTCCCCAGGAACTAGGCTCTAACAGAGGACAGAGGGGCCTTTCTGGATGTGGGAAGTGGAAGAACACAAGCATGTTTTTCTGGTTAGTTTCTGATATTTTTACCTGGAGCCCAGAAATCCCCAAATGGTCAGGTTTTATCCTATGGGCAATAAGGAAGATTCATTTTGTGAAGCCTGTGTTCCGATGGCCCCCAAGGTTGGGCAAAATGAACCAGTTGCATTTAGTAATTGAAATCCCAGTAAAGGATTGTAGGTGTTGCTTAGTTGAGGAAAAAAAAAAAATAAAGGGACCAAGTTTAAGGACAATCTATAATGAAGTTGACTGTCAGGAAGAGGAGACTGGGAAGTCTTTTTTTAGGGAAAACAACAGAAGCCCCAGCCATTGTGTTAGAACTTACATCTGGCTGCATGATTTTGCAGTTTTCTTCCTTCCAGCAAACAGAAGCCTGGATTTGATCATTTACTTTTTTTTTTTTTTACAAAACTAGTTACACCCCAGACTTTGTTTATATTGATTCCTGGTAGCAGAGGAGGAAAGTGCATTCCCAGGGGAAGAGGAGCTTAGATCTCTCCCAAGGCCTCCTCCATGGAGCTCAGCACCCTTTAGCAGTAACACTCAGGCCCTGCCTGACCATCCAGAGGCGGGGGGAGCTACTCTGCCCTGGCTAGAATTCAGGTTTCAGTCTTCTAAACATATCTGTGCACCTCATTTTATCTCCAAGACAGCTGTTTCTTTACTTCCCCAATCTTACAAACATCCTCTTCTCTCAGAGTGCCCACCGTGCTGACCGATAGGGACTCCTACGGATTGAGGGCATACTCTGTACCAGGCACTGTACTCATGGCTTCATTCACATTGTCTCCTTGCATTCATCCAATAGTCCTGGAAGGAAGGTGATTGTTTCCCCATTTTACGCATGAGGAAATTGAGGACCAAAGAGTTTTAATAACTTGCCAGTATCCTTAACCACTACACAATATTGCCTTCCCCGGTACATGGCTCTTCAGTGCCCTAGAGGGAACTTTCAACTTTTGTAGATGGAAGTCTATGCTTGCTGCCTGTGCTGTTCCCCAAACAGAAATTATTAAATCATAAATGAGAGAGAGCTCATTTATAATTTCAGAGTCTCTCTTTTAAGATGCCTTCTCCATACAGGCTGGAGGAAGTCTCTGTGTGACAGTGATATAAGGTGGAGTTTGGGAGCCATGGTCTTTGGAATAGGAGGTGTGCACCCATGCCAAGCTGACTTGCTTTTCTTTGACTTTCATGCACAGAAATCTCAGTGTCTGAAATGTGGTGGCTACATACTGAATTTGATCTGAAAACTCCTCAACCTAAATCCCCTCATGCAGTGAAATTCAGGGGAAACTTTTAACTGCCCTGTTTTACCCATTCCCTTCTCCATTCACAACGGGATGGATGGAATCTTATTGGTAATTGATTCAAAATGGAACAGCTTAGAAACATATCAGTTGCAGTGAGGAGCAATTTGTGCATTTCTAAGTACTGTTGATTTTTTCAAACTCAGCAATCACAGCTGAAATCCCTTTGCCATGGATTGAATTTACAAAGGAAGAGATTCTGATTTCCACAGTGGCTTCTTTTTAATGCCCAAGGATTAGGAAACTGCCTTGAGGACCCACAGCAAGTACAACCGCTCTCAGAGTCCCGGCTTTAACTTTAACCTCTGAGTGGCTGCTCTGATTCATTTATTTTGTAACAGCTCTATTTAGAGCAGCCTTATTTGGTATGGCATCACTTATTTGCAGAGATCTCTCATCCCTAGACACACTTCCACCCTGTGCTCCTTCACTCTTCTAGCATGTTCTGCGTAGATGTGCCCCTAGTGGTGAGTTTCCGGGAGCTTAGTAAAGGGCTCCAGGGTTTCTGGTCCACCTGTTCACTGTATTTCCACCACTTTCACTCCCACTCCAAGTAACCTTCCTCTCTTAGGAAGTCTGATGTCTCTAGCAGGGATTTGGAGAAAAACCACACCCCCTATTTCAGTGTATGGACTGTACATTAATGTGTTTCTTGGCTGTGTCACTGTAAGGTCTATCGAATTCCTGTTTGTTGTGCCCAGTGTTAGAAAAGCGGCTTTTAGAAACTAAAAAAGAGAGAGCTGTAAAGTCCGTCTCTGTTTTAATGCTTTGCTTTTCCTGGCTGCCCACCCCACTTTGTGCAAGCAGCAATTCATGGGATTCAATATGATCTTGCATCAACAAAAGCATATGAATCTCTGGGCCCATTTCCTTTCCCAAGGAACCTGTGTGGAGCCAGACTCTTGAAATATAGAGTGTGGCAGAGGAGGAGATGAATGCTGCAATCCTGGATGGTTTGCTGGCGCTCACTCAAGAGATCTGTTCAATGACAAAGGTAGATTCTGCAAGATGTGAAATGAGCCATGCCTTGGCCATTTCATTTTCCCCTCTCATTCAGAGCCCTATCTGCACGGCCAGTATTAATCCTGGGAACGTTAGATCCCATCTGGTGCAATTGTGCATTACCCAGATTAGACTGTGACATCACAGAGATTTAAGCCATCTCTGTGATATTTGGACTGGGTGGTAGGTAGTGCAGGAGGCATTCCCTACAGACACGGGACAATCTGATGGGTGTAGGAATGAGCAAATAGTGAAGGCAGCCCTGGCGAGTATGTGTGTGTGTGTGTGTGTGCGTGCGTGCATGCGCGTGTGCGCGTGTGCATGTGTATGTGTAGGGGGAGGGCTGGCAGGGGTGCCGAGGGGTGTTAAGGAGAGCTGGGAGGAACGGTTCCCCCAGCCTGCGTGGGTGAATTGGTTCCGGATGTTAACATTTTTTCCTGGGGCTTGACTACATTCTTCTTTTTCTTTGCCTGTCTGTTTTCCTGCCCAAGCTGTTAAGGCTTCCACAGCTGTGTGGCTCATTGCTGGTGAGTGTTGAGAATGACATATCTGGCTTTATTGCAAGGGCAATTTTGGGGCATGTGTATAGGTAAACTTTTGAGAGGTTTTTATCCAGCATCTTTCAAAAATTTTGAGGTTTTTGAGGCGGGGGCATTATCTTGTCAGGTTAGTACCAATCCTGTATTGCATTGGATGACCTCTATTAAGGATTAATTAGGGAATATTTTGGAAAGCAGACGGTCCTTCATATCTCAGAAGCAGAAGGGACTGGCTGGTGTGGGAGACTAAGACAACAGATGGAGGCCAGGGATGCAGCAGAACACAGCCGAGAACACGGTGTGGGGCAGTTAGGGTACATAGTTCTGGCCATGTGGCTTTGGGCAAGTGATTCACTCTGCCTCAGCTGAGTACATGGAGGCTGAGGGGACTATGGCCTGCTGCAGGGTTGCTGTTGAGAAGTCATTGAGATAACAAAGTCGAAGCACTTCTGGCACAGTGCCAGGCTCATAGAGTGTACCCAGTATAAGCATTTGTCTCCCTTGATCATGCTTATACTTCTAGTAAATTAAGAAAACTCAGAAGCTTTTCAGTGTTCTGATGAGAAACTTTTTGGTGAGTGCCAGACACAGGATTGTCCCAAACCACTTTTCTTAGCTGATATCCATTACTGCCCCATTCATAGCATGTTCGTTCACACAGGCTGACTAATTTTTTAAGTGGACACATAACTGACATCCATAGTGTATAAGTTTAAGGTGCACAGTGTGTTGACTTGATACATTTATATATTGTAAAATGATTACCACCTTTTGTGGTGGAGAAATTTAAGATGTATTCTCTTAGCAACTTTAAAGTATATAATACAGTGTTGTCAACTATAATCACAATGTTCTTCATTAGATCTTAATATTTATCTTCTCACTCTAAGTTTTGTTTTCTTTGACTGACATCTCCCTGATTCCACAACTCCCCAGCCCCTGGTAACCACCATTCTACTCTGTTTTTATGAGTTCTGCTTTTTGAGATTCTACATAGAAGTGAAATTGTGCAGGATTTGTCTTTCTCTGACTTATTTCATTCAGCAATATGTGCTCAATGTCCATTCATACTATGGCAAATGGGAGGATTTCCTTCTTTCTCTGAGTAATATTCTACTGTCTCTGGCTGCTATCTATCTAACATCTTTATTTATTCACCCGTTGAAAACAAGTAGACACTTGTTTTCATATCTTAGCTATTGTGAATAATTGCTACAGTGAACATGGGAGTGCACAGTATCTTTTTTGAGTTCCTTTCTATACAGTCTTTTTTTTTTTTTTTTGGCTTCACAGGTGAATTGTACCAAACATTTATTTTTTTTATTTTTTATTACACTCAATTAGACAACATATAATACAACATTAATTTTTAATGTAGTGTTCAGTGATTCATTAGTTGCATATAACAGCCCGTGCTCATCTATACAGTCTTTTTAATCATCCCCCCAGCAGTTGCTCCTGCTCCTCCTCCGGTTTGGAACACTTTCTCCCTTCTCCTTGCCTAAAATTTCTCCTGAAGAGAGCTTATCCTGCTTTCAAGACCCATCTTGAACACTTAGTATGACAGAAATCTTCCCAGATGAAAAAGGGCAATTTGATACAAATGGGGTCTCTTTATGGCTTCCTCTCAAAATGGCGCCAGTGTCCTCCTTTCATTTTGTAGTCATAAAGGAGTCTCAGCTAGATGATATTTGGCTCTCAAAGGAGTAACCAAGATGGTAAACATACAGGGGTCCTTTGTTGACTTCCCTCATCAGCAAGCTCCTCTTGAGAGGAGGTCTTCAAGTAATCTGATTAGACCATTTCTGAGCAAGGCTTCTGTCTTGCTTTTGGCTTCATAAAATGGAAGCCTACAGGCTTACCAGCAAGCCAATAACTTGACTTTAGTGTTTCTTTCTTTGGCAGGATATATGCCTGTTATCTTCTTGCTGTCCTGTTAGACACATACTTTTCAATTCTTGAGCAACTGATGCCTATAGCCAGGAGACAGTGCCTAGCCATCTCTCTTTGTTCTGTGGCTATCTTTGCACAAATGCACACACACACACACACACACACTCACATAGTGCTTTCTATTGCACTTTTCTACATTTTAAAACTGGTCACTGAAGAAGGGGTAAAGTAGAATCCTGTAAAACTTAATGCTTTGTACTTTTCTTATGACATTTAACACATTTTGCCTTGAAGGATAACTTTTTGGAGAGCATATTTGTTTCAGAAATGGACTAGAGTGGAAAACCCTGGGGACCACTGTGTCTTACTCATCTCTGAGTTGCTGTTAGCTCTCAACATTTGTAAAATGGAATCCGTAGTTGTCAGACTTTAGTGATGGATTTTGTAACCATTACAGCCACTTTGCAGATGATTTGGCTTCAAGATGGTCCTAGACGCCCAGCATGAGGTGTCTGCCAGTTGCCTGTAGGTGTGATCTTGGACGTGTCAATTGATGTCTCTATATTCTGGAGTCTCTCTATCTCTCATAGAGATAAGACCACTGAATTTTAGTAAAAAAGAGAGGCAGTCTAATTGCACTACTAATATGGCATTTTTGTAAGCTGATTGCTTAATGCTTTCTGTATGGATCCTACTTTGGAAGCTCTCTCCTGATGAGGGATCAGCAATTTAAAAGATTTTATTTATTTATATGACAGACAGAGATCACAAGTAGGCAGAGAGGCAGGCAGAGAGAGAGGGGGAAGCAGGCTCCCCGCTGAGCAGAGAGCCCAATGCGGGGCTTGATCCCAGGACCCCGAGATCATAACCTGAGCTGAAGGCAGAGGCTTAACCCATTGAGCCACCCAGGTGCCCCAGTATCAGCAATTTAGAATCACGGTTAGTCTGTGGGTGTACCTCTGCCCCATCCCACCCTGTTTTTTTTCAAGCCTTATGTCCATGGCAGCCTCTGTTTCCTGCCCAGCATGGGAGAAAAAGAAATAGAATAAAAGGCAATCTGAAAATCCCCAGTGCTAAACTGAAGTGCAAAAATATCTCCAAATGAAAGACAGATTGCATGCGTTTTCCCGAGAAAGCAGCACAGAGTTCCGTTGAACTGAAGCAGAATGACAGCAATTCTTCTGGTGGTTCCTTCCCCTGAGCAGTTGGAATATGTGAGTGAAGTGACAGGAGGTCCCAGCTCAGGGGTTGGCCCCAAGATGTGGGGAAAGGCAAATTGTCAGGAGGAAAAAGGAGAAAATCCTCTGAACCATAAGGTAAGTTTTGAGCAGGGCAGGGGCCTGAAGGATGTAAGGGAGTTCTGTGAGAATGCATTTCAGAACCAGCACAGTCATAAAGAAGAGTCAGGGACTGAGATGTACTAAGAGCCAAGTACTTTTTGGGATCTGTCAATTACAAAGAAGAGCCTTAGTGCTATCCCGGCTCTGACTCAGATCATCAAGGGGAAAAACAGTCTCAGTTTGCCATTTCCTTTCATCCTTTATGCCTCACGATGTGCCTTACAGCTGTGAGTATCTGGAACCTGCTTTAGAGGAAAAGGCTCTCCAAACTTGTCTTGTTAGGGCTCTCAGCTACTGTGCCCACAGTGGTGGCTAGTCACTGGGACCAACCCGATGTCATTATGGTTTCCCAGGGCTCGTGGCTTCCAAGCCATTATTACATTCTGCATACAGCAAACTGGAAGCAAACTTCCATGGAGGTCAACAGACCTGAAGCTCCAAGTTGTGGGAAAAGAGAGCTTCTCCGCACTTTATATGTAAACAAGTAGGATCATTTGAGTCTGTCTTTCTCTAGTTGAACATCTTTGATCCTGAATCATGAGGCTACTTTCTCAAGATGAGCCTCTAAATGTTAATTGCCAACAGACTCTGGGTATTGTTTAATGTGCTGGTGTCATCTGGGAGCCCACCATTCCAACACAGTGTTTATTCTAGATCCTCTTTAGAAAGAGAATGTGTTTCAGAAACTCGAACTTGGGGATGGGGCACATGGGCATGCACTCGTATCTAGTTGTGGATCATGAAGGACCCTACTGACAAATCTCTGAAGGCCAACAGGGTTCTTCAGATGCTGTATGTAGTGTATCCTATATTGTCCATAAGAGGTTTGAAATTTCATTATTCATGGGGCACCTGGGTGGCTCAGTTGGTTGGGAGTCTGCCTTTGGCTCAGGGGATTATCCTAGGGTCCTGGGATCGAGTCCCATGTCCGGCTCCTTGCTGAGGGGGGAGTCTGCTTCCCCTCTGCCTGCCTCTCTCCCTGCCTGTGCTCTCTCTGTCAAATGAATTTAAAAAAATTTCATTATTCATGCATTGGCATCCTGATTCTTTTTTTAAATTCAATTAGCCAATAATATAGTACATCATTGGTTTTTGATATAATGTTCAATGATACATTAGCTGCATATAACACCCAGTGCTCATCACATCATGTGCCCTCCTCAATGGCATCCTGATTCTTAACTAGGCTTCCTTAAGGTCTCTCATGGTCTAGAAGGTCAGGAGCAGTAACCACAGATATAATTCCAGAAAGTCATTGCCTTGTGGCCCTTGTAGTAATCACACAGATTGAGCTCCTTTGTTTTCTATTTCACAAAGATATGGGGTGGAGGAGAGGATGATAGGATCTTGAGCCTGTAGGATGAGGGGAAGGCATCCCCTTTGAGAAAGCACCTTTGTCCGGGATGCTAAAGAACTTGCCACAGATACTTTAGGGGAAAGAGACTCTCTGACCATCGTGCCAGTTGCCTTTCATGACTTTCAAAGCTTCTCTTTAACCAGCTCTTGTTAATAGTCCCTGGTAGATGACGCAGTGGTTATGATACCTGGGCTACTCTGTCTTAGGGAAATTCTGTCTTTATACTTAAGAAAAAAAAAAAACCAAAACACTGAAGTGCCTGGTATTCAGGGTTGAGTTTGAGACCTCATATCTTTGTCTGGAGGGGGCTCTGGACAAACAGATGTGCTCTGTGTCTGGCTCAGGGGCCGTGTTCATTGCAAACCTGAGTCTAACATCCACATCATGTGTTCTCTTTAGATGGGAAGTGTGGCACCAACACCCTTTTTCAGAAGCCCAAACAAGTGCCACCAGCCCCTCAAACTAGTTTCATGCTTAGAGCTTCTGGGTCTTTCCTTCCTCATGTAGCAGCGTCAACAAAACGGTTTACCTATGAGTGCAAAATAATATCGGCACCAAGTCTTCTGATATTTGAGTAAAACCTGTAAATAAATTCCTACTTAACTTTAACCCGTGGGATTGATAATTAGGTGCTGCTATACCTTACTCTGGAGTATGTGGATTTTTGCCAAATGGGGAATAGAATTTCTGGATGATAAACTTACTTTTCAATGTACAATGGTTGTTTGCTGTTTTCAGGTATTCTAGAGTGAAATGCTTTGCAGGGCAAAAAAAAAAAAAAAAAAAAAAAAATCCATTGATTAAGTGAAGGCAAATTCCCATCACGTAAGTAATGCCAGGGTTTTGTATTTTTGTTGGGCCTGGAAAATGGACACGTTTTGTATATCTGATGACTAGAATTTCACCTCCTGCTTTGGCCAAGCTCGCAGATTCTATGATTACTGCTTGAAAATGACAGCGTCCTGTTTCAGGGAATTTCTCAAAGAAGAATTCGAAATAGTTTACAGGGGTCAACTTCAAAAACGTTGCTTATGTTATGGTTAGGAAAAGAGCCCTAATTCCATTTTTGGGATAGAATACTGAATGGAAAGTCTTTTTTGTTTAATTTGAATTCAGTTAGCCAACAGGTAGTGCCCACCTTAATGCCCATCATCCAGTGACCCCATCCCCGTGCTCCCTTCTCCTCCAGCAACCCTCAGATTTGGAAAGTCTTCTTATAAGGGAAAAATGTCAGCCACCTCCTAGTAGCAGGTAACAGGCAGTCTAAGAAAATCATCTGGCCTCTTGGCACCCTTAGTTCTGGATGCAAACTGGGGAGAAGGCAGCATGGCACCCAGCTGTCTTTCAGAAGTAGTGGAAAACAGCCATGTCTGGCTACTATTATTGTTCTTTTTGAGACAACCGAACATTTTATTAGGAAACTTTCTCACCATGGAAGCATTGGGGACCCTCCCAAACCCTCCCTTCACCTTCACTGTCATCACTGTTCTTGCTGAACTTGCCCACTATCTCTTTTCTATTTTGCTGGAGCATTTTATGTATGTATGTATGTATGTATGTATGTATGCATGTATGTATGTATTTTTAAGATTTTATTTATTTGAGAGGGTGCTAGCACATGTGTGCACAGGCAGGAGGAAGGGCAGAGGGAGAGGTAGGCTCCCTGCTGTGCAGGACCAGGACCAGGACCCTGAGATCATGACCTGAGCCAAAGGCAGGTGCTTAACCAACTGAGCCATCCAGGCTTCCCTGGATGGAGCATTTTAAGGCAAGCCTCAGGCTTTCTGGCATTTTACCGCTAAGTACTTCAGTACTTGAGTAGATCTCCGAAGAGGATCATCTGCTGACCTAGATACAATGACATCATTACATAACATGATCAATACGTGTTCCTTGATACCATCTTAGTCAGTCCACACTCAAATTTCTGCTTTGTTCAAAAACTGTTAAGCCCTCAGGGCTATCTTTTCTCCTCTGATTTTGCCCACCTGTTGTTGTTGTTGTTGTTGTTGTTGTTGTTGTTGTTGTTTTAAAGAATTCCATGGGCACCTGGATGGCTCAGATGGTGAAGCATCTGCCTTCGGCTCAGATCATGATCTCAGGGTCCTGGAATGGAGCCCTGTGTTCAGCTCCCTGCTCAGTGGGGAGTCTGCTTCTCCCTCTCCCTCTCCCCCTGCTTATGCTCTCTCTTTCTCTCAAATAAATAAATAAAGTCTTAAAAAAAAAAAAGAATGCCATATATCAAACAAAGGTCTGTACTATGCTGACTCTGCCCGGTATATCTGAAGGGTGTGTTTCCAGGACAGATTCTGGGGCCCCAGCATGGTTGACTTCTTTTAGGACATCTGAACCGGGAGGAGGTGGTAAAGTCTGTTTTGGAGAAGTCCTCAGATGATTTTGATGGGCAACCAGGTTTGGAAACCACTGCTCTCTACCACTGTGTTTTCCTTCGGAATGCCTAGGAGGGGACTGGTCAGTGCATGTTTGGCATATGACAAGAATTCTCTGGAACCTGTATTTTTAAGACTATTGTTCTACTAACCCCCAAATAAATGTCATATCTGAGAGAATTTGTTATTATAACAACATCAGAAAATTACTTTTTGTTTTAATAGGAATGACGAGTGGCTATTGAAATAATGTGGGCCTGTAAATAATATCTGATTACAGGCTCCCTAGACAAATAAGGCTTAGGATGTTTTTCTGGTTGTGGCAAATACAACTTGTTGTTTTATAAAGGTCATGGAAAATGAAACTCCTTCAGGGTTTTCATATTGGCAATAGAATACCATTCTAGAAGGGAATTAAATTAGAATTTAATTTTATGCAGGTTAATTCAGGGAGCTCAGCCCAACATTTGCAACTCTTAGAATGATATTTAGTCCCGAATGGAACACCAGGTTGAATAAAACCTAAGTTTGAAAGTGAAACCTTTGATTAACCTTTATTTTTGTCTACATGGCTCTAGACAGCTGCTTGGTGTGTTTTATCTTCCACTTCTCAGTTTGCTCCTCTAACTGATGCATGGAATCCACGGAGTTTAGGGGGAGGAATACAGCTATATTTTTCAGGTACATGGAGAACGTAAAACCTGAACTTGGTGGTGAGCATATTATTTGAAGTTATCTTGATTAAAATACTGTCTAGTAATGCTGCTTCTTGCAGGTCATTTCTTTATTTTTTTAAAAAAGATTTTATTTATTTGAGAGAGAGAGAGCGTGCACACATGAACATGAGAGGGGGAGGGGAAGAGGGAGAGGCAGACTGAGCATGGAGCCCGACATGGGGCTTGATCCCAGGACCCTGAGATCATGACCTGAGCCGAAGGCAGACACTTAACTGACTGAGCAACCCAGGTGCCCCCATTTTTAAAATTTTTACCCAATGTTCCTACGACTGTGAAAACTGGAATGACCACCTGTGATAGGGTCATTTTTGGTCTTTTAGTTTTGTGATTTTTTGATGAGAGCCTTTACTAAATCAGAATGATATTAAAGAAATATGTTGATTAACATTCTGTTACAAAAATTATTGCTAATTTCTGTCAGGTTCCTTACCAAATACATGTGCAGTTTCGTGAGCAATGGTCGTTAGTCCATATACCTTGGTGTTTGGTTTTGTCTGTATTTGAAGGTTGATACTGTGAGTATCACAGGGTCAACACTTTTGTTTTTCTCCAGTGGCGCTCTGCTCGTACCTCTAACAGAATGTAGTAGTGGTGATATGGGGGTACGATAATCTGTTTACGTATTTCCTTGACTAGACTTGGCATTATCTGGAAGTCAGGAGTCTGGCTTCTCTCTGTGGGTCCAGTCCTTATACCACCCCTGCCTGGCAATAAGGCCTTAATTTATATGTGGGGCAGTTAATGAATGAATCATAACTTTGGGTTTTGTGAGTGTGATTGACTGTTTTGACTGAACCAACAGACTGTACAATGTAGTCAAATTGCCGACTTTTCACCAAAAAGATCACTTGTGGAATACTGCTAATATTTTACATTTGCATAGAAGTTTATTTTCTCAAAGCTTTGTTCTAGTCTGAAAATTTATGTTACTCTCTTTTGATTCTCTCAAAAGCACACAGAACGGAGCCACCAGTCATCTTATTCTAGGGGTGGGGCAGCAGATGAAGACAAGTTGCCCCAAATAGCCAAGGATGAGTAGAGCTCTGGGAGAGGCCTGTGGATTTCTCGTGAACTTCGTGCCCCACCAGCCTCATTCCACCGTGCTTCCCTTATGCTGGCAGTGGGGTGGGAGGTGAGAGGTTGTTCTGGAAGCAGGCGGAATACAGCTGTACACTGTGAGGGCATCTGAGTGTGTGCAGTGGGATTTCCTCGAGTGCTGCAGGGGTCTAGCTGAGGGCTATGCCTTTGGCAGGCGTTAGCAACGTGGAGAGTTTCCTTCACTCTTTTTGAGGAGCCAGTGTTTCTGGCCCAAAATGTCTACTTGTATGTTTCCTCAGCGACTGCCCAGTAGACCCAAGAGCACTTGCTCTGCGCTATTTGTTAAATCCCTGCTGAAGGACGGAGATTGTCAGGTCCCTCCTTCTGGGGGTGGGACTCTGTTGAGTCATTACCTCTGTACCTGTTGAATCGCTGTCTGCTTCGCAAGTGTGTTTGTAGGTTTCCCCTGCAAAGACTGGAATCAAAGCCTCAAAATCACAGGATAGGTCCATTCTTCTTTTCCTCTTAAAGTACTAGGATCTGTGTCTGATCTTGATGACCTGTAAGATTCCATTCTCTAATTGGCTGTGACAGTTGTTACTGACTCTCCTTTTTTGCTTATAAATTAAAAAAAGAAAAACACTCCGATAATCTGTACCTATATTAAACAGTACTAGTAGCACAAAAAGTAATTAAAGCATAAAGTGAAAAGTAATCTGCCATCCCTGGTCCCCTAGTTTATGATCCCAGGACCTGTCACCATTACCAGCGTCTTTTGGCTCATTTCAGATAGATGCGGGAGGTATACGAGTCATTGTAGGAGTGATATGTATGAATCATTATGTATAAGTACATACATATGCAAATACAGAAGCCTTTACAATGAAAACACTAAGTGTGGTGTAATGCACATAACTTTGACCTTATGACTTTAGTTTTGAATTGTTATACTACCAAGCATTAAATGGACATACTTAGGAGTTCCTCTCCCTGCTGTTTTAAAGGACACATAGTATTCCATTTTGTGGGGCTAGCATAGGTTTTATCAAACCTATGTTAATGGACTTTTAGGTTGTTTTCAGTCATTTGCTTCTATAAAGATAGCTCCCTCGTTATTTTGGGTTACCCTTGTGATAGTATTTATAGAATAAATTCTAGAAGTAGAGTTGTATACTTGAAGCTACAGCATTTAACATTTTGATAGGTGTTCCAAAATTGCCCTCACCCAAAAGGTGCAATTTACACTTCTATCCACAGGGTATGACAACCTGTTTTCCCACCCACTTGCCAACAATATATTAGAAAATCTTTCCATCTTCACTAACTAATATCCTTGTCTTTGAAAAATGTTTGCAAATTGATCTTGTCATAAATTCTCTTCAGCTCTCTCCCCCCACAACTTCCCATTTTTTTCCAGGTACAGAACTTAACTTTATAGGTCTATAGGGCAATTCCTTCTTCCCTTTAAAGAGGCATAGGGTTTTGTTTAATCTCTCAGGCTTCCCTCCTCCTCCATTTACTACCAATCATTACTTTAACTTATTCTTTTAGGATCCTGGGGTGCAAGTCTTCAGTGCCGGAGGCTTTCAAGGTGTTGAGTAAATAAGAAATGGCAGCAAACATTTCTTGTTAGTGAGAGAGAGAATAAAAGGCATGTCACTCAGGGTTTCTGGGTGCAACTTTGGTTCAATTATCTTCAGATGTTTAAAATCAAGGCTGTTTCCAGACCATTTCAAAGAACAGCAGGGCAGCCTGCTGAGAACTGTGTGAAATGAACACCCTGTTACAACTAATTAGTGTTACTGTTTTCCTTGCAGTTGGGAGTGAGAGGAAATATACGAAGGGTGTTTATCCCTTCCTGTAGTAGGAAAGAATTGGGACCCCTGGAAAAGCCTGGAGGGGGACCCAGGGTAAGATGCCTACACGACTATCCCCCCTCTGCCCAAAGAATGGCTGTGAGCGGTCATGATGCATGGTGCTTATTCGATCCTTGTGCTATGCTTTCTTTCACCCATGCACGAGTTCTTCAGGTGGTTTTTACAGGAGTCCTAAGACAAATAGTTCATTCAGCTAAATTCAGCAAGTATTTATTGAATACTTACAGTGTGCAGATGAGTAAGGAACAGTCCCTGCCCCAAGGTCTTTAAAATGTAGGCACAAAGAATAAATGACTAGGTATTTGGAATTCCTGCAAGATTTTGAGGAGGATAGTGACGAGCTTAGACTGGGTTTCAGTTGTGGCTGTGTCCATCCTTGACTGGCTCTGAAAATTCCAGGCAGGTGGCTTAACTTCCTCTTACTTCAGTTTCCCTACCCGTAAAGGTTTGTTTTAAGAATTACATAAAGTCATCCGTAGTTTAGTGATCTGTTAACGTTAGCAGGTCATCAGAACTGTGCCTTAGGGTCCTGGGATCGAGTTCCACATCAGGCTTTCTGCTCAGCAGGGAGCCTGCTTCCCCCGCCCCCCTGCTGGCCTCTCTGCCTCCTTGTGATCTCTCTCCATCAAATAAATAAAATCTTTAAAAAAAAAAAAAAAGAACTGTGCCTTAGGAAGATCCGTGTGATAGTAGCAAATCAGATGATAAAGTGTCGGATGGGGAAAGAGAAGGATGGGGAGATCAGAGCTGAGCCAGGACAGGTAGGTCTGCATGGCAGGGACAGACAAAGCCTGAGTCACGTTCCTTTGTCCTAGAAAAGATGGCCACCTCATCCCAACTTAGTGCTAGGAAACGTTGAGAGTGTGTTAAGGCACAGCGGCTCCCCACAGGTCAGCAGAGGGGACCGATCACACTCTTGTCACAGTGGTAGTTCATTCAGTCAAGCGTGAACCTCGCAGCCAGGCTACTGGGTGCCTGGAGGCGGAAAGACAGATAAACACAGTCCCCGCTCCCAAGAAGACATACGTCAACAGAGAAATGGAACCCAGGTGATAAGCGCTCCCACAGAGTGTGTGCTGAGTGTGTGGGAGCACAGAGCAGGGGCACCTGTCCCGGCCTGGGCTGGGAAGGAGCCGAGAGGTCACTCCTAGTTTCTCGATTCCCTCCAGGTATCCCAGAGGCAGAGCCTGGATGAAGGAGGACCTTGTGTGAATTCCCTATGCTTGCTGGAGCCTCTGCTCTCTGCTACCCCCACAGCGGATACCACTACCACCCCTCCTTCCTCTGCTCCTGCCTCTGCTGGGCCTGCTGCCTGCAGGTCTCTGGCTAAGGCTGCCCAGTGCCCATGACAGCAGCGGTAACAAATTGTTCCTCCCTCACACTGACAGGATAAGTTGGACCAAGCCCAAGATGATTAAATTGCACTTCAAGCCGCTGCTGTGTGGACCAGGCTTCGGTTCCAGCCAGCCTTACCCCCTTCAGAGCGATGAGTAGCAAACATTTGATTGAGTCAGAGTGGCCACTGGTCCCTGTTTCCTCATGCCTGCTCAGCTTTGGAACATGAAGGCCTGATCCTGAGGGAACACTAGCCTGCTTGGGGGGACTGTGTCACATCCTGTGAATTACAGCCCTGTGCTTCCTGCCCTGGCCTGCGTTCCTGCAGTCCTTCCCTTCATTCTCCAATTTGGGCTCCTGGTCACCCTGTGCTGCTGTGCAAACTGTGCTTTTTGGACCTGGCTCCCTCTTTTGGGGGTCTTGGTAAGCTGGTAGCTGCCTATACCAAAGCCTGGAGGAGCTCCGTCATTGAATCTAGTCACCCAAGTCAGTCACCTCGAAGGTTAGATGGGGGAACTGGCTGGTGGTAAGTGCGGCGAGGAGCTACAGATGTTCTTGGCCTCTGATTTGCATTGTTGCTTCTGTCCAGTTGCAAGAATGTCCTGGGCTCCTGAAACCAGTGCTTCCTGGTGTGAATCAGTTGGAACTCGGACTGTATGGAAGGTGGCAAGTTTAGCAGTGCAGGCCTACGGGGTGTACTTGGGCAGAAAGTCACATCAGGCCCGTAAACAGCAAGAAGGAGAGGCCGCCAAAAGCAGAGGCAGAAATAGCGGAGGGGTGCCCTCATCCAGCCTCACTCAGACCCTCCAGCTCCTGCCAGATGCTCCCCTCCCTTGCTCTGCCTTCCTGCTTTTTCTTCTTTGTTTTTCTTTCTCTCTCCAAGTTTTGTTTTGCTCCAGGGACTCCTCAGCTGGCCTGCAGGGCTGCAGTTGGCTTGATGATCTTGGAGTTGCTGGGTCTCTTTTTGGAGTGCAGGAGAGAGGCAGAGAAAGCTGGTCTCCTCCACGGAATTCTCCTCTCTGGGAAGCCACGGGAAACATGCCTCTCTGTTCTACCCCGAGGCAATATATTCCAGGTGTTTCTCCTACAAGGAGGAGAAATTGGCTCCTAACTCAAGTCTTAATCACGGTGTTTTTGGAAATGTTGAATTTGTTGCAGACACATGTGCTTATTCTGGTTTTGAAGTCAGAGTTCATCTCTTTCTCACTTGGGCTGAAGGTAGCTCTTGTTGCACCCTGAACTGAGTTCATTCTCTATTTGAGGATGATGAATTAGGAGCCTGGCGGAGGACTGACACGGTTCTGCAGAGCACAGCTCTGCCTTTTGCTAGTGCCCAGGGTGGCAGGGCAATTTTAGGAGATGGGTAAAACACACAGCAATCAAACAGGTGCGGCCACCACGGTACCTCCAGGGAGGGCTCAGCCCAGCCCAGCTTGGCACCGACGGCGTGTGTTTTCCAGCTACAGAGACTGGAGCCCCTGCGGTGCTGACAGAGGTCAGGTTCTGGAAATATCAAGGACCATCATCTCTCAGGCACCAGCCCGAGACACCTCGTACATTTCATGTTCTGATGCAGGAGCGCACCTGGCAGACCACAGCTTTCTGCCTTCCGGCAGGGAGAGCTGATGGTCTCAAGCGCAGATGTCTATAAATACACACTCTCAGGCACCTGAAAGCTTTCTGGCAGTGGGGCAGAGGGACTCCTTTCCAGCCCAGCACTCTGAGGTGGGAGGACTCAGTGAGATAAATATGGGAAGCCCCAATCCTGCTCCTGGTGTGGACCCTTCCTTCATCCGCCCCACCTCCCCTCTCTTCTTCATCCCTACCTTCTCCCTCCAGGGAAGTTACCAGAACCTGCGTTTACTTTCCCATTATGTGTATATGTCTAAGGGAAGAAGACTGGTAGGATGTCTCTTCTCTGAGCGAGCCTCCCCGTTAAGTAGTATGAGTAATACCCGGCCACTCAGCCCTGTCTTCGACTCCCCCCATGCCCCCAAATTGCCATTTCACTTACTGTTCCAACCTCTATCTTGCCCCTCCTCCCACCCCTGCCCCGTGAAGAGACATCTGTTTAATATTTCCCTTCTTTGGAACCAGGCCATTGGAAAGCAGACGAGGCAGGGCTGGCCAGTGGAATTGGCAGGGAGTTGGTGAGCACCTCAATATTGCCTAACAAGGCAAGACATTGGTAGAACACAGGCCAGGAATTGTGGGGATTTGGCTACTCTGCTGCGGGAGGGCAGGCTGCTAGCGATATGTGAGGATATTGTGGGGGAAGCAGTGTTCAGCCCTAGACTGTGTTTCCCAGGGCAGGGCCAGTGCTCGGGTGAGGCAGTGCTTACCTCGCTATCAAGGTAAATAATGTTTTAGTGCAATATTAAATTAATCAAGTTTAGTGTGAAAAAATCCATGGTGAGCTAAATATCAAAATCTTGAAGTGACAGTAGTACCGATCCTGTCTGTCTTAGTCAACTCGGGCTGCCACAACAAAGTGCAGACAGGGCGGCCTAAACAACAGACATTTATTTCCCTCAGTTTGGAAGGCTGAAGTTCAAGATCAAGGTCCAGCAGAGTCAGTTTCTGGTGACAGCTCTCTTCCTGGCTTGCAGTTGGCTGCCCTTTCCCTGTGTCTGCATATGGTGGAAATAGAGGGAGAGAGACAGACACAGAGCATGCATACCAGGGAGAGAGCGCACTCTGGTGTCCCTTCCTAAAAGGGCACAAATCCCATTTTGGGGGGTCCATCCTCATGACCTCCTCTAGCTCTAATTATTTTTCGAAGTCCCCATTTCCAAATACCATCACATAGGGGGTTAAAGCATGAGCATACAAATTATAGGGGACACAAACGTTCAGTCCATAACACTGTCTTTATTTAATATTTTGATATTTTGTTCATCACTGATTTTTGTATTAATTTTTATTTTTAAAAATATCGCATAAAAATATTGTGTATTTTGATTACGAAGTTTTCGGTGTTACCTTCAATGTTGTCTTACTCACCTCATCCTTGTCCTGGCCCTGCTCTAGGGAAACTCCAACACCTGGATCTGGGGAGGGGGCATTGCGTCAAGGCATCACCCTGAGCTAAAGGTTGATCACTCATTGTATTGGTCCAGTGCTGACCAAATTCTTCATTTCCTTTTTCTTCCTTGATTACTGTCAAGGGTAGGGTTGCATTTTACACACTTAATTATTTCTGTTGTTCCATAGGACTTTGCATTTCATCCAATACTGCAATCATTAGTTAAATGTAATGTTCCATAATCAAATCTAAATTTTTAAAAGATTTTATTTATTTATTTGAGAGAAAGAGACAGAGCATGAGTGGGGGGGGAGTGCAGAGGGAGAGGGAGAAGCATATTGCCCCATGAGAAGGGAGCCCAATGCAGGACTGGATCTCAGGACACCAGTCATGACCTGAACCAAAGGCAGAGGCTTAACCAACTGAGCTACCCATGGGCCCCAGTCAAATCTCATTTTTAAAATTTCTCATATGAATGGATATAGTCAGGAACCAGGGAACCCATTCCTGAATCTTCAGCTTTATTAGGCAAACTTCTGCTGTAACTTCCATAATTTTGGTGCGTCTGCAGAGTTAATCTAATTTTAAAGATTATAAGTGTCTTTTTAGCTCTTGGATAATGTGATTTTTTCCAAAATCTTTTTGATAGTTTCCCCAAATTAAATATTTTTTTAACTTTTGATTTTGACATAATATCAAATTTACAGGAATGTTATAGGAACTATTCAAGGGATTACTGTCCATATACTCTTTACTCAGTTTCACTGATTGTTTATATTTTGCCTCATTTGTTTTCTCTTTCTCTTTGTGTATACATGCACACATATATGAACACACATAGATATGAGCAAACACATGAATGAATGCACATAATACATATAAGCATAGACCTATACATACATGTACATATATATACACATATGCATACATATAAATATATAATTGTTTTCTGAAACATTCCTTAGTAAATAGGAGACTTCATTCATTCATTGATACAATCTGTTATACAACCCACAGTCCATATTCAGTTTTCACCATTTGTCCTAATGTTCATGACAGCTATTCCTTTTTCCGGGATTCAAGATCTAACCCAACACCATGCATCAACTTTGGTTGTCAGATTCCTTTAATGTCCTTTAATCTGGAACAGTTCCTCAGCCTTTCCTTGTCTTTCTTGACCTTGTTAGTTTTTGAAGGGCAAAGTTCCTTTGTAGCCTGTTCCTAAGTTTGGTTTGTCTGATGTCTTCTCAAGGTTATGCATCTTTGGCAGGAATACCACAGAGTGATGTATCCTCAGTTTACCATATTGAAAGCCCATGATAGTGGTTTATTCTAGTTTTGGGGATGCTGACTTCCTTTTTTTTTGAGAAGACATCACCCAGCTGCTTTTTTTCCCCTCCCACTTGTATTGAGATTTCATTGACATATAACATTGTGTAAATTTTAGTTGTACAGTGTGATAATTTGATATATGACTATATTGTGGAATAATTGCCATGATAGGGTTGGTTGTGCTGTCTTGGTGATATTCCCTTTGGCCACTTGGTTCAGGTAGTGCCAGACAGTTCTCTCTACCGTAAAGTTAGTTTATTCTCTTTTGAAATTAATAAATAATTTATAGAGAGTTATTTTGAGACTCTGTGTTTTGTTCCTCATCAAACTTTCTCCCACTTGTTTTAGCACCCACTGATGATTGTTTTCCATTTTTGTTTAGTTCAGAGTATTAAAAAAAATTCTCTTGAGATTTCTTCTTTGATTTATATGTTGTTTGGAAGCGTGTTACTTCCCAAGGATTTGGGGATTTTTCCAGCTCTCTTTCAGCTATTGATTTTTAGTTTGGTTCCATTATGGTGTTCAAGCAGACACTGTGGGGGGAGGGGAGTAATGTCCTGTGATTGGGGCACAGGTGAGCCTGTGCTCCTGGACCATGAACTTCATCAGTTCCTCTCGGGTTCCTCCTCCCTTCCCTGTGGTTGGGACAGGATGGCTGGAGGGGGGCCAGAATTGTGACATTTCCCTTCCCCATGTAGGTTAGGCTCAGGAAAATAGTTTCTTCTGAGGGCGGGCCTTGTTGAGGAAAGTATGTTGTGGTATATTTCAGAATGGTTCCTTTTTTTCTCCCTGGACTGGAAACATGAGGGGACTTTTCTTTGCTAGTTGCTATGAAGAGCTCCTGGCAGAGCTCCTGGAGGTAAAAGTCACCCAAGTGTGGGAGCCCCCTAGGACTGAGGCCCCCTGGAGTTTCTAACTCTCATACTTATCCAGGTCGAGCCTCTAGCAATTTGTCCATTATAATCAGGTTTTCTGACCCTGACACCATTCCTGAAAGGGTTTGTGCTCTTGGGTTTCTGTTCCAGTAAGTTAAGAGTCTCAGTGTCTGTCTGTCTATCTCTTCAGTTCTGGGGATGGGGCGGGGAGTGTTTGGTGCTGTGATCTCATTTCTCTGACATATTCCAGGGGAATTGTTGACTTTTCAGTTTGCTCCGTTTTTTAGTTGCTGTTAGGGTGGAGTGATGACTTCTAAGCTCTTTATATGCTGGCCTGGAAACTGGAAGTCCATTGATGATTGTATTTTTTTCTCCATCCTTCCTTCTGCTTTTATTAGCTGGTCTTCTAGTACAAGGAAGAGCTATTCTTTTTTATTAGTGAGTTAAGTAAAATATTTATGTATTTATGCATTTATTTATTTAAATGGACTCATGGACTCATAGGTTCCTATATCATTTAAAGGTTTATAACCTGTTCTTATTTATTTTGACACTCAGATCACACCTGACTTGGCCAGTGGAAGTCTTTTCCAATTAGCTTTTGTATGCTTTGACGTGTTCCCATTTTTCTTTGAGTATTTTCTTACTTTCTGATGCAACATGATATAGCAGGCTTGTCTTGCACTTTTCCTGCTCCAGCCCTAGAACAATATAATTAAATTTTAATACATCAACTACTTTCTTTTTTGGAGATGATATTCTAGATGAAGATAGAGGTTGGATTCCATGTTATTTGTTAGGTTTATTGTGCTACACACTATATTCTATGTGTGACGTCATTAGCATTTCCAGTGAAAAGGTGTCATCTGTTAGTCGTCGTCTTTAACTCTATTGTTCTTCTTTGGTTTAGAATTCCAGGTCTGGGTATAATTTGCACAGGTGTATTGATGTATCATTTTCATTTAGGTAATTGTCTTATTTGAGTGTGTTTGTTAAGAACTGCAATTAAAACCCCCCAATTAACTCAATATATCTAGTGATGGTTGGTTCTGTGGTTAGTTCTTGTTGATTTTCTAGAGCATAAAATATGGTCCCTGCTCCCAAGTAGTTTATATTCTAGTTGGGAAGGCAAGAAGAACCTCCATTAAGCCATGGCAAATGCCACATGAAAGTGTATAAATCATCACTGTATTACATGGGTGCCAACAGTAAGTCTGCACCAACTCTTAATGGAAGCGGATGGAGAAGGCAGCAAGACCCCACAGCTCATAACCATTAGGACAGGAAGTCTTTGCAGACCTTGGATGAACTCTGCACATTTGCCTTGCCTAGAAAGATGAACTGTTTCATAGATGACCTTTTAAACCTGGGCTATGAATCTCAGTGGGACGCACATAGGGAAGAGTAGGCTGCTCTAACTAAGTCTTGGGTCTCACTGAATTTCCACACAGAAGAATTCCTTTGAGCCTTGAGCAGGGTAATGGAGTTAAAGTAGGAGAGCATGACCTTATGACATTCTCTGCCTTTATTCACCTGATTGTCCTAGAGCTGGAAGCTCTGAGCTCTTGTGAATGATGTTGCCAGACTTGCAGAAAGGATATTACCTAGCAGAAAAGCATGCCAAGGTTTTTTCCTGGCCCAATAATTGTATATCTCCATACTGCCTACACTCAAGGTTGTAAATGCCTTGGGGGCAGGAGCTCTGCATTATTCATATTGGCATCTCCTATTGTATGTGGATAGGAGTTATTCATGCATTGATTGTTTTTCTGAAACAACTGCAACTACTTTGTGATGTGTGACATGGGAGATACAGTGATGAGATTTGTTGAATTGTGCAAATTTATAGCTTGTGTGTGTGTGTGTGTGTGTGTGTGTGTGTATGTTAGCTTAAACTTGTGGCCCTGGAGTGGCTCTAGACGTTCCTTTGTAGAAGCAAAATCACTATAGCAGTTCCAGACTTCACTTTTTCTAAACATTTTTTTTTCTTAACCATATTGTTCCTTTTTTTTTTTTTAAAGATTTTATTTATTTATTTGATAGAATACACAGCGAGAGAGGAAAAACAAGCAGGGGGAGTGGGAGAAGGAGAAGCAGGCTTCCCACTGAGCAGGAAGCCCTATGTGGGCCTCGATCCCAGGACGCTGGGATCTTGACCTGAGCCAAAGGCAGTCACTTAATGACTGAGCCACCCAGGTGCCCCACCACATTGTTCCTTATTTAAAAAGCAGATGGCCTTTTAAAAGAAAGGGGTACCTGTGTATTGAAAAGTCTCTTTTAAATAAAAATAGAACTATGACCTCGATGATCTTCAGCGTTGAACTATAGGCAAACCTAAAGCAAGAGAGGCCTTCCTGGCAATCCTCAGATGAAAACATGTAAGTGACTTCTCTGCTGCCCATGAAGATGGCTCCTGGAGAGATGGTTTACATTCTTTATGCTCCCTTCTTGGGCCTTATTCTTGGGCCCGTGAAGCCTGAAGCTTGGCATCTCATAATTCTTCCAGCCAGGAGATGCTTGGGATTCTGCCCCCTAAATGGTAGGGGTAGGTTCTGGTAGAACTCCAGGGCTCTACTGGATACGGACTGATCACCTCGTGCAGCCCTCACAGCTGGGATGCCCGTGTACATCACCTTTGGAAACCAGCACTTGAATTAAGGAAATCCCCCAACCTGAAATGAACATCGGCTTGAGTTATTAAGCCCAGAAATATTTCCTGTCTTTGAGATTTGCTGGTAGGCCATGCTTGCCTTAAGTTAAAAGGGTCAGGTTTTCCCGTAAGCACTTGAGCTTGAGCTCTCTTGCTATTTTGGGTAATCACCTCTCCACACACATATGCTTAATCAGGAGTGGGAGCGGAGGGAGTTTCGTCGACTTTGTCCTGGGCTGCATTAGGAACCCTTCCTTGGCCAAGTGAGTACTCTTGATGAGTTCGCCCCCTTCTGTGATCATGTTGTAGGGCTTTTGATTAGACATTGTTGTATGTAATCCAGCCCCCTGTTAACAGGCATTCCTCCAAGTGACGACAAGATCTGGCCTGCAGTGGATGATGGCTCTTCCCCCGGGATCTCCTGGGGACAGGCTGGTGCTTTTAGAACTGCCGTGCGCCTTGATCTTAATTTATCTGTTGTATTCAATATCATTGGAAGCCAGGCAAAGGCCAAACAGCTGACCTCTGTTCCAGGGCTGTGATTCTGCACCCACTCCAAGCTGCCTTTGATCCCGGCTTTGGCAAGCCAAGTAGGGGAACTTCTTGGTCCCTGAAGGTTCATCTGACTTTGTCCATTTGTGACATTTAGTCATCAAATTACAGTTTGATGTGGTGGCAGGTTGGAGAAAAAGAAGGCTTTGACAGTCTACTAGAAAGTAGCTGATCAGATTGAGGCTTTTTCAGGTGTCTGCAGGAAGATGAGTATTCCCCCCAGTCATCACCTGGCTGTCATGTGACATGAGGGATAGGACACTAGGCTTTGTTTGGGCTTCCTGGTTTGAGACTTGGAAAGGTAGGCAAAGCCATTATACACAGCCCACAGTGTTGATGTTAGGACTACTCCCGCTCCAAATACAGACCATTCCTTGGCCTTTTTGGAGTGTTTACTTAGAGTGAATCCAAATTTGCTGAAATAATGTCTACCTTTGTAGGGGGCAGGAAAATAGACCCCAAGTTTTATTGAAAAAATTTCATGGAGAGAATTGTTGACTTACTTGAGTATGAAGGTCAGTAAACTGGAAAGAAAAAAAGAAAGAAAAACTTGAAACAGCCTTGTGTGTAAGGTATTAGTGCTGAGTTAGGAAGACATGAGTTTCAGACGATTCCCATATGTGTAACTTCATACATATTATGGGCACATGGCTTTGCTCATGCATCTTCTGTTACCATCCGAAGTCTTATTGTGGGAACTGTGAAATAGTGAAACTGCATTTTAAAATGTGTTTTATAATTAGAAGCAGTGGCCTTGAAGAATTTTGTCACAAAAATCAAGTGTTCAAGAGAACACTCTCAGTCTTAAAGAGAATAGGCCGGAAACCAGTCGCTAGCTATGTGGAAAAATGTCAGGACTGGGTCTATATACTTTAAAAACAACAACAACAACAACAACAACAACAAAGGAATGCCTCCCTTTCTCCCAGCTTCCTTTTGGGGCTGTTTTCTCTGTTTCTCTGCTGCTCTAAGATGCTTGAGCTGAGTGTGGATGGAAATGGCTGGGAAATATACCATTCCTTAAAGTGCTCAGAGTCTTTTCCTGGTGGTGTCCTGTGCTGCTGCTCTGAAAAGAATTTCAGGTAAAAGAAGTCCTTGATTTCCGTTTTTTTTTTTTTTTTTTTTGGGCTCTAGGGCAAGAAAAAAGTCTTTGTCAGCCTTCTCAGAGCCTAACAGTAACTGTGGTTCTGTCTGTGGCACCTCCTGTGGCTAGCCCACCTGGGAAGGTCAGCCATTCTTCACGTGGGCACCTAGGATGGGCATTTGTAGGTGTTCAGGGCTATATTAGGCCAGGCAGCCAGGGAGGCAGAGGGGTTCAACACCTGGAACTGCTGGTTGGCTCCAGGATTGTAACAAGGCTTATAAAAAGGGAGTGCTGAACAAGGTTGTCTCTTCATAAGGGCCCATCTGCGACTTGAGAGTCTTGGTTTCAGCCTGAGGACCTGGTTAGTTTTAAGCACAGAGAAACTGTGCTCCTTGTAGTACACTTACATCATCTGAAGGCACTGCTCGAGAGTCCCATTCAGATTTCTGACACTGCTGGGGACGGGGCCCTCTCCCATGTGTGGCAGGGATGGCACAGAACAGAGAACCCTGTAGGGGCTATAGGTCTGGTGAAGCATCAAGGCCCACGTAGGGATAGGAAGCATTGGCATCAAGCTGGTAAACTTTGGAGTGTGTGGTGGGAACTGGTAGGGATGGGAGCAGGAAGCAGTTTTGGTCTAGGCCAGTGGTGACCTTCAGGCTCCCTGCTGGGATCAGGAACAATGGGGTGTTGCAACCAAGGCCATGAGGCAGAGCAGAGAATTGTACCTGCGTGGCTATAGGTGAACTTTAATGATCGCCAAGGAGGGCTCACGGGCCATTTGGAGACCCTGCCAGCCAAAGTGGGAGGACCAGGCCTGGGATTCCACAGATCTGCTCCAGGCTCGGAGCCAATGATTGGTATTATCGTTACTCAAGACCTCCCTGATTCTTATTCTGAGGGACTGAATGTGAGCACTGTGTGGGACTCTTACTAAAGTCAATGTTAGGGTCTACGAAGAATGTAGAACGCCAAGTCAGGCAGGGACAGTATCACCTACCATGGAGACATAAACTCCCTCCCCATGCTTTTGTTATCCTCTGACAGCTGGAATTTGGACATTCCTAGCCTTTGAGCAAGGAGATTCATTTCTCTACTGTCAAGGAAACTTATTCCATACTAGGTCTTTTATGACATTAGGGATGTAGTTCTTTTTTTTTTTTTTTCTCCCCTAGTCATTTGCTTTCTGGAATATTCCACCCGTATTGTACATAGCTAGATGACATCTGAACAGTGTAATGATTTTTTATCTGTTCTTAAAAATTTACATTGGTTGTAGTGTGAACATGGCTCATGGGTGCTACTTTTTTGGGTGGCATAAATGCTAGCACTCATTCAGAGTGACCCTGTGACATCCTTGGCTTTCCTGTTTTGACTGCCTCGTTTGGCAGAGACCCAAGGTCACACATGCTGAGGCTGAAAATGACCTGCCTGGTTTTCCAGTGAGAAATAGGGAGCATACCATGCTTTCATACCAGCAAGCCACGAGAAATTGAGGCTGTTCGTTCTTACTCTTCTTGATAATAGTGAACTCTGTGTGGTCTCCTGATTAATGCTTACCTCTCGGAGGATGAAGGGCGGGCTCAGAGTCACCAAGATATGAGTATCAGTCTTTAAAACAAAACAAAACAATATAAAAAATTTAAAAAGCTGAAAATGCCACAAAACAGCAGCAGCAAAAGCACAGCAGATGTTGGGTAGCTCAGGCCTGTGCCACTTTAGACAGGCTTCTCTGGGAAGGCCTCGGGCCTGGTGCTCTTTGTGGAGTTTGCTCAGAGGGTAGGTGTTAGTGTCCAATGCGGCAGGTGGCAGATTCTTCAATGGTCCAACACGGCTCTGGCCTCCTTAAAAACGAGACCACATCATGTGCACATAGGCCGCAAGGATACATGCAGAGGGAGGTTCTCTTCTTGCTGGTGGGTCTCGGCTCTGCATTAGACAGCCTCTCCTTGGGTCCATCGTCCTCAATCCTTCTTTGTCGCCGCCTCCCGGTGGAGAGCACGTTAGGGGTGGCCTTATCAGAGGAGGCTGTCCGGGAATCTGTCCTTCACTTCCGCGTATGCCCCGCCCCCAAAGCTGCGTGACTGTTGCAGCCCAGTGCTGCTTTTTGTTTCTGTCCTGGGAGAACAGCCCTTAAATTTTTTTTTTTTTTTTGAAGTTGTGCCACTTTTTCCTTTAGCCTCCATACCCACTCCTGCCAAGTTGTGCCATTTGGCCAGAATGTGCCATATTAAAAGTTAAGAATTTTATTGTGTACTCACGCTAAGGGATGGTTTTTCATTAGGATGTTATCTTCTATCTGTATATTTTAAATGCACATGTATTTCAAGAGCCACAGAATGGAATACTGGAAATCAGGACTGTTTTAGAGAATCTGGGCTGGGGGGTTACTGCAACCACAGGGCGTGGAAAAGAAGTTCAAGATAATTTTTGCCTTGAGGTTGTTTGGAGATTTTGTGAAACTCACTGAGAGAGGCCTGAACTGTTTCAGTTTAAAGCACCAGTGTTTTCCTTCTGTGTGCTCCTAGTGTTCAGGGTCCTGGCCGTCTAGACCACCTTGCCGCATTGAACCAGTGCAGCCTGAGAGGCAGAAAATGTAGCAGCTGCTTCTGTTACCCTCGGCCTCAAAGGCTGAGGCTAAGGCCCGCACTGCTAGGTGCCTGCCAAGGCCTTCGGCTTTCTTGAATGACTTGATCACACACTGATGTTTCAAGGCTGGGTGCTCCCCAGCTGGAGCCCTGAAAATGCTTGCATGGCATCCCTAGAGAAGGAAACTAACTTGAAAGAAACTCCCACAAAGTAAATCACCAGGACCGGATGGTTTTCATCCAAGAGCTGGGGAAGGAAATGAAGTGTGAAATAGCACAGATACTGATGAAGACATTAGTTCTCCATTAAAACCACAACTATGTCAGAGCAGAGGAACTTTGCTAACATGATGACCTTATTGCTAGAGGAGAGAGATTAGTGGCCTATCTGCTGCCTCCAGAAGACCTGGTCTACTTGGAAAGAATGGCACAAAATATGAACAATAGCACGATAGTCTTTATTCCCCTAAAGCAGGTAAGAGGGACAGTGTGCTGATTCATGTGTGATAGCATTTTAGTAGAAGCCTTGGAATAAATATAATAGTGAGTATGTCACACGTAGGCTGCTGTCCCCTACTTCTGTGCCCTTGGCACATATCGCTGATCAATCTGTTGCTCTTCCCTTTGAACCTGGAGTCTCACGCTCCTCAGTTCTGTGCTCCTGACTGCCACCATCAAGTGACCATAGTTGACACGTGTTAAAACCCATTTTCCCTCCTTGCTTAAGGAGATGTATTTTTTTCATGGACCACACGGTTCATAATTAAATTATAAAAAATGACAAGAAGGAAGTCTTTCACAGGTAGTTTAGTTTAAGAACAAGACAAGAAACAAATCACATGGTTTCTTCTAAAGGCTGAGTTAGCAGAACATCCATCTCCACAAATAGTTTTGCGAGAACTGAATCCAGATGCGTAATCCCAACTCAAATCTCAGTAGGGTCTTTCCGGAGGGAAGAGATGTCACTTCCTCTTTGGCAACAAGCAGCAGGCTCCAGAAAGTTCTTTTGAGGAATGAGAATCAATAGCAGCATACTTCGTTAGGCATTTCCTCGCAGAGTTTGTAAATGTTGTCTTTTCCAGCCACAATAGCAAGTCGTTAAGGCAAAGAAGTGAAGTATGCTTTGAGAGAAGAGCTACACTGAAGTCCAGAGAGAAGAGAGACAGGAATGTTAGACTTTGGAGAAGCTCAGTAACTTTACAGAAAACTTGGAGTTTTGCTGGGACTGGCCTTCATTTCACACTAAGGGAGCAGAAGGCCAGTTCTGCTGCAGGTCTGGGAATCCCACGGGCCTATCCACAAAACATTTTGTCATTGGAATGAACAAAGCCTCCTGTCACTGATAATGACAAAGTGATTCGGCTATAATAACTGTCTACAGCCTAGTGATGTCCATATAAAGGGGTCCGTGATGGAGCAGATCTCTTAGAGTGTGTAATGTAATCTGATCATTTAAAGAAAACTACCTGTGTGCTGTGTTAGGGGATGGACTGTTTTCCTTGATTGGTGAAGAGACGCTATATACTTTGATTAACAGAGAATCAGAATATAGTAAAGTGCCTACATAGCATGGAGAGCCCCTAACTCCACCGTGATCTCTCATTGATAGTTCAAGAACTTGTCATGCCGTGAGGTCATCACAGGGGCGATGGCCAGGTGTTGGAGCTCAGGGGCCACAGTGGCGATGATGTGATGGGATCCACTGGACAGCAGACATGGGCACTAGTCCCCACCCCGCCATTAGGGACCCAGGGACCTTGCTCAGATCTAGCAGAATCATAGGTCATGGGATGAGATGCTGGGGAGGGCATTTTGTCTAGATCTCTGCCTCAAGGAGCTAGGGATTCTCATGAAGTCTGTTTTCAGGAAGTAGTTGCTCAGCAAGAGTAAGTCAAGTGCACAACGTTGGGGAGGCGTGGAGAAGTGAGAGGAGACAGTGCAGGCTCCCAGGTAGCAGAGCTCACGTCACATTTTGCTTTTGCTTCGGAGCCTCAGTTTCCCATTTTTAATGGTTTGCTTCGGAGCCTCAGTTTCCCATTTTTAATGGGTATGGACACATCAATGAGGGTTTATCATAGTGTTTCAAGAGCAGGGAGAATTCTCTGCAGGTTAAATGATGAAATGTGGTGCTGATGACCTAGATTTTGAAGGCACATTGTAGTTGATAAAGTGCTTTTATCTGCATGATTTCATCCTGCTGAGGACTCATCAAGTGGGATAAGCAGTGGGATTCCTTATCCACTTTCTACAGATGCCTCAGCTGACACTCAGTGGGACACAGTGGCTTCCTTAAGGTCATACCAAGGTCAGAACCAGGGCTCCAACTCCTGCCTTCTGGTCTGAATCCAGGGTTCCCTTTCACCACAGAATGACAGATAATGAAGAGTTTACTCTATTTATCATTCACTTTTGTGACAGCGGAGTCTTCCGCGTCACAGCATGGTAAAAATAGACTCTGAGGCAAGAGGGTTCTCAGTAGCAAACAAACTGAGCTCACCAAAATGTTCTCGTGGGCAGGCTCAGTTGCCGTGGCCTTTAGGAAAGCCTTGGCAGGCCTGCAGCAGGCAATGTCACCTACTCACTGTGCCCAGCCTTCCCTGAGGAGCTGCCTCCTGCAGGGACTGCCCTGGAGGACACAGGGTGGGGGTGGAGGGTGGGGTTGGGGGGCAGGGACTGGGGGGAGGGTTTCTTCTAAGGCATGGGAGCCACTGACCTGGAACCCATCCCTGGTGAGGGATGACTGTGTGTCCCACAGTAGCAAAATTACTGTGGTTTTAGCACACAGAAGGAGAAATGGCCTGGTCAGCCTGGGCCTCCTTTGCCAACTGAGGATTTTCTGAGGGGCAGGGGGAAGGAGAGTGAGGGGGTATGAATGAGTCAAAGCAGCAAGGCTGAAAAAAAAGTCCCATTTCATTCACTTAAAGATAATTTTTAATTCCTCCCATCTTCCCAAATGATTAAAAAAGCACATTTATACATACATGTATATGTGGTTAAAATGCAGATAAATAAGAAATAAGGAACCATACAGAGAAAGTTTAACACTCACAAGGAAACACAACCACTTTGTCTTTGTGAGGGAGACAAAGAACGTGTTTTTGTGAAGATGCCCTGCTGGTATTCTGTGTCGTATTTTAAATATTTCTCCTGAAAATATCTGGTGAAGGGGAAATGCTTTACATTACAGCAGAAGAACTTAGAAATTAGACATTTTCCCCACTTGGAGAAAGCCTCTCAAACCAGTGGTCCTCATCCTTTTAAAGTCATGGATTGCTTTGAGAATCCCATAAATACCATACATTCTCTTCCCAGAGAAATGCAAGTTCTTACAAATTTAACCTATGACTTTAGGTCATATAAACCCCCAAAGCCCTTCTACTTACATTAGGTTAATAGCCTCTTCCTTGAAAAAATTAGAAATTAATATTTTACAAAACAATTTTTCCTTTATAAAAAGATTCACTGCATGCAATTGAGATGGTTATAATTAAAATGTATGTATACAGCTAGTGTCACACAAAATATTCTGATTTCTGTGAAGTTATACTGTGAAGTAGCCTATAACATTTGTATTTTCCATCTGTAGTCATTGCACATTCATATATGCATATATGTGAAGCATAGAGCTTACTTAAAAAATATATATATATACATATATTTATATATATAAAATGTACACACACACACACACACACACACACACACATTTTTAAGTAAGCTCTATGCTCAACATGGGGCTTGAACTCATGA
Organism: Enhydra lutris kenyoni; assembly: GCF_002288905.1. NCBI lineage: Eukaryota > Metazoa > Chordata > Mammalia > Carnivora > Mustelidae > Enhydra > Enhydra lutris. Next base: position 82,181,771 of record NW_019154093.1, on the reverse strand, counting down.
CCCTGAGATTAAGAGTCACATGCTCCACTGACTGAGCCAGGCAGGTGACCTCCCATTCACTTTTAATTTTATCTTACTTTTTTATGAATTCTTTTAAAGATGGTGCATAGTGTGTACTGCATTGTAATTTTTATCTGATAACACATGTGATATTTGGTATAATGAAAATCTGCCTTCGCTGTTAAATCAGTTTTGATTACACATAGAATATGGTATATAAAGTAATATTTTAATAGGTACAATAGCCCAAACGCCATCTATGAGATCTCATCCTTTAGACTTGTGAATTCTGGGAAAAAATTACTTCCACGTGTTCCTAAAACTACTTAAGATTTTTGACTGGCTGGTGGTCTGTTGATTCTAAATATCTGACCTGTCAAAAACTGCCATCTTTAAACTCCAGTGATGCATAGAGGCTCAGAATTAGCCAGGGCTGAATTTATTACAGAACAAAGGGAGGTGATGATTAACATACCGATCTGAGCAGTAGGGGGGAAAATAATCCTTGAATGGATTAGATGCCATGATCCCAAAACCACGTTCTCTTGAGTGTTGGGTCCTTGCCCAGAAATGGGGAGAGGCCAAACACTGATGCCTTTTACATGACAGGGTATCTCCATGGGACTCTAGTCAGGAACACTGGTGCAGAGGGTTGAGGGTCAATGAGGAAAAAGCCTTTCTTTCTCCAGTGCTCCAGTGGAGCTGAGGACTAGACCCACTCCATGTGCAGTAACCCTCAAAACTGTCAGCCAACCCAATTAGTATTACTCAATTATCAGTCTGCGTGTCTGGGTGGAGATTACATTCAAGTGTAAATAAAAAAGGTTTTTTTTTTGAACCAGTAACTGGGAATAACTTCCATTTTTTTTTTTTTTTTTTGGACTCCAGTAGGCTACTTTCAAGATGGGCATAGAGGCTTCCAAGAAGATGACGTGAATTATTATGTACTGTCCCCCAAGAAGTTAAGAGTCCTAGGCAGTCTCTCCCTGTTCACTGGCAACATCTGGTAGATTCTGTGAATCCCCAGGGTATAATTCTAGGGAAATGTATGTTTGTAAGAATAGTCCATGGACAGACCACTAAACCTATTTTCTGATAGATTTTCCCACAATTCTCTCTTTCCTGTAACACGTCTTATAAGCTTTATAAAAAGTCTGGATTTTACAACAGGGTGAAATGGTAGCATTGAAGGAGATTGAGTCTGAGAGGGGCCTCCAGCAGATGGGGACCCTCATGAGAAGGAAATAGACCATTTGGAAAGTCCTTTTGACCCTCATCCTCTGGAGGGAATCCCAAGCCCAGGTGCTCAGGAAATCTCCTGTCACTCTGAGATAGGCTGGGACACGGTGCCATGCCCCAGGCTTCTAAATACAGTTCAGGCTGGGTCATCATGACATGCCGAGCTGGCACCACGATGGGGATTGAGTGGGAACTGTGACAGTGCTTAAATGCCACGGCCCTGGGGCTCCAAGTCTTCCTGGGCTGGGACAGGGAGAGGGAGTGAAGAGCCTTATGGGGAGGAGGGTGAGAGCAGCTTTGGCAAGGAAATCCTGCTACCTCAGTGATAGCACTGCTCCTTCGGAGAGCAGCAGACACCCAGCAGCCACACACCAGCTATTTTAGAAGCTGTCCGTGTCTGAATTCCTGACACACTTGGAGGACACTGTCTCTTCAGGAGTCATTCTGATCAAGGTAGGTAGGCCTGGGGGAAAACAGAGGCATTCTGGAGCCAAGGTGTTGGTGGAAGAACGAGTGGAGTTAAGTGATCCCGGCAGGATTATTCAGGGAGGCAGGAATGAAATTAGGAATAATGTGTTGACATTGGGATTCCCAAGTCAGCCTTCCAAGTCAGCTTTCATATAGAGGACAGTGTTAGGCAAGCCCTTACCTTGCCCCACTCTCTTCTTTGCCATTACAAAAAATTTGCTCTACGGTGAGCATCCTTTGACAACTCATTCTCTTCTGGGGAGGGCCTTAGAAGGAAGAAAGAAGACTGGAGAAGACAGGAGGGGGGTTTTACGGGAGGGTTCTGGAGCCCTGGGATATGAGTATGGAATTCCAAGTTTGGTAAGCATCTCCGGCTGAGGGTCAGTGAATTGTAAATATAAAGCCACTGCCACAAACATGATTAATCCAAGGTGTGCGTTTCACTCTCAGTGCTTGCCTTATACCCCCAACTGGATTCTTTTCCCTTGTCAAAGCGTTTGGCTTTAGGATTTCCGAAGGAAGTGTGGCACAGTGGATGGATTCAGGCTTCAGACCAAGACTGGGGTCCTTTGTTTCTCTCTGGTACTTCTAGGTGGGTGGCACTAGGCAGGTCACCTTGGCTAAGTCTCCCTGATAGGGTTATAGTGCACAGCTCTCAGACCTCATCCCCATGCTCCCTGGGAGATTCCCTTGAGCTCTAGATCTTTCCTGCCTCCTCAGTGTGTATTTTCCTTAGCCTGAGCCAGAGGGTGAGTGCTCTTGACAAGGCTGTCGATTTGGAGTCAGGGGATGCTGCGGCCTCCCAGCTCTTTCATGTGTCCCCCTTTCTCGTGGAACAGTGCCCTTGGACTGCGTCTCCAGCCAAGGTTGACCGAAGTCAAGGTTCGACTTTTCCTCCCCAGCCCCATTTCCTTACTGACGGTCCAGCATACATCTTTCCCCAGTGATATTCCTTGTTGTTTCTTCTTTTACATCCTAGTCATTTTCGTTCTCAATAGCATGGCAGCCATTGTCTACCAGGGGACCATCAAGTAGGCAGACCCATACAAAAGGAGGGTTTCTTAGCTGACATTTTCACTATTTCTTTGCTTTCCTTCCTTCTGCCTTTCCACCATTTCTTCTAACACCATTCAATTTTGATGGTTTCTGCTCTAGGCCCTGAATTATTTTCTCACCATGGGATCTACATTTTACATTTTCTTTATTAGGATTTAATTTTCTCTATTTGAAAGAACACAAACCTTCTTTCTCTTTCTCAGATATGGACAGGATCTCTCAGATATTGGGGAAGGATCTAACCCTTGTGGTCACTCCCCTTTCCACATGATGGAAGGAAGTAACATTTAATATACTCCTGCTGTGTGCCAGGGGCTTTACTGAGAGTTATTGGCATCTCTATTTTAGATGAGGAAATTGGCTTAGAAAGGTTAAATTGATTGCTCAAAGTCATAGATCTGGGTCTGTGTGATTCTAAAGGACTGTGCTTTATCCCCTTCCTGGCTGCATCTCTGGAAACCTGGCTTTACTGCAGACAGCACAGACCCTAGCTGAATGGGGGTGTGGAGGGGGCAGGAGTCACTGTGTTCCTAAAAACAGGGGTCACTCTGTTTCTGAAGGAGAGGACTTGTGTGCCACCTTACTTCTCCCTCAGCATCACTAGCTCTAACACTTGAAGGCCTTACTCTTTTCCCCATTTTTATCTTCATGACCCCTGGCACCGTCCCTTCTTAAGTTGCTATGGAGGAGAGTTAGTATCTGAGAATTTTCCAGATGCTTGGCTGCAAGTGCTACTCACAGAAGTGACTGAATTCACTGAACTCATTTGAAGCCTATGAAAAACTTGAGGTCAGACCTTGCCAATCAGCTTAACACAACCCACAGTCATGGAAGGAAAAGTAGGTGGGATGCCAATAATTTAGGTTATATATGGAGGTGACCCCATTGAGATTTCATTGGGAACATGGCATTCAATGAAGATCCTCATTACCAGAGGTACATTGGTCTCTGGAAGATCAGAAGATGAATAGCATGCACGTCTCTTCATCTGGCTTCAGTCTACACTCCCCAGCTCTTTGGTCATATCTCTTCTCTTGCCTTGCTAAACATACAGCATTTCATTCATTCATTTATTCAACAAAACCAACATTCTGTCGAGTGCATAGTAGGTGCCAGGCACTGTCCCCGGTACTGACGATATAAGAGGAGTAATGCAGATGTGTTCTGAATTACTTGCTGTTCTCTAAACCTGTTTGGTAGACTTTACTGCTGTGGCTCTGCCATGAAGTTCCCCTTTCCTGGAAGATCCTTCTTCCCCTGTCCCCCATTTCTGGCATTTTATTGCAGATATCTTTTCATTAGGCCCAGAAAAGACCCCTGGGGTGGAAGAGAGTCTTCTCATCTCTAAACTTCCATAGCATTTTGTGATGTTTCTCTTAGATGAACATGAAAATAAGCATTTATCTATCTCTTTTACTGTTTTACTATTGATAAGGTATTCACATACACATACATGCATGCTGTGTTAGACAGTGACACAGTAGGTACTAATGATGCCCTCATTTTACAAATGATAAAACTTAGGCTTCAAGAGGTTAAGTGACTTGGTTGAGATTAGACAGAAAGGAAGAGGTAAACTTTAGAATTTGCTCTTTTGAATTCCAAATTCCAAATTCCAGACCCCAGTGTGCTAGGTGCCATGTTGGATTTTGACTAATCTATTTTTATTAGATTATTGACCCCTCCTGTCTCCTAAGTGTTTTTGTAAGTTCCTGAGAACATAGATCATATCTTATTCAGTGTTGTTCCCCTCATATTACCTTACACATTGGTAGGTGAGTTAATCAACAATTATTTGCTGAATAAATAAGTGATTTATCAAACAGATGGATTTAGAAGATTATTGGGGAGGTCGTTACATTTTTGCCAGCCATGTAGCTCTCTTATAGTCCTTAAACAGGATGGCTCTTTATGTTTGGCATGGTACGTTGGGTTTTAAACTTAGTGTAGCTGGTGGTCTCTTGCGTATAATTTGAAGAGAATTTTGTGTCCCTGGTTGTGCTCAAATGTCTATTCTACTTACATGTTTGAGATCTCCATCTCCAAGGGCACTGTCTCTGGAAGTTGAATTACACTTATTGTTGGCTGTTTACTTCTTCCCCTTTTGTGTATTAGCATGTATTTGTTTATTTATTGGTGTTCAGTGAGAATATCCTAGCAAGGTATAAGGCAAGTTCTTCTAGGGCCTATGGGGAAAGGGTTCCTTCTCACTTCATGGAAATGAAGGACCACTATGGCAGATGACTTATGGTGCTACAGCCGTGGTCAGGGTGGTGGTGGGAGGTTAGAAGTAGTTGTGGTTGCAAAGAGCAAACAACCACTGGCTTGGGGATGAACTAATGTGTCACTTCACCCAGAAAATATGCCAAGCGCCTCAAGGAGGGGCCTGTGTTGACAGCTGCTGGCTCAAAATTGATTGGTAAATCTTGAAGACCACCCAGTCAATTAGGATCAACTTTTGGAGGACCTCTGGTGTAAGAGGTATTTAGATAGAATATTGCTATGTGGCTTGTGACCAATTTTTAATTTTTCTGTGTATGCATTTTCTGTGCTTTCCAGCAGGAGTATTTTCTGAACCAAAAGTCAATCTCAAAAATTTTAATTTTATAGGAAGAATGAAATAAAATATTTATATAGGACTGTTCTAGGAAACACAAGACCCATATTTGTCTTCATTTTTTCTTGGTTTTCCTGATTAACTTCATCATTGGCATGTAATCTTATATGTGAATTTCATACTTTACTGTTTACTAATGCTTTCACATACAATGTGATCAGATGAATCCTCCTCAAATATAGATATCCATTTAGGACTATCAAAAACTCTTGGGCCATGAACTGTGACCTGAGTTAAGCCTAAATAAATCAAATTCTGCATAAGTAGGAACTAACTCAGCTGCCTTTTTTTATCTTTCAATGCGGTCATTACACATTTCTCAAAGTCCAAACATTTTCTGAGTACCTTCTAATGTTGTTTTGCTTATGGTCTAGGCTAGAGTGAAAGAGTGACTTGACATTGACATTGATCTTCAGTGACCTGTCACCTTTGGATGTTTTACCCTAGGGGAACTGGGGACAGGAAGTGAAGTACAACAAAAGGTGGTTTTTTGTACTTGTGCTTACTTATTAAATAATATTAAGTCAGTGAAGATATCTCAGATGTTCCTGAACACAACTGCCTGGCTACTGAGAGCAAAATTCCTATCTGACTCTGGCTTGAATTTTCTCCTCTCCCCAAAGAAGTGACAATGCTTTAGTTCCCATGGATCTATATCCTGACTGAACAATCTGAATGTTAGCTCTGCATTTCCAGGTTCAGTGTGGGAAGCACCCAGCTCTGCAGGACTCATTTTGAAAATGGGGAAAGAGTGTTGAGTGGAAAGAGCATCAACTCTAGTGTCAGGAGGACTCAAATCCCACTATGACTAGTTACATAATGTGAGAAAACCTCTCAGTCTCACCAAGCCCCAGTTTCCTCCTTTACAAAGTGGCAACAGTAATGCCTACTTCATAAGGTTTTCCATGAAAATTGCATGAGATAATGTATGTGGAATATCTAGTGTAGTGCTCATAACTTCTCTTCCTTTTTTGCTTCCACTTTCAAAGTATGCTGGAGTGTAAGAGGCTGAAACTTTCATGACATTGAGCCTTTGATCAACAAGAAATAGATACAAAAATTACTGCTGCCACTTCATTGCAAAGCCTCTTTAAAAGGCTGAGTTCTCAGGGATGACTTTGGGTCCCTGCCTCTGGTTTTGTGTGTCACTGAGAGAGATGCTGGTTGTCAGGTGGCGAGTGCTTTAGGCAGCTGAGAGATATGTGCTTTTTGTCTCCTTAATTGGCTTATTGGCATGGGAATTGAAGGCTTCGGGTTACCTCCCCCCTTTTCCCAAATAGAACTTGGAGGGCATGGAGAGCTCAGATACTTCATTCCATCACTAAAGTCATCTAACAGGCTTGTTTGAGTGTTTGCTATCATCATAATTTTACTTTAATCCGACCTGGGTTATAGTTCATTCCATTGAAGCTCTGGACTGGGTATCAAATTTGGGCTCAGTCCGTACTCGGGTCCGTGCCAAGTGCTCTGCTTCTGCCATATTTAGAATTACTCTATGAAAAATTTCATCACCAAATTTTGCTAAGCTACCTGATAAAATCTGACATCCCAGAACCAATTTCCATTGCAGAGATCCTCTAGAAATAGGAGTTTACTTGAGCCTGGTGCAGAAAGTGCTGCCTGGGTTATAAGCTTCTGTCGTCTGCCCTGGTGTGAATGGGAACCCTTAGATGGCTGTGGGAGTCTTGGTTTTGGAGACTTCAGGACTTAGGACATAGACCAAGGAGTGGCTGCCCCACCCGTATCAGATAGGAAGTACCGCTCAGTATAGTCATGTTTCAGTTATCGGTAGGAAAAAATGATTGATTGATTGATTATCATCTGGGTTGTGTCTTTCTCCTTTGTTTCAAACTGGTTTCTTCCTTGGAGTAGCCAAAGTCCAAGCTTATGGAAGTGGCACTGTACATCTAATCTCAGAAAATTCTGCATCTCTTATCTGCCTACGGTAGTCTTCTGTGATCCCTCTCCCACACTGAAACTGGGCTGTTGTACATCATTCATATAGAAGATGTGACAAAGCATTAAATTCAGCTTGTGGGAATTCACAGTTTAGGAGGGAAGTCAGAACTATCATCACCTCCACTTAAAAAACGCTTTGATATAAAGAAAGCAAAGTCTAAACTCCATATTATGATACCCAAGTTCCTCCTGGAATATAAACTCCATGTGGCCAGAGATTTTTTTCCCCCCCTGAGGTCTCAAGGATCTAGAAGAGTGACTGGCACATAGTAAATGTTAAATAAATAGTCACTTAGTTGAGTTTGAGTTGAACCTGACTTCCCACCTTTATCTCTTATCTCACCTCTCCCCTTTCCGTATGTATTTTAAGCTCTGGCCATATCAGTCTTCTTGTAATTCTCTAAAAATGGCAAGTCCTAACTGGTGCTATTCCCACTAACTTAAATTCTATCCTCCTAAATTCTTTGTGTGCTCATATTGAACTTCTATTTCAAGTCCATCCTCAAATTACATCTTGAGAAGGCTTTTTGATCCCAAATCATTGACTTGCTTGCTCTTCAAAGCTCCTTAATACCTTGCTCCCATATCTGTTGGAACACCTATCATAGCCAGTCTTCTTTAACAGTTTGTGTGTCCTTTCCTATGAAATTGGATTGTGAGCTCCTACAGAGCAAGAACCTATTTTCTCTCTCTTGGTCTATTACTATATAACCTGATCTATACAAAACAGAAACATTTGGTGGAATAGAAGTGGAAGTAAATGTAGTCTCATGTGCCTGCAGTCCCCAGGAGGTGGAGCTGATGTAATCTGGATTTTGGTTTCAATAATATATAAAATGGAGATAATAATAATGCTTAGATTTGTTTTATTAAATAATGTTATGTATATAAAGTCTTAGCCGAGCATCAGATACTTAGTAAGTGTTTAATAGATGTTGACCATTAACCCTTTGGTTGGGATAGTTCTTGTGGGGTTATATTTGTCTCATAGTCCTAAGTCACTAGCATTGTTATCAACAGAATTGTTAATTTCTGTTTTATCATAAAGCAATAAATGTAATTTTCTAAGCAAGGAGATATCTTCCTCCAGTCCCTAATAGTAAAGATAAGGAAATAGTAATAGATAAGGAAATAGTAAAGATACTGAAACTGAGGCTCTGTGAAATGAAATGACTGTCTAACACCCCACTTATGGTGAACAGCAGAGTCCCAGGCATAAATGTGTTCTATTCACTGAAGTAATGAATCATTCCTCAAAATTATTAGTTAAGTGGAGACAAAAATTGCCTGGAAGACTGTGAAATCTGTTTTAACAGTGTCTGGTTTTGACATTAAGTCAAAATACACATAAATTAGGCATTTTCTGGGCATGCCAACCAACTCATCATGGTTGAGTTGCTGTTGTTAGGCTTGGTGGTCTTTAAGCTGCACTACTAATCCATCTAGTAAACATTAGACTTAAGAGGGACTTGATAGCACCTCTAATTAAATGTGTATGTGCTGTGTTAAAATGATTAAGGATAATGAGGGCCAGAATAGTTATGTGACTTGGCCAGGATCAAACATATTAAGCCATTTCATTTGCAAGGATGGTTATAATAGTTGAGGGTTATTACAGAATTGCTGGCTCTTTTGGCTGGGGTTGAGCCCAATATGATCTTGGGAGAGATCTGATCATTAGATCAGGAGGCAGAAAACTTACCTTCTAGGTCACGTTGTTTTTTATTTTCTTAGTCTCAATTACCTCATTTATATAATGGATATAAAACTATGCCATTTCTACCCCATCAAATGGAAGGATATATTAAATAATGTGTAAAATGTAGATGAAGGAACTGTTTTCTTATTGCTATTATTTTGCATGAATTGAGACTTGAAAACTTGCTGTAAGCTAAACCCAACTTTCTGTGGGAACTTAGTGTTACTGTGTCCATTTTATCAACATGAAATATGTCAGAGATAGAAAACAAGTGACCATATGAGCTGATGGTTATAGTCTCTTGTTTAGGGATTTTTTGGGATGGTAATAGACATGTCGGTTTGACTGTATGTGTCATACGATGTTCTCCAGTGACTTGTAACTTGGATCCATGCAAGTTCTCAAGTCTTCTTTAACTTCCTTAGTTATATATAACTTTATCATTTATGTTCCTGATTTGCCAAAACTTCCCTGTTCAAATGCTATCCACAAGAGACATCTGACAGCCAAGAAGTCTTTCCAGGTCATTCAACTGAGCTCCTAACAGTTATTATTTTTTTTTTTTTTTAAGGCAGGAAGTTACAAATTGTGAAGAACAAAAAAGCTTGAAAACACAGAGGTGTATTCTGATATTCAAGGCACTGGTTGTATTTCTAAATGGATCCTATTTGATTGAAATAATCTGCATTTCTTATATTCATGACTGAGTTAACTTGATTATGCATTCTGATTACTAGCTGGAATAAATGATCTGGTTAGCCTAAATATTTGATATGACTATGATTTAGAAACACATCTTACAAAGGATTCTGTTTTATTTTTACCTAAGGGGTTGGTCTTAACTCTATTTTAAGGGTATTATAGGGTAGCTTACTTTATGTTATTGAAAATGTGAGCTGATGCCTGTATTCTGTATATAAAATCACTTGGGCTCTATTTTGTGAGGGAGTGAGAATCTAGGAGCACAGAGCACTTCCAGGGAAACAAATAGCTGTGTCTGAAAATCCTCTTCATGGGCAAATCCTGCCTATGCCTCCACGTCTCGTCCAGTTCTTTTCTAGTTAGCCTGAGTTCCCCAGGACTGTTCCAGTTTTCTGAGATCCCTGTCTTTGCTGGATTCCTATGAGACATCCAAGGCAATATGCAGTGGTGTGGAAAATTATGTGGTAGTACTTGTCTTGGTTTCTATTTGTGAATGCGCTCAGTTTCCATTGGTCCTGTAAATACTTTGAGGCAGAGCCTCATTCTGCACTTTGGTATATCTCAGGATCTAGCACAGTGCTGGGCACATAGTAGGCACCCAACAAACACATAATTAATCAACACTAACTGGGAAACCTCTCGAGGTCTGGGATTCTGTTTCAAATTATCTACCTGGTACCTCATATAGGGCCACATGCTGATAGGTGCTTATTGATTGATTTGATTGAAACTATAAACAGAATTGCCACTGGTTTCTTTAACTTCTATGATAACGTGAATCTGAGCCCTCAAACATTCTCCTCATTTAACTTGTCTTGCCCAAGTAGTTTTAATCTGATGCTTCTAATTGAGGTTGCCTGGGTTATCCCTGAAAGTTGCATTGGAAAGTATGCATTAACACTCTCCAAGTCCTTAGAGGTGGAAGAGATTATAAGTTTTCAGCTCAATCCTTCTAAATGCATGATAAGGAAATAGGTTTGTCCAGGTGATTCATTATTACATGAACTAAGAGTCCATTTAGTGCTAAACTTTGAGCTCCCATTTTATTTCAGATGACATGGTGTGTTAAGAGTAGAGTCTCTGGTTTCCTCGTTCTCCAGCCATAGTCCCCATTCAAATCCCAACCCGTTTGGCCCCCATTGAAAAGTTATCAGGTAGCATAGTGATACCTTTCCCTTCCCTCCATCTTCCTAAACACTCATTGGAGAAATCACATGTCCAAAATTTCTAGCTTTTTCATAATCGTAGCACATTATGGTAAGCGGATTTCATACCACTTTGCTCCCAAAGGTAGGACAAGACTATTTTTTAAAACTCTTGCTTTGAGAAGTTTTTGAAAAGCTCACAATACTTATGGCAAGTGAGGAGCTCTTGGCATGTCCTAGAAACAATGGGATTTGGGAATCCATGTCTCAGGGGATCAGAATTCCCGTGTTTGGCCAAGTGTGTGATGCTGATACTATGGCTTTACAGCGGAAAGGCATAGAGGATCAGGCGAGGATGGAGATGTATCCCTCAGCAGCAGCAACTTCCATGTTAGATGAGCAGCTCCACTTTTCTGCGCTTGAAGGAGACCAAAGTTAGCCCCTGTTTAGCACCAAGTATAAGATTATATGCTTGGTCATGTAAAACACACACACATATACACACACACATATGTATATATATTTGTGTGTGTGAAGATGGTGACTGGACTAGTGATTGTGGATATAGATTGGGGCAGAGACTTCTCTGTCATTTCGGAGCTTGGTTCAGTTCTGCAGTACCCTGAATGTCTTCAGAAGTGAGGGGTGGGGACCTGGGGAGGGTGGAAAGAAATGTCACTTTGCTCCCTGTGAGCACTGGCAGCTTTGTGGAAGACTTGCCAGTGATGCCGCCTGGGTTTGAGAGAGGAAGACATCAAGGCTTGAAGGAAGGAAATGGGAAGGTCTTGTGGGATGGGTTTTCACAGGTCTAGAAACCTGCTGCAGGTAAGTGAGGATGGCAGCAAAATGGTCTGACTTTCTGTCCCATCCTTCTTCATCCTCCTCTTACCAAGGACTAACGCCCAAGAGGCTCTGACCTTTGACAGCACCGAACAGTCAGCGGTCAGCAAAAGACACTGCTGTTTCCAACCTTTATTTGTGCATGTGTTTATTGACAGGGGAAGCAGTCAGAATCCTAGATGTTAAGGGAGGGTTGGGGAAATAGGTTCTCAGGCTTAGTTTGCAGTATCGTTTGACCTAAGAAGACTGTATCAGCTAATCTGAGTTTGGAAAATTTTAGGAGATAAGATTCTTGGCACGGGGCCTCTAAGAGTAAAAACGCTTTAAAAATTACAGTAAATTCCCTGGTAAATTTGACTCCAGCCTTCTCTATCATGCTATGTATTCCCCCCGCCCCAAACCCCTTCGTGAATATAGGAGACACAGGAAGAAAGGACCATCTGGCACAGCATGCCAACTTTTTATTTGGTTGCTTTCAATCCTACCTTCCTGTTTGGATCACCCCTCCCCTCTGCTCATACTTCAGAAACCAATCAAGGTGTCTCCTGAACTCATTTATTCCCTTTGTTTCAACCGCCTTCTTGGGTAACTTTTTCCATATGCCTTACAACAGACCTTTTTTTTTTTCCTTTTTCCATCCAAAATGGCCTGATTGGACTCTTAGGAAAAGCCATTTACTCAAATACATGACAGAGTGCTTCTAAAGATCCCAAACAACTTTTCATTACTTTTGATGACCAGGATATATAAATAGAGAAAAAAAATTGCTCTGTTTAAAATTTACTGGTGGATGGGCAATGACGCTTAGTAGTAGAACATTAAAGAATACATTATTAGCATTGAGCCCCACCCCCCACCCCAGCCCCCAGTGAAATTGTCTAGATTTGGAGCTGTGATCTGTAATTATTATTATTATTTTTTAATTTGGCATTTATCTTATTGTCCCTGTTTGGCTTCTTCACTTCACCATGGTGACATTAGTACTCTTTATGTTGCCTGTTGTGGACCAGTTTTGTTCAGCTGTTGCTAAAATGCCAGATGTCATGTTGGGAACGCAAAACCTAAAAGATGGTCGTAAATCTCAAAAACAAACCATAAAAGAAATAATAAAATACCCTGAATGCTGTGCCCTGGAGCTTCCCAGCTTTAAGTCACCAAAGCAGGGTGGTGGGGGTGGGGGAGGCTCAGCAGTTTCTCACCTAAGACTCGATTGTTTATCTTGCAGATTCCGAGCAAAGCACTGGTTCAGACTCTGAGGTGCTCACTGAGCGGACTTCCTGCTCCTTTGACACTCACCCTGACTTGGGCTCTGGTGCTGCAGGCCCTGTGCCTGCTGCCATGTCTTCCATGGAAGAGATTCAGGTGGAGCTCCAATGCGCTGACCTCTGGAAGAGGTTCCATGACATTGGAACTGAGATGATCATCACCAAAGCAGGCAGGTAAGGACAAGTTCCTTTGGATGGCTAGATTCCAAGAATGGAGACCAAAAGTAGGAGCTGTTACATGTTTTTATTTTCACTTACTTGTGGTAGGTAGTATTCGTGATGCCAGAGCTACTTGTGCTCACTTTTCTGCATATGGACATCTTGGTAAACTGATCTTGAGTTTACTATGATTTTGCTGTTTTCCTCCAAGGGCCATTCCAATGTCTCAATCACCTCTACACTCACAGACATTTTCTGCCTACAAATGCATATCAGCCCATATGGGAGATTGATGGTACATAAGGACCACATGGTAGATTTCCAAAGCAAGTGTTACTTCACCATCCAGTGTTTTTTGAGAGAAAAAGCTTGCTCCCCAAACAACAGCTTGCATCTCCTAAAGCATTAAAAGCAGCCAGATGGGGCGCCTGGGTAGTTCAGTGGGTTAAAGCCTCTGCCTTCGGCTCAGGTCATGATCCCAGGGTTCTGGGATCGAGTCCCGCATCAGGCTCTCTGCTCGGTGGGGAGCCTGCTTCCTCCTCTCTCTCTGCCTGCTTCTCTGCCTAGTTGTGGTCTCTGTCTGTCAAATAAATAAATAAAATCTTTAAAAGCAGCCAGATGTTTTTATAAGAGGTTTGTTTGTTTGTTTGTTTGTTTTGGTAAGAATAGGGCTTGGTACATGTCTGAGCCCTTCTTAACTGATCCATGTGTTTTATTGTTGGCTTGAAATTATTATGAAACTTTAATGGCAACCCAGTGGAAACTGTTGCATCACTATGTAGGATGATAAAAGTTTTTAAAATACAGTTTCTCTTGAAATAAACACTTTTAATTAAGCCATTCCTTCACTGGCATCTTTCAGTTTTCCGTGGTTAGGCATCTGTTTTGTGCTGGATGCTCAAAATATATTATGTCATTTAGATATCACAGGAATGCTCTAAGATAGGATATAATAATCCCATGCATGGATGAGGTTGCAAAGGCTGAAAGAGGTTAATTAACTAAATTAACTAATTAGCTAAAGTCACGGATAATAAAGGGCAGCTTCAGAATTCCACACAAATCTGTCTAGGTCTAAAACAATGGTCTTAACTGTTTAAAATTCCACACTGTTAAGAAATGGTTGTAGTTTTTACCCCTTGGATTAAAACTGAAAATGGTTTAAATAAAAATAAATTTGGACTAAGCTTTTGAGTATATAGGAATAGTTAATTAAAGTTAAAACAGCTATGCTGTTTTCATATTTTCAAAGCCAATCTACGTAGTCTTATGTCATGGGGACCAAAAAGACCCACCCGATTGGTCATAAGCTATCTTCATGAACATGGACATTTAAAGTAAAAGAGCACTTGAATCCATGTAGAGAAAGCTCCCAATATAATAAGACATCACAAAAACATGAGGTCAAAATGAACCTGAAATCTTGTTCATTTTATTTCTCCTTTGGAACCTTCTTCCTTCTCTAAGTTTTGGTGGTGAATAAAATCAGCAAAAGGCTTCTTAGGAGGAGCAACTCTGAAGGGGAATTATTTCCAATACCATCTCTTTCTTGTTGCTTGGGTTTCAGTCTACTTCTGGTCTACCTTTTGAGATCTTATGATTTAGACGGAAACAGCAATTCTAGGACAAAGTTTTTATTCTTTTTAGTTTTTGACAAGGGGGTTCATTTGGAGAGAGGGGAAAATATTACTTTTTTTGCCTATGAGATTTTCTAGTTTTTAAATTTTGGGTTCTCACTCACTATAGGGGGTTTTGTGTATTCCAGTCAATATCATTTCTGATATCGTTCCCTTGTTCCTTGCACTTCTATGAATTCAGTTCCCCCAAATACATTTTTCACAGTTCTCCTGTGACCTTGTTTCATGAATACTTCAGTGTTTTCATTTCCACATCTCTTACTTCACAAATTCAGTTGATACCTACCTGGATATACCCAGATATTCCCAGAACAAACATATAAAGTTTTTTTTTTTAAAGATTTTATTTATTTGACAGAAAGAGAGGTCACAAGTAAGCAGAGAGGCAGGCAGAGATAGGGGAAAGCAGGCTCCCTGCTGAGCAGAGAACCCGATGCAGGGCTCGATCTCAGGACCCTGAGATCATGACCTGAGCTGAAGGCAGAGGCTTAACCCACTGAATCACCCAGGCACCCCTAAATTTTGTTCTTTAGTCATATCCTGTTGTTGAGGTTTAGGTATGTTATTCATTTCTCCTTTATTGGATTGCCTCAGCCTTTGCCATTGTTCCATGTAACTCTGCTCAAGAAATTCTGGAACAACTCAAGAACATACAAAGAAAGACTTCTCTTCTCTGACTTTTCTTTCTTTCTTTTCTTTTCTTCTTTTTAAAGATTTTATTTATTTATTTATTTGTCAGAGAGAGAGGAGCGAGAGCAAGCACAGGCAGACAGAGTGGCAGACAGAGACAGAGGGAGAAGCAGGCTCCCTGCCAAGCAAGGAGCCGGATGTGGGACTCAATCCCAGGATGCTGGGATCATGACCTGAGTGAAGGCAGCCACTTAACCAACTGAGCCACCCAGGTGTCCCTTCTCTGACTTTTCTTCACCTCCTCCCAGTTCCTCAAGTCTGTTTCTTCCTTTTCACTTCCTTTCTCTTCCTTCATAATGTCCTTTCCAATTTTATTTTATTTTATTTTAATTTTATTTTATTTTATTTTATTTTATTTATTTTTTTTTTAAAGATTTTATTTATTTATTTGACAGAGAGATCACAAGTAGGGAGAGAGGCAGGCAGGAGAGAGGAGGAAGCAGGCTCCCTGCCGAGCAGAGAGCCCGATGCGGGGCTCGATCCCAGGACTCTGAGATCACGACCTGAGCCGAAGGCAGCGGCTTAACCCACTGAGCCACCCAGGCGCCCCGTCCTTTCCAATTTTAATCTCAATTTTTATTTTCTTAGTTACATAGTTTTGCATGACTCTCTGTTCCTTTTTCCTGCTGAGATTTTCATCACCATCTACTTCTCACTCCCTAAACTGTTATCCTTCTGATTCAGAACTACTGCAGGCTACAGAGCCCTCAATCTTCGAATGTACCAACATAATCTGTAGAATCAGCACCATGGACAGAGGTGCTTGTAGGGATTAATGGGTTTGGAAGACATAAGAATTGGCCTAAATTTAACCATAAAATTAAAACCAAACAGATCTCATTTTGTGAATATGAACGATTAATTTTTCCCTAGGGTGTTATGACTTCACTTGATATTCTGTGCTAAAATACTGGCAAAAAGAAAAAGCAACTTTTGGTAAATTTTTAGGAAGAGAATTCAAATGTAGTCATAGAATTTCAAAGCAAGAGGGCACTTTAGAGATTATATAGTCCCTTTTCTTTGTTTCTTAGGTGATAAGGTTAAATAACTTTTCCAAAGTCGCACCTCTCATTCATTTAGAACTTGGGTATTGGTAAGAAACTGGTAGCTCTTCCACTCAAGGTTATGTGGGTGTTCCAAACAAAACAGGTATTGAATTTAGAAACACTTAACCCTTTTTCTTGGAGTCATGAAGAAAAGACATTCATCTCTTGCAATGTAACACAGCCTCTGTAGATGTCTGAGAGGAACCACATTTTCTTACCTCAGGTAGCAAGTGAGAGGACTTTCTTTCTATCCCTGGAAAGGTCCTCTCCAACCATTTATAAGTATAAGGCAATCATAAATCATTGTTATTAAGAAGGTTTAAATGTTTAAATGTAAATGTATATACATCAAGATTCCCAAATTTTTGGAGAGGATTAACATAGATCAAATTGCTTACTCTATAGTGAATGCTAGATTTAGTGATTATGAGAAGTCCATCATGGGATTTCATTAGCTCACCATAAGACTAAAATATAAGGCTTTCTAATTAAACTTGTGAAGCTAGAGGTAGAAAATCCAGAATGATATACTAACAGAAGCTTCTGAAAAGTTATAAAGTAGGAAGAAAGGAATGTTGTATATTATTCTTTGTAAATACTTAAGAACTAGCCATCATTCCTATAAAGATCTGTAGTCCCTCTTGTGCCTTCCCCCAAATAGGATTATGATGCCACTGACCTACTACCATAGGACACTTGCATTTCGATTGCTTCTGGTGAGCAGTGCAGTGTGTGGCTACCACAGAAAGCCCCTCATGTAAACAACTAGGGCACATATGCAAGATGGCTGCCTGGGGTCAGGGTATGGTCTATGGCCGTGAAATGGAGCAAAGCCAATTAGGCTGTATGTGGATCAAGCCTGTGACCTTGACCTCATTAGCACCGTGCTCTGCCCAGCTCAACTAACTGGCCCCAGATGGTTAAGCTTAATGCAGCATTTTGTGTACAAGTACCCTAGAGCACATTCAGGCAATCCACATTTTTTTGAACTGAGCACTTTTTATGTCTGACTCCTAAATGAATGACATACAAAAGAGTTTGATGTTTTTCTTCCTTCTTATGGTTAAAGAAGAGTGGAGAATTTTATTCTAGACCCTTGAAACTCAATACTTGTCTGGGTTGCTCCCTCTCCTCCTCTTCAATTATGAGAGTAGTTGTAAAGTGCCATATCCTGACCTCGCTTGCTTTGGCAAGTTTAACAAGCCATTGTGGTAGAAACAAGGTACTGCCCAGAGGCCACTAGAATTCATTTGGTATTTGCTCCCTATTCCACAGAGTTCTCCTTCTGACACATGTTGACAGCCTGAGAACTTGCAGAAATTTTTCTACAGTTTTACGTAGTAAAAAACCCTCAACTTTGTTGGCCCTTTGCTTGGGGAATGGTAGCCTCTTCCTTTTTTCTTCTTTCCTAGAGAGATTACTTTTACATAGACTCAATCAATCAGAAAACATTTCATCATCACCTGTAATCAACTGTGATAAACTACTTGACTTATGAAAGTCAAGTAGCTACTTGACTTTGATAAGCTACTTGACTGTGATAAGCTACTTGACTTATGCTTATGAAAGCATAAGTTATTCAAGTATGTGAAGTGTAAGAGTGTAAGTATTTTCAAGAATGGTATAGTCTGATAGGAAATGTGTGTGTGGATACCTAATCACATTAAAGATTAACTAATAATATAAATCAGGGTATGATATGAGCTCTTTGAGTGTATGAACCATAAAATAGGTCAATTTAAGTTATGAAATGGTGCTATTTCAGCAATGAATACTTAGCATATTTTATAGTAATAATTTCCAAAGTAAAAAAAAGCAGCCGACTTGGGAATTATAGGTATTGGACTTTGGTGTACTTAGCGTTCTTGATAAGAAGAAACTCTCTAAGCTTTTATTCCTGCGACTTCTCTCCCTCTGCCTGTTGAGTTTACTGCCTATTCCCCTTCACAGGAGGATGTTTCCTGCCATGAGAGTGAAAATCACTGGCCTGGACCCACACCAGCAGTATTACATAGCAATGGACATTGTGCCTGTGGACAATAAAAGATACAGGTAATGATCACTATGGGGTTTGGAATTGCAGACATCACCAGCATTCCAAGACAGTTCTTTAAACTCATTAGATGAACCATTTTTACAGTGCCCTGTATGATGCACTATACAGGGAACAAGGAGGGGGGATATGCCAATAGCCTGTAGCAAAGCACCATGTAGGAAGTAGTCACTCATGATTGGAAATCAGGACTTAGTAATGGTTTTGTCTGGAATCCTCCCTATGTCTCTGGACAGAGTGGGACTGTATAGTACCTGCCAGGGTTGCAAAAATCAAATGGATATTACGTCTAAAATTAATTCACTTAACATTAAAAGTGATTAACATATTGAATGATTTGGTTTATGAAATTGCTGAACAAGTTGAGATGATTTATTTTGGAGAGGCAAAGGAGAAGTGGACCAGTGCAGTATATTTAATCAGATATCTAATGAATCATGCTGTGGATGATGGAGGGGAAGAAGAGGAGAATTGGGTAAGATTTCAAGAAGAACATTCAGGAAAGGAGAATTATTGTTTATCAATATGGGTTGTGAGCAAGTTTGTTAAATAACCTTCCTTCAAAGTCATTACAGTCCAACACAATGTCTATGTCCCTTGGATGGCTTACACATAGTTCTTCTCTGAACAAACTGTGGCTTAATCTGTCTCTTGAGATGTCAATCAGAGCAGTGAATCATGGCTCATTTTTGAAATGTTTGAAAACTTGGCCCTGAACTTATGAGGTGGGTGGGGAGAGATGAATGAATAGGAAAGATGAGGACTAATAGGGTAGAGGGAGAGAGCTGGCCAAGAGAGAAGTGATCTGGATGCATGACTTAAGACAGGAGATGTTTCAGGTCTGTTTTAGAGGATCTTGTGATTTGGACTGTGTGCCTCTGTTCACTACCATCCAGGTCCTGTGTGGTCCTTTATAAGTGAGAAGCAGGAAAATACCAGATCCATAGAACGCTCTCTTCAGAACTACAGGGCAATGGGCAAACTCTGGAAAACTGACCTCCTTTGCTACTAACAACATCTTATTTCCAGGGGCTTTGTGGGAAAGTCATGATGATGATGATATTCAAAACTGGGTTCAAAGAAACACTAAAACACTAACTGGGAAGACTCTGCAGTGTTTCTGGGAATGGTTGCACTGAGGCAGAGACACTCCGTTTTCATAGAAATGCCTCAAAATTCAGATTCTCAGTAAGGAAATGGTTAATAAGTGAGAGGCTTGGAGGGTCTCTGCACATGGCTGTGTTTTATAGGACAATATGGAAGATGTTTTTAATAAGGAACCAAATCCTGAACAAGTGGCCCATGGATTATATGGTTTGCATTTGAGAGGTGAAAGGTTGCAGTAAAATACCTTTTCCATAGCTAGACACGTGGGCTCAGGATGCCTGTGTGCACACAGGGGTGCAAGGCAAGGAGAGGAGAAGAAAGAAAAAGGACTGTGAGAATGTTTTCCTTGTGAGTGCTGCAGCTTTGATCATTAACCACAACCCTTTGCTGCCCTCCCCCACCCCACCTCTTTCTCTGTTTTTTTTTTTTTTTTTTTATTAACCACCACTCTTTGCTGCCCCCCCCCCCCCCCCTTTTTTCTTTTTTTTTTTTTTTTTTTTTCATCTCCATCTGATTGTCTCTGGTCCTCTACCCTACTGCTTTTCTCTCTTTTATTCTCTGTTTAATCCCTACTGTTTTCCATCTTGTCATCTCTCTGTCTCTCCCGACTCCTATCTCTACTGGCTTTCTGGGCCTCTATTCCCTCTCTGTATCCGTCTCTGATCTCTCCTCTCTCCCTCTCTGCCTCAGATACGTGTACCACAGCTCCAAATGGATGGTGGCTGGCAATGCAGACTCCCCTGTACCTCCAAGAGTTTATATACACCCTGATTCTCTAGCTTCTGGAGACACCTGGATGAGACAGGTGGTCAGTTTTGACAAACTCAAGCTGACCAACAACGAGTTGGATGATCAAGGACATGTGAGTCAAAGAATCCCATCCATCTCCCTCTTCCCCCATTTTGGCTCTAGAACTGACTAGCCCTAGGCTTTTCCAAACAGGTAAAATAAGAAGCTCTGTGCCACTTGGAGTCATTTTAAGTAAGTAGGCATATAAGTTTTTTTCCCCCCTCTGGTGAAATTTCATTTATTACAAATCTCACATTGAGCAAACGTCTGCTGGACATTAGGTTGTGTTTATCAGACAAGAGTTCTCATGTTCCAGGAACCCACAGTCTAGTTGGGGGAGAGTTTGAAGAGAGAAACACAGGACAAGCTTAAAAATGGGAAAGAGGGGCGCCTGGGTGGCTCAGTGGGTTAGGCCTCTGCTTCAGTTCAGGTCATGATCTCAGGGTCCTGGGGTCGAGCCCCGTGTCGGGCTCTTTGCTGAGCGGGGAGTCTGCTTCCCCCTCTCTCTCTCTGCCTGCCTCTCTGCCTACTTGTGATCTCTCTCTCTCTGTCAAATAAATGAATAAAATCTTTAAAAAAATGGGAAAGAAATGACAACAGTCACTCAATAACTCACAAGGCGATAAACTCAGAGAAACAACTAAGTGACAGTTTAGGCTGATTTGTCAAGAACTTTATGCATTTTTAAAAGAAATTTATGCATTTTTAAAAGAAGAACAGGTCCAGGTATAATTAGAACACTTGATTTTATTAATTTATCTTTAGTGGCAAGGCATACATAGAACTTTTGCTGAATGCCAGGGTCCAGACTGGGGGCTACAGGAAGATTGAAACACTAAAGCCGTGGCTCTTATCTTTAAGGAAATGACATTCTTCCAAGGAAGGGAGAATGCACATACACCGTTCACTCTCACAGTGAGTGGTCACAAATTAGGTAACAAAGTGCAAATAACAGCTTATAGAATTTAAAGACAGCATGAGCCTGTGATGAAACTTTGAAACAGGAAGGAGCCACTGTCCCATAGCAGAGTTTCTGAGACCTTTTAGTGGAGTGTTGTCTTCTGGTATTGGGACAGTTGTTTAGTATTGTCCAGTCAAGGTAAGGACTGGCTTCCAGTTTCTTATACATCTCCCCCCGCCACCCACCCCCTAACTGTGTTCTTCCTATAATGCTTCTCTCCTGCGTTTGTATTTGCATGAGGGCTTGTAAAGGTGTGGGGACCTTTGGGCTACTCTGGCATCATGTGGCCCTTCTCATTTCAGATCATTCTGCACTCAATGCACAAATACCAGCCTCGAGTTCACGTGATCCGCAAGGATTTCAGCAGCGACCTTTCACCCACCAAACCTGTCCCTGTTGGGGATGGAGTGAAAACATTCAACTTCCCTGAGACGGTGTTTACCACAGTCACAGCCTACCAGAACCAGCAGGTAAGAGGCCGCCTTTGAGAAAAACCTGCTGTATCTGCTTTTAAAGGAGCTTATTCATGCCTTCAGTAAGAAATCCTTGGTCCTTCGACAGGACACTGAGGAACTGGAATGAGAGGGCCCAGGCCTGCTGTGCAGACGTCATGTTGGCGATGACAAGGCCGTGATGCCTGGTAGCAGCTGCTCTAGTCTAGATTTAGATCAAAGACAAAATCTTTGACCAGGAGGACCGATTCTCCTGAGTCATTTTCATGTCTCTCTGTACTCGCACCTGCATTCATGGTCTGTCCTGCATCCTGGCAAATGTTCCTCATCATTTGCTATTCCTTTGCAAGTACCAAGGTTTGATTCATTCCTTCCGTCTTCTCTGCAGTTTTCTGGGTATCCCTGCAGCAGCTACATCAAAGTCATCTAGCCTCTCAAACTCCATTGAAGACCCACTGCTTCCATTTACACTATCAGACTAAATTTACCTCTGTGTGATCACCAGCCACACCCTAACATCTGTGTTTTTATGTCAGCAATATGTTCACTCATTCCATAAATGTTTGAGAACTTGAGAACCTACAGTAGTCCAACTTTAGTAGAGAAATTGAGCAGATTAGGACTTACTTCTCCAGAAGCAAAGGAGAGTTTTAGGTGAGTGAAAGACATGTAAATACATAATGATAAAACTGGAATAATTTAGTGACAGAGACATGGACCAGCTGTTCTTGCATTTGGGGAACAAGGGAAGTTTTCCTGGAAGAGCTGTTGCTTTCTCTGATGATGAGATACACATAAGAATTGGCCAAGATTGGGGTGCTTGGGGGGCTTAGTCGGTTAAGTGTCTGCCTTCGGTTCAGGTCGTGATCTTGGGGTCTTGGAATTGAGCTCCACATCGGGCCCTCTGCTCAGTGGAGTCTGCTTCTCCCTCTGCCCTTTCCCTTCCCCCTCGTCCTGCTTGTGTGCTTGTGTGCTCTCTCTCTCTCTCAAGAAATAAATAAAGTCTTTAATAAAAAAAAAGAGTTGGCCAGACTAATGGGGGAATTATGTGGAGGTGGGATATGGAGAGAAGGAGAGAGACACCACGTCTGGAATTGTTGTGGGCATTCTAGACATCGTTCTTTTATTGAGAAGCGTGAGTAGATGGATTTATAAGTGATCTCACTTTATGCAGTTCCTGGAAAGTTGCGTATAAATCTCATTTTTTCCAAATTAGACAGTATTTCATCTTTTGACAGTTTGTCTAATTAATAGGATCCTGAAGTGTATCCTTTTCTGAAAACAAGAGTTTTTGCTTATTTATTTTGCTTGAAAGTCTGTGTACTTTTATTTTGGGGCTGCTTGGAGCAAAATGAACTTCTGCCACAATACTTGTATTGGATACTACGCTAGTGTTCTGACAAAGAAAGAAATAGAGGAAAAATATTCATGTACTAAGTATTTATTGAGTGCTTACTATGTGCCAGGCAAGTGAAGGTGAGTGATATAAACTTTGGTTCACATAGAAAGAGCATTTTGGTCTTTCACAGTACATTTGCATAAGACTCCTGAGATGTTTTTTGCCTCTGGAGGAATTTGATATGCAACAACACTTTAGTCTATAGACATGTCCTATACTCTTGTTGGGCTCCCTTAGCTGCTGTAAGTCATTCCCAACTTCCGATTTTCCTTGTGGTTGCCACATTTGACCCAAGTAGAGGAAGAGCTTTAGTTTGCTTTGGCCCCTTTTAAAAAAAAAAACTCTTGAATGCCCTCAAACTCCTTAGGTAGTAAAATACAGAGGCCATGGAGGGTCCTTACAGGAATCTTTAATAATCAAGATTTTTCAAGCTCTGAAACAAGATAGTGCAGCAACATATACATGCCTTTTGGAGTGACTGGAACCTTGGGATTAACTGTGGTTCAGGAGAGGAGGAGTGCAAGTCTAAGTTCTTTGAAAAACTGATGGACTTTTTCCCAAGACACCCAGCCACCATTTTAATATTAGTTTCTCATGAAGGCAGAGATATGACAACAAATATTGCAACTTTAGAATCTAGTTTGTAGGGCAAACTAGAACACTAGTGAATGAACATTCTGCTGCCTTCCCCAGATCAGTTGTAGAGGCCATGAGGGCCAGTATTGTCACCCAAGCTGAGATTAAAAAGCCACAACTCACCGTGGCAATGTCAGCAAAACATGGCTGCCTGAAATCCCTCTCATTTCTTCTATCTCCTCTCACAGCGTTCCCATGTCTGAGGACATTCTACTCGTATAAATATTTTTGTCTTCATCTGGACTGGGGTGGGGGCAGTGGTGGTTTGTTGGGGGTGGGACACCATGATTAAATTCGTGGGATTTGGTAACAACCTGGTTTGATTTCTGACCTTTCCACTGGAGAACTATATGACCCTGAGCAAGTTTCTTTTTTTTTTTTTTTTTAAAGATTTTATTTATTTATTTGACAGACAGAGATCACAAGTAGGCAGAGAGGCAGGCAGAGAGGCAGGCAGAGAGAGAGAGGAGAAGGCAGGCTCCCCGCAGAGCAGAGAGCCCGATGCGGGGCTTGATCCCAGAACCCTGAGATCATGACCTGAGCTGAAGGCAGAGGCTTAACCCACTGAGCCACCCAGGGGCCCCCCTGAGCAAGTTTCTTAATTCCCTTCCTCAGTGTTTCCTGGCCTGAAAACGTCCCAGCCTCATGGAGTGAGTGACAAGAACTAGAGGAAGGAACACGCATAAAGTCACTGGCACAAACCCAGCATCTGATCACTAGTTGTCAGCCTACATTGGTCAGTGGCTGGGTCTGCACAGGCATGGAGGGGATTGGGGAGTAGAGTCAGTTTTCCAGAATAAATTGCTTATTAAGGAGAAAGTGGATTGTTGGGAATTGGAGGACCTGCATTGTCTCTCTAAGGTATTATAATCAATAGGTAACCGGTTTGATCTTTCTGTTCTCATGTCAGGTTGGTGAATTCATGATGTGCTGACATCCAAAATAAATGAGTCACGCATATTCATTTCTGCCCTGTTTGACATCAAGATAACAGCTTTTGCCCATTTAATAAGTCTTCAGTCCCTGGATACATCAAGGAACAGGATTATGTAACATTCCCTTTGGCTGTGTAGATGGGCTTTCATACAACACAGTGTCTTCTAGTAAAGCAAACTAACCTGAGGTCTTTCCCCCAGGAGTCTGGAGGTCTGTATCCTGTTACCCGGCAATCATTTTCAGACTTGTCTCGGAGATGGCAGGTTGCATAAACCATTCTCTTCTGTGAGCTAGATCACCTAACTACTGTGTTTTTATTTCCCTCAACTGTCTTGAATGAGAACGATTACTATTTTATGGCAAAATTATTTACTTCATGGATTTCTTTTTAAGGGAATGGTTAAGAGGCATGAGAGAGTAAAGAGGAAAAGTCAATGGTAGGGGGGTCACACACTGTGTTCAGGAACACAGTGAAGGAAGGACAGTGCGAGGAATGGAATTGAAGTGGAATGTTATCCAGTCTTCCCAAAGAAAGGCAATGGGCTAGCCATTTGGAGACTCGGGTTTTCATCCTAAACGAACTACTAGCTATCTATGTCATTCTGAACAAGGTATTTTCTTTCTGGGTTTTGATTTCTTCTTCAAGAAAATGATGGGTCAGCCTCTGTTTTCTAAGTTCTCTATTAAGCTCTGAAATCCTAATTTCTCCCTCTTTTTTTTTTTCCCCCTGCATGTTTTTAGTTGAGGGTGGGGAACAATTTGTTGTTTTCAAACAGAGGCAGTCAACACACACAAGTATTAAAATTTTATTTTATTGAAAATTGAAAAATTATTCGAGTGTTCCTATGGGTCAACTCTTTTTTACCCCCACAACAGTTTGAGATCAATAGAGTTGGGGCAAGTCCACACTTGAAAGGTGGGAGCTTGGTGTTTTGTTGCTTGTAAACAAGATATTCCAAGCTATACTATTCCTTTGTCAACCCTGCCAGTCCTCTGCATTGTTAAACCTGTTTCCTATGGACTCTGAAAAACAATCTGAGGGTTTTGAAGGGGCGGGGGGTGGGAGGTTGGGGGAACCAGGTGGTGGGTATTAAAGAGGGCACGGATTGCATGGAGCATTGGGTGTGGTGCAAAAAACAATGAATACTGTTACGCTGAAAAGAAATAAAAAATAAAAAAAAAAACCCAACAAACAAAAAACCTGTTTCCTGTTGGCTTCCATCTTGCCACTGAGGCTGGCTGGAGACCTGACCCTCTACACATCCAGTCCGTTACTAAACTCTGTTGCTTCTACTGATGGAATATTTTCTTCTTTCTCGTCTTATTGCTTCTGCCCTTGCTCTGGGCCTACCCTCCCTCCACTTTAGGCTGTTGTGACAGTTTCTAGCCGAGTCACCTGGACTGCGTGGTTAACGTCTCATGAGCCATCACATATTCACTGAGGGATGGGTCTTCCTAGAACACAGCTCTGATCGTGTCATTTCCTCTGTCAAAAATTGTCTGCTCTTTGGTGCCGAAGGGCCCAAGATCTTGAGCCCAAGTTCTCAAGTCTTTCGGTTAGGTCCTCTGTAGCTAGTTCCCAGCTACATTACTAGGCTTATTTCCCACGAGTCGTCATCACACATCCATAAGAGTTCAGCAATCTAGTTAGAGTTTTACTCTTGTTTGCACTTTGTAGCAGCTTTGCTTTTGCTCGTGCTGTTGTCCTTCCAGGAATGACCCTTCTGCTTGTCTTTATCTGTCTAGCTTCCTTCTATTCTTCAGGTTCAGTACACAGTCCTTCCTGATGTTTTCCCCTACCACGTTCCATGCATTTTTCAGCTGTGAATGAGCTTTCCCTCATCGAACTGTTAGCGCACTGTACCTCTCTCTTGATCCTGTCACCTTCTAAGCTGTGTGCATGACCAGTCTTCCTCTCAACATGTTGAGTTTTTTGAGAACCAAATGCTGTGGCTCTCAAAATGTGGTATGATGTGGTAGAAAACAGTAGGTCAGGAGTTAGGAGACTCAGGTTCTCGACCCGGTCTGCCCCGGACAGACTGTACAGCCTTTGACTAATCCCTCCACCTCCGAATCCTCATTTGCAAATCAGTGGTTTGCTTCTCAGCTGCCAGTCTATGGAGACATTTTTTTATAGTCCACCAAAAGATGGGAAAGATAAAGGCAGGATGGGGCGGTTTATACCTGCAAGCATTCATTTAAATAGACTGTATCTTATTTTGTCCTTTTAACCTTTTTGATACTAAAATGTCACTTATTTTATGAAATAATGGTGGCAGGAGATCCTAGATAGATGTAATTCTTTTTGTTTGATAAAGACCTGGAATATCAATGTTGATCCCTCAAATTCCCTCCCTGGAGGGAGGGAATTAGAATCGTCCTGAAGCCCAGAAACCACTAATTAAGAAGGACCCTTCCATCTCTGTAAATCTAAGGCATTTGTGTCTGCCATGGTGCACAGCACTGAATGTGTGCTTGGAAAAGGACTGAATGAGTAATTAGCCAACACACCTCCATTACCAGTTTCCTTACATAGCCATGGTCCTGCTTCTTTGGATATAAGTAGTCGTGAAATGTGAAGAAAGAGTTTCTATTTTCATGAAGTATTTTATGCTTTTCTTTACCCCCCCTTCCCGTTCCTTCCTCCCGCCTTTGCTAACTGACCCATAGACTCCCAGGGCTGCTAGCATACTGAAGTTATTATTACTATTATTTGCTCTTGGAGTGCCAACTTGGCAGGCCTGAGGCAGAGACGAAGGTACACCATGCCCAGATTCTCATCGTGGAGAATAAAGTGGCAGAGGTGGGAATAAAGGTGACTCCACTGTATGCTTTTTCTTGAAGGAAGCTGACGCCAACATGTCCTCATGGAATTAGCAGGAAATTTCCATTGCAGCAGTCTTTGTCTTCTCTAAGGGGAAAAGGACTGCTGAACCTTGATTTTTTTTTTTTCCCAAACAGGAAACTAGATTTCAAAAAGACACAGCCCTGTTTTCCTCAGGTAACACAGTCTTATTTCTTGATGAGAATTGGCTACACGAACCAGATAGGAAGTCTGAAACCACAGCCAGGTTTGTGTAAGCAAATCCAATAGGAGTTCTGAGCCACTCATTATGTCCTAAACTATCGAGCCAGTTGTGCTCTAACTTTCCAATCAAATCAGTGCAGAGGTTTTTATTTTTCACTTTTCATATGGGCTGAGTTTTTTTTTTTTTTCCTTCCCTGATGAACACCTTTCAAAGCAATATGGTTAAAAAAAAAAAGAATAAGAGAGTGTTAAAAAGGGAAGGCCTTTTCAGCCTTGGTATTGTAAAATCATACGCAGGATATTGAAGTTTCATTTTTTTGTAGGTTATGCGATTTATGTCTGCACTGTGCACTGGGAGGTGTACCTCATTTATTAACTGTCTGGACGTTTCCAGGCAAAAAGTCAGTGAAAATGATTAAAACCAAAGGTGGCAAGCCAGCAACCATGTCTTCGTGTGCTATGGTCTTCTATGATGCAGACTGTACAAATCAGGATAATGGAAATCAAATCAGGGAAGAAAAATGCTTCCCCAACCTCTGTGCTTTCCATGTCTCCTCCTTGTCATTGGAGCAGGTTTTGAACATGACCACTGCAGAATAGTTTTAGCTGCACGGACAGTAATTAATAGACCTTGTTCTGCCCAGGAGGACATTGGAGACTTCTGTCTGTGGTACTGCAGTGAAAGCAGATAGGATCGAGGGAGTTGTCTGGTCTGTATTCTCTAAGGCTTGTTACGGCTTTGCGACTGGTGATCCTTCTTTCCCACATTATTCAGTCATGCACTCACTCACTCATTCACTCATGGAACAAATATTCATCGAACCCAAGGAGCATGTCATGTTAGGTTCTTAATAAAATGGTGTAGGAAATAGGCCTGGTTCTTACCTGAAAGCATCCTATTTTGGAGGGATGATCAGGGAGGATCTTTCTCAGGAGGCAACATTTAGCCTGAGACTAGGACGAGGCATTGGCTCTGTGAAGAGCCTAGAAAAGAACTTTTTTTTTTTTTTAAACTGGAGGTAGAGTGAGTGTGAGGGGCCTGAGTTTGATGCACTTCTGCTCTGAGAGCAGCCGAGCTTGACAGGAGCTTGTGGCCCAGGCATAGGGGGGAATGGGTGGGGGTGAGGAGCTAGCCAGGGGCCCTGCAAGACCAGCCAAGGAGTTTGGGTTGAGTTTTGAGTAGAGGGGTAGCCACTGACAAGAATGACGTGGTCTACATACATGTTAATAGAGATCACTTGAGTTGCTGTGTAGACCGGACAGGGACAAGGGTGGAAGAAGAGAGATTAGTCCTGAAGTTATATGTAGCAGTTTTAGTGAAGGGAGGACTGTGTTCTGGTTGAAGGTGGGGAGATGGAGACTGGCAGCCATATTTGGGTCTAGTTGATAAACATAAACCATGGAGTAGGGTTGGAAATGGACTATTTAAATGAGTCTCCCACACTACTCCAGATGGCCTCTAGATGTGTGGTGTGTGCGCCGGGCAGAGGCTGCAGGGATTATGAGTCCTCACGTGGTGGCTTGTGGGTCCCTTGCTGTGGGCCTCACTGGGCTCTGCTGGTGACCATCATGTCTACTCTGGGTTCCTTGTGTAGACGTGCTCTATTGATAGAAGACTACTGAACTTGTGCTATCGCATTTTTGCCTCAGTTGGACCTCCTGGGCCTCCCTCCCTGGCTGGCTCAGCCTCACCTCGGGGCTCAGCTGGGTCATCTGTTGGGCTCCTGCCCAGGCTGTAGTGCCTCTGTGTTAGTGTTAGGTCCACCTACCTTCCCTGTCATGGCATGTGAGAATCTCTAAGTCCCTGACTCCCCCACAGAGAGGGCGATAGGAGGCCTGGAGAGGCTAACTTGTCCTCTTCCTGATTCTTCAGACCAGGTGGCATTTTTACTTTGATGAGACTGGCCCTGCATGTGTGTGTGTGTTGGGGAGGGGGCTGCCAGTTTTCCTCTGAAGCTCCCCACCTGCACCCCTGGATTTCAGTTTGAGTAGGGAGCTAAGGCACGTGCAAGTCCACGGGCTTGCTTCTCTCTCGTCTGTTTCCTCTTTTTACATACTCTGCTGAGGCGGAAGGGGAAGATCTCTTCCTTCTTTTTCCTGTTGAAAAGAATCCACCTCATGTCACATCCTTGTCCTCCACAGAACAGCATGCTTGGTGGCCCAGCTGTCATTTGCATTCCCTTTCTATGCTATATGAAATGCTCGTGAAGAGTGGATGCCGCCAGGCTGGCTCTTCCTATGGGAACAGTGGGACTGTGGATCATTGAGGTTGAGAATACATTGGTTTATTCCTCCAAATTATTTGTCTGTGTTACCTAGAGGATGGGTAGACCTCACCAAAGTGGTCAGTGTGAGCATCAGCTGGGGTCATAGTTCAGTTTATATTGCTAAACTTGCTCTCTTCTGCCTGTAGGGTATACAGACACCTAATCAGGGCAAGACAGGCTTTCTGAGATACTGCCTCAGGTAGCCTCTCTTGCTCTCTTTTGCTGCCTCTCTCCCCATACCCGGTGCTCTGGTCAAATTGGGCTTCTCGGTGCTTCTCGTGTGCCCTTCATTCTGTCATGCTTCTTTGCTTCCATGCTCTGTCTTCCGTAGGCCGTGTCTTATGAAATGCTTCCCTTGTTCTTTTCTCCCCTTTTTGCACTTTGCGTTCAAGTCCTACACATCCTTTGAGGCCTGGCTCATGTGCTGTCTCTGAGGTGAAACCTCTCAGAGCCCTTCAACTTGGGACTCTCATGGCTCCCTCTGAAGCTCTCTTTTGCCTTCATTGCAAACCTTACCAATTCCCATCTTGTGTTAGCGTCTATGTGTTAGCATCTATACATCTGCTTTTTTCTTCTAGATTATAAGCTTCTGGGGCGGCGGGCACCAGACAGTCCACAGCCATATATGGACTGTGTATCACTGTCACCTTTGCCTTCTGTCACCTTGCTTTGCACACAAAGGTACTTGACAAATAAATAATGGGTATGCAACTACACAAAGTTCTCTAAATCTCACATTAAAAGCTTTGAAACAAGTATAGAGGTGCTGTTTTTCCTAACATTTGGTGGCACTTTTCTATTAAATCTCCATGCAGACCTCTTGGCCTGAGAGAGAATGAGCTGTGGGAAGCAGGTTTTCAACCTTTTCTCTCAGGCCCATGAAATAGAATGTCATTTTATTTACAGGGTCTGTGGAGGCTCCCAAAACATGGCAGCACAATCGTCTATCAGAAACTGCTATCATAAATGAGCTGGACAGGATAAGCCAACTTGAAAGAGAAAATAAAATATTATAACCCTAACTTGAAAAGAAAATATGGTGTGCGGTTTATTGCTGTGGATTATGGAGGAAGAAAGAACGGATTTTAAGTCAAAAACAGAAAAGCAGTGACAGTCTTTAAAGTCCATACAATATTCACAAGGCAGACACAAGACTTTAGAGAGCCAAAGCTTCAGGCTCCTGCTCTGGTCTATAAAATAGATGTAAAATTGCTTTTGCTACATTATTAGTGCTGCATTATTAGTGTGCCATTCTAGAAACAAGGAATGTTTTAGGAGAAACAAAAATTAACTTTGGTACTTTCAAGTCAGAGTCTGTTGCTCAGAATCTCACATTGCCTTTTAAAGACCTTTAAAAATTTCAGCTTTGGGAAATTCCACTCTGACAAAGTGAGATGGAAGAGAGACTTGGAAAAGACTTGCAGTGTAAGAAATAACTTCAGCTGTCCCGGTGATAAGCTCTGCAATGATCAGAAGTGGGAAGGTCGTCTTTAATAATGAGATTCCCTTCTTCCTACAATCACCTTCCATTAAAAGCACCTTTCCTCCTTCCCTGAGCTCCCTGACCCCCACCCCAAAGTCTCTGTTGCTTGAAGCTAGAGAGTCATTAACATCTGGTTTAGACAAAAAAATATCAAAAATGCCTCCCATGACCAAGGCTGAAAGTGGAAATGTAAGAACACATGTGGAATTTGTTGGTCAGGCTTGGTCTAGTCTGGGGGCATGGGGGTGGTGTGTACAACCCTCGCTGAGGAGTTCGAGGGGCTAAGATAAGATGTGATAGAGAGGGGCTTATGCTCTCAGTGGAGGTTCAACCAGATGCCTCCTAAGGACCCATCCAGCCTGGGTCACATAGTCATTCATGTCTTCTGATTTGCTTGTAAGCCTTGGAGACTGGATGTAGCCTGCCCCACTGAGTCCCCCGTTTATAGATTTTCCTTTGGGTGCAAACTTGAGAAAAGTGTAGCTACTTTCAGTGTCTTTTACAAGAACATTTTAGGTCATTAAAGGAACTATCTCGAGGGGAGGGAGGGAAAACTAGAGTGAGATGGTAAGTCTGGTCAATTATATGGTTCTTTCAGGTTGAGGCAGGTTGCCTAAGGTTCTGATTCCTTTGGATTGGATTGACTGGTTCCATTTGTTCATCATTCACTCACTCGCTTACTCGCTCATTCACCCAACAAGGGCTTTTCAAGTTCTTCCTGTATGTTATGTACCACGGACTTGACCATTGCCCAGTTTTCTAGTTCCATGCCTTTGTGTGTCTAGGCAAGTGATTTATCACCTTTTCTGGGGTAAGAAATGTGAGCAGAAGGGAGTTTACAGTCACATACTGAGAAGACCTCAGTTTTTAGGGAGAAGTGGGTCAGGTGGGTCAGACATCTGGGTGCCAGGCCCAAGTCCTATATCAACTTCCATTCAAATCTCAGACTTAAAAGAATCTAAATAAAAACAACAGCTGTTACCAACAGAGTGATTTCTGTTAATTTTCCAGGAGCAATGCAAAAAGGAGTCAGTTAATATAAATGTAATTTATGTTCTTTGTTTCCAGATCACCAGATTAAAAATTGATCGAAACCCTTTTGCTAAAGGATTCAGAGATTCTGGAAGAAACAGGTAAGAATAATTGGGAAAGACATTTCTTTTCTTCATAACGTCATCCACTCCCCCCCTCCCCCCACACTCCATTGGTGGCTTTTGGCTCCTGCTTTTGGGGGAACACTTGCACGCTATGCCTCTGTGCTGACTCAGGCAAAGAGAGATGGATAGCTGATCTGAGAATCAAAAAGCTGTCCCCGAGAGATTGAGTTTTCCGGTTTTTGTTAACACTCTGTACATGACCAGATCAGATCCCTCATGGTGTTTTTCTCCCTACATCATGCTTGGTAATCCAGTCCCTTAAATTAAATTTTATGGTGATTTATTACCACGAAACGATTGCTCCTTTTTCTGCTAAGTACTCTAGGTGGCTACAGCACATACAGTGATAACCTCATTTACTTTGTATTATTAAACAAGGACTTGTGGACAAATAAAAATTATCAGAAGATGATCACCTTTAAGATTAGCTAAAAAATGTTAAAAAAAATTAGCCTTTTCTCTTAAGGAATATTCCCCAAATATATTAGATGCTGCCTGCCTTAGTAAAGATAGTTTCTAGAACGCAACCTTTCCTGATGCTCCAGCATTAGGATTAGGCTGTCATGGAGGGAAACTCTTAGGACCCGCTGATGTTTGCGGGACTGTTTGCTCTTGTTGTAAGTGATCTTAGCAGCTGTGGCATTTTTCTGGTTAATTCTGCTTCTCTCTAAATCCTTTCTTTCCCACCGTTCCTATATAAAAATAAAATCTGTTATCCCAAGAGCTAGGGGAGAATGGAAGTTGCTAGGAAACACAGATCTATCAAAGGTTATTCAGCCAGAAAACTCACTTCATATAAACCCTACAGAAACCACAAATGTGACACGTGTGTCTTGTAAAGTGTGTAGGCTTTGCAATAACTATTTATGTTAGCGTTCAGACCTTTCCCTCAC
Organism: Enhydra lutris kenyoni; assembly: GCF_002288905.1. Classification (NCBI taxonomy): domain Eukaryota; kingdom Metazoa; phylum Chordata; class Mammalia; order Carnivora; family Mustelidae; genus Enhydra; species Enhydra lutris. Next base: position 82,148,088 of record NW_019154093.1, on the reverse strand, counting down.
TTGGGGCATTTCTTTACATCTGAATGACACAGACCATCAGGAGTTCCCTTTGCTATCTTCTCTGCAAGAGTTTTCAGATAAACTCTCTAGTATTATATTTAGGATAATTTCATGAACGGTATAGCACATTCTGTTAGAACCCAGATTTATGCTAAAAATCATCTATAGTGATCATTTCCTTTACAAAATTATTTATGGAAACACTTTTTTAAAAAAGATTTATTTATTTATTTGAAGAAGAGAGAGGGAATCCAGGGAAGGGCAGAGGGAGAGGGAGAGAGAAATTTTAGCAGACTCCTCACTGAGCTCAGAGCCCGCCTTGGGGCTCAGTCTTACCACCCTGAGATCATGACCTGAGCCAAAACCAAGGGTCAAGTGCTTAACTGACTGCATGACCCAGGACCCCCCAAAAGCACTGCTTTTTTAAAAAAAATTATTTGTTTTTTAAATTCCACTATAGTTAGCATACAGTGTTGTTTTATTTTCAGGTGTACAATATCATGATTCAACAATTCTATACATTACTCAGCACTCATCACAAGAAGTGTACCCTTCGCCCCCTGTAGAAGCACTTCTTTTTTTTTTTTTTTTTTTTAATTTTATTTTTTGTAAACATATAATATCTTTTTATCCCCAGGGGTACAGGTCTGTGAATCGCCAGGTTTACACACTTCACAGC
>NW_019154093.1:82111995-82142409 GCF_002288905.1 Enhydra lutris kenyoni | reverse complement strand
AGTGGTTGATTTTCTGTTTCTAGAGTTGCTGTTCTTCTTCTCTTCGATCTCCCGTTGGATTTGTAGGTGTTTGCAATCTTTAGATAAGCTATCTAGCTGATCTCCCACTACCTGAAGTAGTCTCAGCCTGCTACTTCTCCGCCATCTTGACTCCTCCCCCTAGAAGCACTTCTTAATGAAACTCTTATTGTATATTTAAAATACATTTAAATTGCTATCCAATTTTATTTACCTCAGAATTTCTTAAGGTTATGTCTATTGAGTAAAGTAAAATTCACTTCAACTTCTAGTTTGAAAACTTCAGGCCACAGGCTTTCCTGTTCAGTGAAGACCTTTGTCTTCCAAATGTAGCCAGTGAGGAATGCATACTTATTCCTTCCATTTGAGACAGGCCTCTTCCTGCCCGCTAGCTTATATTCCTTGTTCAGGTCATAGAACTTGCCTGTGAATGGTGTCCTGTTGCTTCCTTTTCGGGGCTCTGCATTCTGGGCTTACTAAGGACCTTGATGGTGATGATGTGCTCAGAATAGAAGCTGGCCTTTCATACAGAAGCTGCTAGGGTGTTTAAGATCATTAGCTCGAGTCTGTGGGTGGATTTCCGGGGTTCTGTGAGTTCCCGGGTAATATAAGGAAAATTGAGTGTGGATGAGCGGGTGTACATTTTCTGGGGAGAGGTCTGTAGCTTTCTCCAAGTTTTCGAAAATTTCCATGACCAAGTGTTAAGAATTTCTGCCCTAGACACCATGAGGGGTCAACCCTAATGACTTTAGTTATTCAACCACTTTCTCTTTCTTTCCTCTGGTATCCCCAGTGACACTTAGTATTTGTTTATTTTCTTATTGGAACTCTAAAGATTGTTTTGATTTTTTTCTTTGCTTTTTTTCTTCTACTGGAGTCCTTGTTTTTCAGAGGTGTGACCTAGAACAGAAAATTGGAATAGATAGGCTGTACTGACCAGCATCAGTGCTCTGCTCTAAGAACTGGAACCATGCTTTAGTCTGGTGAATTAGACCATGTAGCTTGAAGCATTTGCCTCTGGTTAGGAAGTTGTGATGACATCTTGGTGCAAGTCCCAGGGTCCTCCTGTCCCCTCACTGGGCTAGAAGGGACCTTCACATCATTTAGCCCTGGCTGTTTGGGGCTGGTGAATATCTTCCTGCTCAGGACAGACAATTATTTGTCCTGCCTGGTGGGCTACTCTTCTTTGTAAGGAATCCATGAAAGCAGAACTCTGGATCCTCAATAGCCCATTTTAGTGCCTTATTTATTTATTTTTCTGATAACATGTTGATTCTTTGTGATGTATGCCCCATTTAAAGCTTCAGGGTACTTTAAGTAATTTAAGTAATTACCAGAATTATCCGTGATTGAACACTTACCGTGTTCCAGACCTTTAACTTAGGTTTTTTTTTTTTTCCCAATTTTTAAAATGACCTATATTTTACAAACGAAGGAACTGAGACTCAGAGAGCTTAATCAGCTTCTGTCGGGTCACAGAGCAAAGCTGGAGCGCAGAGTAACTTCCGGGTTCCCGACTTCAGAGCCTGTGAACTTCGTGTTCTATCATGATAACAGTTTCACCTCAACGTATTTTATCTCCAACAGATATGGAAACTAGAACTCTTCCTCTGAAAACACTTCGTTTACTTAAAGGTACTACTCAAGTACCCAGAACCCTCTCTTTTCCAAATAGAACAATCTGTATATTCTCCACCTGCCTTTGCAGCCATCCTAATGGCTTTATCATCTACTTGCTGTACCCCCTGTCAACAAGGGATTCCCTAGTAGAGGACAGAAGTCAGGCTGAACTTCCCTAGCAGGTGAAACTGTGACATAATGGCCTTGAAGTCCCTTGTCTCATGACAGGGCAAAGGTGAATCATTGAATATAGAAGTAATTTTTGTCCTCCAGCAGTCTGGGAATACAGACTCATGGAGGCCCTTGTTTTCTGTCTTTAAAAAATTTCAAAATGACCTGATAATCAGACTTGAAATCTCACTCCCTGGCTGCAGGGTCTGATGAGGGCAAGAACCATTAATGTCATTTTGCAGATGGGAACGATTGATGGATGAGGATATAGGGGATTATTATTTTTTTAAAAATATTTTATTTATTTATTTGACAGAGAGAGAAATCACAAGTAGGCAGAGAGGCAGGCAGAGAGAGAAGGGGAAGCAGGCTCGTCGCCGAGCAGAGAGCCCGATACGGGGCCCAATCCCAGGACCCTGGGATCACGACCCGAGCCGAAGGCAGAGGCCTTAACCACTGAGCCACCCAGGCGCCCTATAGGGGATTATTTGTAAATCTTCTGGGATCTGGTGGTTCTTTGCCAGCACCAGAATCCAGTTCCTTACCGTCCAACAAGTGCCTCACCTATTGCCCTTCTTGTGTTACCGGAGTTCTTATAAGTCTCTGATCATCCCCATGCATTTTTAGACATCAAGTGACTCATAGCGACGAGCATGGTTTGATGAGTTGCATATAAATGTACCCAAAACATACGGATTACATTTCCTTTAAAAACACACGGGCTTAAAAATTAGGGCGGGGGGGGAGTTCTTGGCCAATGTTTTTTGGTTATGCAGAACACAAAACATTTGTGGAATACTTTGGAGTTACAGAATTTGCCAAACCTCAAACCAAAACATGTTTAGGTTTGTCGATCTCAATCTATCCCAGTGTGATCCAAAGGCTCAGGGAGGGAGGGGTGTGGAGGGAAGATGGGGAGGACACAGCACCCTCTGCACTCTCTTCCCTTGCCTCTCCTGAGTCTCTCCCGCCCTTCCAGCCTCTCACTGCGGAGTCTTCTGATTGGGGCTGGCAGGCAACAGCAGTGTCCTGGGCAAAGAGAAGAACTCGAGGGAGCTGGGCTGTAGATCCTTATTTCCATGTAAAGAGATATCTGTGGAGAATACTCCTGGCTTCTAGCCCTCTCGTTTTCTCCATTCCCTCACTGGGCACCAGAGTGACCCCTCTGATTGCTGAGTCTGGGAGAAGGAACTCTTGAGGTCCTGCTTTCCTGCACACAGCATACATTCTAGGTTCTTGCCCTGTGTCGCAGGTTCAGCACAGGAGGCCTGCTGTTCTGGGGGGCTGGCTTGCTTCAGGGGAGTCCTGACCCACTCATTCAGCTTCCACATCTATGCCATAGTGTCCACACACCTTTATCAGCAATGAAACTGGTATTTCGGTCTCTGTGGCTTTGGGCTCCTACATCCTTCTCGGACTTTATTTTGAGTTCAGATGAGGACAGGAGGTGACATTCACTGGGCCTTTCAGAACCCCCACAGAATCCCCAGTGAGTCCACAGTGTTAGCCCTGTGGTGTCACTGTCCCCAGAGCTTGTCACAGCCCTCCCTGCTTCCTTAGGAAGTGCCATTCACACACTTCAGTGTAAGGAGGTCGCCACTCTTCAAACTGCACTTAGGGAGTGGTTGCTTTGCCTTCCCGTGTAATTGTGTCCCTGATAAGAAGTCTCTACCAGAAGTGTGTGTTCATGTTGAGGGGAGGAGAGGTAGACAGCTGGCCCTTTTGGATGGAGACATTGTCAGATTTTGCTTCCAGGGATTGATTGTCTCTGCAATGGAAGGGCAATTGTGTTTAATTCCAAATTTTCCCTCCTTCTAGATTTCTCAGAAATCATGTGGCTCAATTCTGGCTTTGGGTAGAGCCATGCATGTTTACCCATCAGCAGGCCTAGCCCCAGGGCACAATATCCAGAGTGACCTCTGGGACATTTCTCCTTCCCGAAGGAGACAGTAGCCCCTTGCTATTCCTAGGGAAAACAGATCCCCTCAGCTTGATGAATTGATGTCTTGGGATCTGTGTTCCTGGGCTCTGCCCGCTGCTAGAATGTACGTTCTTGAAAACTGGGACTGTACCTTTTTTAGGTTTCTAGTCTTAGATTATTTCCTACAGTGCCAGGTACACAGAGTAAAATGATAATTGTTTACTTAGTTACAAAACAGCAAACAGAGTTGATGAGTGACAGAGAAATTAAAAACCAGGAACTTGGGAGTGAGAAAACCTTACCCCAGGCAACAGCGAATCAGGTGTAGCAACAGCAGGGAGCTAGTTTTAGACACCAACTAAAAAGGGAAGAAAGAGTGAATCTATAAATAGGCTTAGTTTGAAGACTAAGGGCAATTTTGATTCAAATCTGGGATGGACTGATGCTGTAGACACTGATTTAGCCTGTCCTAGAGTAGACATGCACACCCTTGAGGCCAGCAGAGATGTGTCTGAACAGTGGGGATGTGTTTATACTACCTGGAGAAAAGGAGGACTCCCAGCAAGTTTCCTGGGAGCTTCAGGAAAGAAGGGGTCCCAGAGGCTGAGCCCAAACAGAGTGAGGTTTAGTCGAGAAAGGTCGCTCAGTATGAACAGAAAGGGAAAATTATATCTTTATGGATGGACACCCCAGCGGGCAGCACATTCCAAAGAGAAGACAAAGGTCATGGAGCTGAAGAGAAGCAGGAGTGTTTGCATTGAGTCCCATGGTCAAGAAGCAGCCTCAGGAGGTCCCTCTGTCCCCATGCTTGGCGAGCACACTGTGCTCAGCTAGAGGGAGCATCACAACCGCAAAGACTGTGCACTGAAAAGGGATAGCCAGAGGAGCAGAAGGAAAGAAGACACTGTGGGTCTCTCAGTCCGCATCTAACGTGAAAGCCTTGTTTCTGTTGGGAGTGGCTGCCAAGATTTTACAGAAGGCTCAAGTCGGCTTGGGAAATTTTATGTAATTCCCAGGGACTTCTCCAAAGCAAACACATACATAAAAAGGAGAGGATTAAAATTATGATCTGTATGGGGAGTAAAGGTTCTACGAACTTGTTTTAAAAGAGTGCCATGGAGTGCATGACTCTGGGTTCTCTCTGTACCCTTCGTCTTGTCTTTGACCTTGGCCTTACCCTTCCTCCCAGACTCCATTGCTTCTAAAGCAACTGCAAGGGGGATTGTCCCACGTGACATGGTTTCCTCCAGATACTCCGAGCTGGCATGGTGCCCTAGAAGCCACTGCTGTTGGTTCCACAACAGGCCCAGGTAGAGTGGCTCTTCTGCAGTTTAGGGAACTGGTACAACTCTCTAGTAGGGGATCTTTTTCTCTATGGAGGCCACCCTCGGAGGCTTAACCATGACTCACATCCCAGCACTTCGGCGCTGATAGCAAGGAGCCGGTGTCAGGCCCTGTATCATGGAGTGGCTGGTTCACATGGAAACTGGCTTTAATAGGTTGCCTGTCACTGAGAAAACAAGAGGGCCTGCAGGAGGCAATGTGTGAGCTAATTCTCTGCCAGCCCTGCTGTTTGCTGGGAACGTGGCTGGCGGCAGTCCTCCTTGGTACCTAGTGTCCCTTTACATGGTGCGCCGGAGACGGATCTAAAAATGGAGCCATTAACTGCATTACGGGAATAGATTTGCTTGTTGGAGGAGGATGCTGAACGAGGCTGATACTTAACCCAAAGGAAGGCATCTCCACTGATGGGGAGGAAAATCTTTGGGAGGAGAGGATTTTCCTGGGATCCCCTCTTAAATGGCTGCTGTGCCAAGGCCATGCTCAGAGTGAAGATCCACTTCCTTGGACACAGACAGGAAACCCTATTGAGGCGCAGCTCTTTCTCTCAAAACTCTGCATGGAATCAGAGTGCCTCCAGTTAATGGAAGTGAGAAGGAAGGAAGAGGGAGAGTCAGCTAGATCCCAGCCCCAGGGTCAGGTCATCTGTGCTTAGATCTGAAAGAAACCGTTTTTCTTGGTGAGCTGGGGAAGAAGTATGCAGTTAAAGTCTGTTAGAAGGGTTCTCTGTTAGAACCAGGTGTCTCAAATCTTGTTCACCCCCTTACCTACCTACTAAGCTGAACATATGAAATTACTACATTTGTGGGCCCAAGAGGTGAAATATCAGCAATTTCATACATTTCAACCTTGTATGTTTATTTCTAGGAATTCAAATCCCAAGTGTTCAATAATAATAGTAGTAATAAGCATGTCACACGCAGCCCAGGTTGTCCCTTTTTTGTCTCCGAGCTGACTGGTATTGTTACAGTGTTTCCCATTTTAGGGATGGTAAAACTGAGTAGGGTGAGATGCTAGCTTTCACAATTTGCCAGTCCAGCCAAGGCAGCATCCAGAGGGTGATGTCCCTCTCCCTCAGCGAGGCACAGCTTGCCAGTCATCAGACAGCCCTGCCCTCACCCCTGTCCGGGTCCCCATTGCTCCTGAAGCCTCATGTAGCAAGCCGAGAGCCAGGGAGCGGACCCCCTGCCTTCTTTCAAACCAGCACGACTTCCAAGGGTCTCCTTCACTTTCAATTTTTATGTTTTTATTTGTTCTCCCTCGGGCTACTCCCTATATTTTTCCAGCCAATCTCATCCTGCTCGTTCCCAGGAATCCTACTAACCCCTGTAGGTTTTGCCTACTCTTGTGTTATCCCTGGCACGGGAGCCACTGAGCCGAGCAAAAGTAAGTCATCCGTGCTGGGCTCCCTCTCAGGAACTATGGCATCTACAGCTCAAGGTAGCTGGCCTTGTCCTAGACTCCAGTGATGGCCTTCCTGCCAGATTCCCCCTCTCCTTCCAGGCTGTGGCTGTTTATCACGTCCCGGGCTTACGGTCTTCCAGCCGGTACTTGACATTTTTCTCTGCCTTGTTATTTCTTCCTCCTCCTCCGTCACGAACCTTTTCCACCATTGTCCTCTTGGCTGTGTGGGTTTGCCAGGGAAAAGTTGGCAGTTGTTTTATTATCTATGGCACTTTCCCAGGGATGGTGTCATCTAACAGAGTGACGTCTTTTTAATGGCTAACAGATTGGAGCTTGAAGTATCTGCAAGATAATGAGGCCTACCGGGGCCAAAGGGACACGTTTTTGGTTCTCTGAGGAGAGAATGAGACACAGAATTGGGTAACATGAGGGTCCCTCCACATTCAGTCTGGAGCCAGAGGGCTGACCCAGGTTTGGATTCCTGGGAAGTAAGAATGTTTTCTCCTGTTACGGGTCACAGCGTGAGCAGCCGGTGGTGGCATTTCTTGTGCTTGGGGGTAGAGCGGTGGTCCTCGAGCTTTCATTATGTTTTTTTCCTCTTTGATATATTTTATCTTTAATCAATCTGTATTTATTATAACAATTAGGAGGGAGCAGTGTTATCTCTGTTTTAGAGGCAGGGAGACTTGGGCATGAGATGGTGATACGGCCTGGCCGAGATTACACAGGGGATCAGCAGGATGGCACTGTGAATCCAGGCAGTCCGTCTCTGGAACTCCTGATCTTCTTCACCACTAAGCTCATCTGCCCCCTGTGCGATTTCATGTTCCAATTCAAGTCAGACCACTCCAGTCAAACGTGAAGAAACTTAATCTCTTAGCCTGCATTGTGTTGTCAGCCATTTTTCTCGAGGCAATGAAAACTCCTTAGGGACTGCCATTGCTTCCTTTTCAGACTCCATGTGGGGACAGGGTTCCCAAGTTGGGAATCACTGGGTGAGGAACAATTTCGACTCAGCCCCAAGCATCTGTCCATTGGACACCTGTTCTTCCAAACCACTGTGACAGCCAATTCATCATGTAGATGTACTTACTGCACCATCTAAAGCCAAGTTTTGAATGATGGCTCCCCCTCCCCCGCAATTTGTAGACCTCTATTGGGAGGTCTTTTAGATTATTCCTGGACCACCAATCTGTAGAAGCCAATTCCAGATCCAGGGGAGAGAAAGATGTGGAAGGGTTGACCTCACCTCGGTGGATGAAAGACAGTCTAAGAAAAAGGATTAGGAAGTTGATATATAGTAATTAGGTCTGAAAGAACAGTATATTCTGGTTCTGTGTCTTTTCAAGTGCTGGAACAGGAAGAGAAAGGAAAGAAGAGCAGAGGTACAGGACTGCCCATGGGATAAAATCCAGGCCCCAATAAATATCTCTGGTATCCGCCCCACCATCTCATCTTGCACCTGGAGCTGCGGCTGCCCTGAACTATTTTCAGTTCCCAGAACGTGCCTTCTCTTCCATACCCCCACGTCTGTGTATATACTGTGAACTCTCCTGGGAAAGTTCTTCCTGCCTCTTGTCTGTGTGGAAAACTGCCGAGTACCCTTTAATACTCAGCTGAAATAACTGGTCTTTAGGGAGTGTTTCCAGGTGGAGGAAGTACTTCTTGCTCAGTGCTCCGTGGTCTTTTCCATGTATCTTCGGTGTAACATTCATCACACTGTTGTGTAGTCAGTCATTTACACGCTGGTCTCTTTGTATTGAACAGAACACTCCTGAATTGGGGTAAAGACCCTATGTCTTTTTTGTCTCTGTATCTCCTGGACCTAGCACATTTACTGGCTGAAAGTCTTCTTTATGATTTCAAAACCCCATCTCTGTAGCCCTTGACTGTCTTCTGTTAACAGATGACCAGTGGCCTCATCAGTGTTCCTTTTGTTATCAGAATCACTGGCCAACAGCTTGGGGAAGAGTTAAAAGTCAGAACTACAGAGAAAATAAATCAAAGAAACATAAAAAGCAATCCTCTATCATCGCAACAGAAATAAAACACAGAAAGTATGCAGTAGAGTGCTGTCTAATAGGTTCATGAAGATAGTCATCATTGTTATTATTATCATCAAATATTTGCTGAACTTTTTTTTTTTAATGAGAAGTTTGGAAGAACAATTCTTTACAGTCTGGCTGTTTTTCCAAATCAGGTCATCTTGAGGCATCATCAATTTGCAAAAGAGATCTTTGGCTTGTTTCCTCTCCTTCCTTGTCTCCCTCCTCTTCAGCACGTTCTGTTGGTTTGGCCCGTGAGAAGACTGAAAAGTCTGCAGAGAAGAGGCTTGGAAATCAGAGGGGTGATTCCAGCCAAAGGACTGAACAAAGAGGGTTTGGATATGGCCTCTGTTGTCACTGGAGCAAACAGGGAAAAGTAAGCAAGAGGGGAGACACTTGCCAATATGATCATCTCTGATTGGAAACCTTAGACATTGGGTCTCTGGTGTGCAACAGACCCGGAGAGGCCCACCATGTGGAACACGTTAATGACGTGAGGTTACCTAAGCCTGCTTTTTAAAAATCTGTTTTGGACAATGAATTCACTTTTAAGAACTTTATGATAAAATTTTACAAAGCTAGGGTAGAATGATGATGAATAAGTAAGCAATGTATTCCTCATAATAAACTTTGAATAGACATCCAAGTGGCTCAAGATGTTAATGGGTAGTTGGCAGAGACTCTTATAAGAGAAGATGAGGGTAGAAATGACTGGTCCCCGAGAGGGAGACTCAAACTGTCGTAGGTCAGAAATTCCGTGACCAGAACAGAAGAAACCAAAGGAAAATTGAAACCCCTCTGAGACCTGAGTCAAGAAAGGTACAAGCAGCTATAGGAACAATTCCCAAGTCTCCAGTACTAAAAGATTCCTTTTGTCTGCACAGTCTTGATTTTACATCAAGTTGTTTTTCTAAGTTTTAGGCTGGCTAAAATTCATGAGATAATGGTGCAGTAGTAAGACATAGGGTGAAAATTGACTCCTTTGCTTATTCATTCAATGCATACAAATTGAGATCTGACCGTGTGACAGTCGTCACCCTAAGCACTGGGACACAGAGAAATGGGATCCAAAGTAGACACACAAGTGACGAAGAAAGCTGGATTATCTAATTCTTAGCTTGCCACCTCACGTCACCAAATCCTGATATCTAGCACTAGTACTTTCTAACAATCACATCTATTTGATGAAGCTCAATGGAGTTTGAGGACAATAAGATGTGGCATAGAGTGAACAAATAGGATTAATTTTTATAAAAAGAGATATGCTTTGAATATGTAAGTAGATTCAGGAAGTATCTGGGATAAATCTATGAAAGATGGATCTACAGCAAAGCATGGTGAGGGATGGGTGATCTCAGTCATTATTTTTAGTAGTCACAGCCCTTCCCCACAACTCCACCACCAAAATGAACCTTCTGACAGAGCCCTGGACTGGAGGGAGAATAGCTGTGTCCATATATGATACCTTGTACATTACATTCTTAACTGCTAAGGAAAGTCTTCCTGATGAGAATGTGGAAAGTGTCTGGCACTTGTCACCATTTACTCACTGGTAATGGAACCAGAGAGTACAAGTTTTGTCAGAGATTTCAGTCCAAGATCAGAAAGAACTTTCTAACATCTATTAGAAAACTGAATGTTTTCTTGGGAAATACCCCAGCAGAGGCTGGGTAACCATTCAAGATGGCATCCCAGGAACTGGAAGTAGGTAATACCTAAGAACTTTCCCAGTTTTTAAATCTATGATTCTACAACTCAGTCTTTCAGTTGGATTTTAGATTTGGACAGATGGGTAAATGGTCACTATCCTATATAGTGTTGATGGCCTAAATAAAATTATGAATAACTTTGCCACAGGCTTTTTGCCTATTATGAAAATGAAATCAAAGTTTTTCTGTTTCTTGAATAAATATGATATGGGCAGTATATCAGTGTGTTATTGTTTCTTCACAGTCATCTGTCACTTTCTTGTGAAGTGAGAAGGGACTGTTCTTTGTCCTTGAGTTAATGTTTTGTCCCTCATTGGTAAATGCTCCTGGGAAGAATGAGATAGGAGGTGGAACAACAAAGACCTTACCATTTGCAGTGAGCCTCCCATTCCATTAAAGGGAATCCTAAGATGTTCTGGTGGGTGGCCAACATTCCAGAACAAGGCGGTGAGATCCATGCCTGGCCTGTCTCTTTCTTACAATCATCAAAGCTCAGCATGGCTTTATCTGCCTATCCTCTTATTATTCTAAACTCCATAATTGCTTGGACTCTTTCTCTCCATAAATAGTTCCATGTACTGTATTCAGCATTAATGTAGGTGACTATGTGGACATGTCTTCTATTCCTACTTTTAACAGATTAACAGCTAATAAACACCATGCAACACTCTCTCTTCTCAACCTCTTCTAAAAATACAGAGTTTGATTTGCCAACATTGGTGTATTTAAAGCCTCCAAGATTCCAGGGAAGACTTTAGAAAGTTAACTGTGCAAGTAAAGCCTGTTCAGAGAGGAAATTTTCCAACATGAAGAGCCAATCAGTGTCTCAGCAGCTCATCTGAGAAGAACCTCAAGGGATCTTCTAGACATTTATAAGGAGAGGATAGTTGTTCTCACTTAAAAATAAAGCTTCTCACTTTATTCTTGGTCTGCAGGACTGAAGAGAACCCTGGAAATGTATTGCCTAGGGAGGAAGACAGGCAGCATAATTTTCATCTCAAGAGGGAACATTTGTCTTTTGCAGGAAGGGATGCCGTGTTACCTTCTAGAAACTTTGCAGTGGAAGGGCAATGCTACCTACTCTTTTCCACCTTCCTTGTCCAGAGTCCCTGTACTTCCGCTCCCTCCACTTAGATGGAAGTGAAGCAGTTTGTTTTAAAGAAAAGTCAGTAATAAGAAGCTTTAATGAAGTTAAAAGTTCAGAGCTTTAAACAAAACCCAACCAATACTTTTTTGAGGATATGGGATATCAGCAAGTATATGACCAAGATAACTTGGATAGTTATGTTGAAGGGATGTCCATCAGCACCTCATATATATGGTAGAGCATTTATTGAAGGGTAAAGTAGGCAGTGTGTGCATATTTTAATTAATGGAACCTCCAGTATCAATGAAACAGAAGCCTTAATGTATTTGGAAAATACTGGATGTTTCCTGAGGTCTGATGGTCTCACATATGTGACCCTCAAAGACCAGCTTGATTATTAGATTTTATAGAACACAGATCAGTATTTGCAGAAATATATTGGCCCTTTTCTCTGAGGTATAATTTCTTGGACCAAACCCCTTCTTTGCCTTCAGGTGGGAATTTTTTGTTGAGACAGAAACTCAAGTGTGTTTGCTTGCTTGCTTCTCCTTTTGTTGCTATTACCCTGCTTGTCTCTGTTCATTTAAGCGATTTGATGGTTCTGTGGACTCCACATACTGACTAGTAGGGGTGACTTGGGGCAGGCTGTGTCCGTGCACTGCGGTAATGATGAAACATCATCCTGTGCTTGAGAAACCGTCAGTGCCTTTCTGGGCTCAGCTCTGGGCTCAGCTCTGGTCATGATGGTATTCGTGACCTTGACCTTTAACAATTGGTTTTTTTCCACGAAGACCGGACCTCCTTTGAAGAAAGCTCCAAGCAAAATTCCATCCTAGTTATGACTTGCTTGCATATAATCTGAATTGGGTTAATTTCTTCTTCCTTACGCATTTCAGTGTCATCTGTTCCTTGTGCTCTTCTAGACTAATTTCCTCGGGGGGGTGGTGGTGAAATCTTTCAATGCCTATGTACATACCACCTGTCAGACAAACCACTGCAGGATCTTTAAAAAGTCAGTGCATTTCTTGGCATGATTTCCAACCTCCTTTGTTGGCTTTTCTCTCCGCAGAACCGGACTGGAAGCCATCATGGAGACTTACGCGTTCTGGAGACCCCCTGTGCGCACACTCACTTTTGAGGATTTCACCACCATGCAAAAGCAGCAAGGTAAGGCCCGAGGCCATGGCCTCTTCTTAGTGATAGTGCTGGGGAGAGAGTGGGAGCAGAACTGAATACAGCACATCTGGGCCCAAGCCAAGCCATGGGTCACACTGGTTCTTCTCGAATGAAGAGTACTTGGTAGCCTTGTAAATAACCAAAGCATAACCACTTGTGCAAAGAAGCCAGCTCCAGATGCAGCGTTCTCTCCCTTTTCTGAAAAGCAAGGTTGTGCTCATGTTTACAATGGGGGTGAAATGATTATTTCTATGCCTAAGTGTTCATATAGCCCTTGGCATTCAAAGAGATATTTAATAATAATTTCATATATATGCCTCATTGCAGCCTTATCAGTTTCCTTATTCTGGTTTTGTAGAGGAGAAAAAACTCAGTCCAAACAATAGGAATGAACTGCTTAGATCTGACAGTGAGGAGCCGATCACTGCAAGCCCATCTGAAACTTGCAACTTATGCTCCCTCCTTTTCTGCTGAACACCTGGAAAGGCACGACACCTGTCTCAAGTTGATGTGCTGGGTGAACTTTTGCCTTGCACTGTTCTGTGCTTTTCCTCCAGTTTCTCCCTTCTCTGGTAGCTCAGGTTGAGAAGCCAGTGACTTTAGCAAAGATGGCTTGTGGGCTGACCTCAACTCTTTTCCTCAGTCAGTGGCTTTTCCCATGGCAGGACACCTTCACCTCAGGAAGCTTCCCAGAGTGTCAGACACTTTATGAGTCTCTCTCTCTAACCTCCTTCCACCCCAAAGTGACATCAGTCAAAATTAAAGAGCTTACTCTGTTCTGTCACAGGGCTGCCATTAATGGAACCCTAAGTTTTGAAATTGTTGGCTCTGTCATATGGGAAACCTTTCTAGGACTTGAAGAACTAGGACTTAAAGATTATATTACATTCCTCTCCCAGAGGAGCTTCTAGCAGTTTGCGCACTAAATTAGGTTTTGTAACCTAAATTATTGAAATCTCTCAGGTTTTAAGATGAAGAAGGTGATTAAAAGGGTAGGAGTTGGGGGCAGACCCCTTGGGTGAGGCTCTTATCCCCACTCTTTCCTAGCTTTGTAACCTTGGTCAAATTCCCCATTCTTTCTGACACTTAGTTTTCTCATCTGCAGAATGGAAAAATAGAATTCTTGTGAGGATTAAACGAGACAGTACATTTAAAATGGAGTAGGCCGGGGCACCTGGGTGGCTCAGTGGGTTAAAGCCTCTGCCTTCGGCTCAGGTCATGATCCCAGGGTACTGGGATCGAGCCCCGCATCGGGCTCTCTGCTCAGTGGGGAGCCTGCTTCCTCCTCTCTCTCTGCCTGCTTCTCTGCCTGCTTGTGATCTCTCTCTGTCAAATAAATAAACAAAATCTTTAAAAAAAAAAATAAAATGGAGTAGGCCCTCACTATATGCTAGCAATCATCATTATCACCATCATCATCATCATCACCACCCCGCCGTGTCCCTGTGCATGGAGACCTGAGAGGAAGTTCCCTCAGGGACGAGAGATAATGCCTTTCTGATGATTAACTATTTAAAGCATAAACCTCATCATGGGGATCTGATGAGACAAGTAATGCAGAATTTCCATCCGTTTTTTGTTTTGTTTTGTTTTAAATGGAGGAGAAAAGGAAGCTTTCTGCATGAAGCAACTTTCTCTTCATAATTCTGTGAGAGAAGCAGGGTCAGTACATATTCAGGATGCTGCTCTTGCTCTAAGGCCCTCATGGGCCCTCAGAGGCAAAGGTGTTACGACATTTGGGAGATCTGGGCCTTCATCTTTGATGGCCACGAACTCCCTCTATAACCTTGGGCAAGTTACTTTTAGCGAGTCTGTTTCCTCACCTACCAAAGAAGGGTAACTTTTCATTGAGGTCTTTTATATAAACAGGCTTCATAAGTGAAAATGGGTCATTTCCACACAAAGACACTTACTTGATCTGGTGTATTTCTGAGGTGGCTTCTTGTTTCTCTGCCTTGCTTTGCTCATTGACTGCCCAAACTGGCTAAGCGAGAATTTGTATCATGGAGGCCGGTGTGAGAAGGCTGGCAGGGATATGGCTAGTTCCTGAGAGCAGGCATTGGTGGTGACATTATGTTCACTGCTGTACTCTTGAGAACTGTCACAGGGCCTGGCAGCCTGGAAGGACCTAATGAAAGGAGGTCACTTGGTGGCACCGGGGCTCAGGTGGGCAGGCTCACTGATACACTGGCCTGGAGCACAACCACCTGGAATGCTGTGTGGATAAGGATGTGGAGTGATGATTGGGGTTGACAGTCTGCATTTCACCAGCCTGTGGGGTGGTTGGGCAGGTGTTGACCCTTGGAAAACTGTGGCTTAAGAGAAACTGAGCTTTCTTTCTTTTTAAGATTTTTTATTTCTTGTATTTTTTAAATTATTTTTTTATTTTTATTTTTAATCTTTAAAAAGACATTATTTATTTATTTATTTATTTACTTATTTATTTATTTATTTAGAGAGAGCATGAGCCAGGGGAGGGGCAGAGAGAGAGAGGGACAGGAAGAAGCAGACTTCCTGTTGAGAGAGGATCCTAATGAGGGCTTGATCCCAGGACCCTGGGATCATGACCTGAGCTGAAGGCAGATGCTTAACTGACTGAGCCACCCAGGCACCCCTATTTTTAATTTTTTTTAATTTAAAATTTTATTTAGTGAGCTTACAGTACAATATTGGTTTCTGGAGTGGAATTCAGTGATTCACTACTTAACGTACAACACCCAGTGCTTATCACAACTAGTGCCCTCCTTAATGCTCATCACCCACCTAGTCCATCCCCCGCCTCCATCAATCCTCAGTTTATTCTCTACTGGTAAGAGTATCTTATGGTTTGTTTCCCTTGCTCCTTTTTTCCTTTTCCTCCTTTCCATGTGTTCATCTGTTTTCTTTCTTAAATTCCACGTACGAGTGAGATCATATGGTATTTGTCTTTCTCTGACTGAGTTATTTCACTTAGTATAATACTCTCTAGCTCCATCCATGTCATTGCAAATGGCAAGATTTTATTTTTTTGATGGTTAACTAATAGTCCATCGTTTGTATACACCATGTATGTCTTCTTTATCCATTCATCAGTCAATAGACATTTGGGCTCTCTCCATAGTTTGGCTATTGTGGATAATGCTGCTAGAAACATGGGGGAGGCTGTATGTCTTCAAATCTGTATTTTTGTATCCTTTGGGTAAATGCCGAGTAGTGCAATTGCTGGGTCATAGGATGGTTCTATTTTTAATATTTTGAGGAACCTCCATACTGTTTTCCAGAGTGTCTACACAGTTTGCATTCCCATCAAAAGTGCAGGAGGTTCCCCTTTCTCTGCATCCTTGCCAACACCTGTTGTTTCTTATGTTGTTGATGTTAGCCATTCAGACAGGTGTGAGGTGGTATGTCATCATGGTTTTGATTTGTATTTCCCCGATGATGAGTGATGTTGAGCATCTTTTCATGTGTTTGTTAGCTATCTGGATGTCTTCTTTGGAAAAGTATCTATTCATGTCTTCTGCCCATTTCTTAACTGGATTATTTATTTTTTGGGTATTGAGTTTGGTAAGTTCTTTTTGGATTTTGGATACTAACCCTTTATCAGATATGTCATTTGCAAGTATCTTCTCCCATTCCATAGGCTGCCTTTTCGTTTTGTTGATTGGAGAAACTAAAATTTCAAAGCAAAATGTCACACTTATTTAGTGACTCCATTTTTTATTAGTCGGGGGGAAATGAACTTGGAATTATTGGATACATATGGTAGTAGGATGGGGCTAAAGGAGAAGCCAAAATTCTATTAAATTGTTTAATTGGAATACATTTTTGAACTATACACTGAACTTGATCCAGATTTTCATTATTAAGAAATATGTGGCTTGGTTTCTTGACGTTAACAAAGGAGGTAAAAGAAACAACATCCAGTCCCTCTTCCCTTAAGAACTAAGAGTTCCAGTAACTCTGGACAGTATCACTCATAAAATGAAGAAAAGAGACAGAGCCATCTGTGTTGAACTGTTTTGTGTCTTAGAAGAAGTGGAGAGTGTTGAACTTGTAGTGGAAACTTCAGTGGCAGACGGAGTCTTGTAGCAGTTCTCTTTTGGTGAAGTGAGTATTGGCAGCATTGGCGCCAAACTTAAGTTCCACATGATGATTGCCTCACCCAACGTCTCTATAACCTCATCACTTCAGACACATGAATATCTGGCATGTCAAATCTGCGGCCCCGAGCCAATTTTGTGCTCCTGTTGCTGCTGCTGCTGGAGGCTGGACCCACTCTTCTGTCTGAGTGAGATTAGGAGGCTGCTTTTTTTTTATCCCGTCCTTGTGGTCATTTTTGTTTCTCTCTCATGAAGACCCATTTGTTGATAAAATTTCAAAGGAAAAGCCCTTAGTTGAATTAGCCACCATTTTGCAAAACCCCAGATCTTTCTATTTTAAAAAAGATACTGAATGGGTATTCTGTATAGTTGTTTTCTCCTATGGAGAAGAATGCATGGGATTCATCCTCCTCAGCCTTTTACACAAAAAGAAACCAAGGTACAGAGCAGTCTACTTGCACGTTTGCCACTAAGCGGTGGCAGAAGTGAGTTGAGGATTCCCAGATGGCTCTCCATCTCGATGGGGCCCTTGCCTTTCTACCACTTTCCTTTCTTCATTCTTACTCACTAGAGCTTTAATTCACTGCAACATTTTTTTTTTTTTTTTAGTTTACTCTTCCACTTGATATTTTCTTGTCAGCAACTTAAACGTTAACTCTAAATAGGTCAGCATTTTATTTTCATCAAGTCAGATGTCTGGTCTTACCTTCAGACATCTCCACTGAGAATCTTCCAGGGAGTTTATACGTTGGGAGAGTCTGAAGCTAGGGATTACATTTCCGGAGCGGCTTCTGCCCAAACATGGCTAGTGGTGGGGCCAAAATGAGCCAACCATGGAAGTGGTGCTTGGGGGATATTGACTGAGGGAACACAGATAGAGAAGAGAAAAGAAATCCCAGGCCAGTTATGGACAAGGGCAGTCTTATTGTTCTTTTGATGTATACTGTGGAGCTATTTGTTTGGCCCAAACTGAGGGAGCCTCTGTGAGTGCCATCCTTCTCCGTGGGGTCTGACAACTGTTGTTTAAAAGGAACCATCCTGGACCAGTGACACCAGAGCCGGCAGAACATCTTCATCTGTGGAAGTAAGGGGACCTGTCATTTACAGAAACCCTCCCTTCTCCTCAACTGGTAGCAGACAAAACAGAGGGATTTTAACACTCTTGGTGCTTTTTTTTTTTTTATTTATTTTTTATTTTTAATTTTATTTTTTATAAACATATAATATATTTTTATCCCCAGGGGTACAGGTCTGTGAATCGCCAGGTTTACACACTTCACAGCACTCACCATAGCACATACCCTCCCCAATGTCCATAATCCCACCCCGCCTCTCCCAACCCCCTCCCCCCATTAACCCTCAGTTTGTTTTGTGAGATTAAGAGTCACTTATGGTTTGCTCCCTCCCAATCCCATCTTGTTTCATTTACTCTTCTCCTACCCCCTTAACCCCCCATGTTGCATCTCCTCTCCCTCATATCAGGGAGATCATATGATAGTTGTCTTTCTCCGATTGACTGATTTCGCTAAGCATGATACCCTCTAGTTCCATCCACGTCGTCGCAAATGGCAAGATTTCATTTCTTTTGATGGCTGCATAGAATTCCATTGTGTATATATACCACTTCTTCTTTATCCATTCGTCTGTTGATGGACATCTAGGTTCTTTCCATAGTTTGGCTATTGTAGACATTGCTGCTATAAACATTCGGGTGCACGTGCCCCTTCGGATCACTACGTTTGTATCTTTAGGGTAAATACCCAGCAGTGCAATTGCTGGGTCATAGGGTAGTTCTATTTTCAACATTTTGAGGAACCTCCATGCTGTTTTCCAGAGTGGTTGCACCAGCTTGCATTCCCACCAACAGTGTAGGAGGGTTCCCCTTTCTCCGCATCCTCGCCAGCATCTGTCATTTCCTGACTTGTTCATTTTAGCCATTCTGACTGGTGTGAGGTGGTATCTCATTGTGGTTTTGATTTGTATTTCCCTGATGCCGAGTGATGTGGAGCACTTTTTCATGTGTCTGTTGGCCATCTGGATGTCTTCTTTGCAGAAATGTCTGTTCATGTCCTCTGCCCATTTCTTGATTGGATTATTTGTTCTTTGGGTGTTGGGTTTGCTAAGTTCTTTATAGATTTTGGACACTAGCCCTTTATCTGATATGTCATTTGCAAATATCTTCTCCCATTCTGTCAGTTGTCTTTTGGTTTTGTTAACTGTTTCCTTTGCTGTGCAAAAGCTTTTGATACTCTTGGTGCTTTTTATATCTGTCAGGCAGTTAAAAGGATGTTGAGCATCTCTGTCAGTGTTAGGCGTTTCATCAGTTTGATTTGTAATAATTACAAATTACGATTACAAGGTTGGTCCTTGAAAGAGATTAGATGCTGAGAATTCATACCAGTAAAAGGTAGAGAAAGGAGGACAGTTCAGTGGACAGCGTGGCTTTGAACTCCTGTGGATCGCCGAGCAATTCAGAGATTGCCACTTAACACAGATCTCATTTATCACTGAGATCAGGAACGATGCCCATGAGCAGCTCAGATGCCCCCAACTGAGATGCTCAGATGCCCCCAACTGAGGGCATCTCAGTTGAGTTCACTAAAACAGTTATTGGTGACATATCCTATGTTGTCCCAAAGTCCCTTATGCTCAGTGTGTCCAAAATTGAGTCTGATTTACCTCACAGACTTGGCGCCCTCTCCTGGAGGAAGGACACTGCTATCCACTCACCATCTGGGGTGTTTCCTTCCCTCCCTACCCACCATAACCAACAGTCACCAAGTTCTGGAACCCACCCACACCTCTAATCTCCCTTGAACCACCCTGCTCCATACTCTCACTTGACTTCATTCTCAGCAACCCCCAACCCCTGCCATTGTGGTAACATAGCTGCCAGCAGCCCTAGACCTCCATCTTCTTAAGTTTAAATCTGATGGTAAAGGTCACATGCCCTTCTTAAGGTTTCTAGCAAAATCTCACCGAATCTCACCGACTCTAACTCTGTCACCTCTGAACCAATTACTGTGCTGGGGGCCGGGAAATA
Organism: Enhydra lutris kenyoni; assembly: GCF_002288905.1. Taxonomy (NCBI): domain Eukaryota; kingdom Metazoa; phylum Chordata; class Mammalia; order Carnivora; family Mustelidae; genus Enhydra; species Enhydra lutris. The sequence goes on along the minus strand of NW_019154093.1, from coordinate 82,122,795 downwards.
TGATGCTTGGACCATCCAGTCCTTAGTCACCTGCCTTCCTCAGAGGTGGGGGGGAAGGGCTGAGGGGGGGAGGGGGGTTTCTCAGTGGGAAGCTGGGTAGTGTAGCCAGGAGAGAGGCAGATCAGCTCTAAATGGCAATCACAACCGATGTGTATACAACACAGGGAAAGCAGTAAAACAAGTAGCAGAAAAAACCACCCAATTAATGGAAGGGGAAAAGATGGGGCCAGCCCACCTGGGGCAGTGTCACAGGTGTGAGACAGGGCCATGCAGGAAGCACAGAAACTCAGAACCCAGAGGATCTATGTGAAAGATGAGAATTGGGTGAATATGTTAAAAGCTATTTTAAAAGGAAGAGGTTCAGATCCATGTATATCTTTAAACTTTATGGAGACGGATGCATTGGGAGTCTTTCTAAGATCGAAACCACACAATTCTCATTAGCGCTGTAATGTTATGCATCTGCATTTTAAGAAGGGTACTCATTTCAACTAAGGGTAATTCCTTAGTAGGGATGGACAGGGCTGGGATCATGACCATTAATTTCATGGCCTCTGGGTTTATTCCCTGGGATGAGTCCATAGGGTGTTGACATTTTATCTTTTACCCATTTGCAAGCCTCAAAGAAGGCTGCTCAGGGCCACAGTGACTCCACCGTGTCCATTCTTCAGGTACACATGCCACTGAGTGATAGGAGAGAAGAGTCAGGCTGATGGAACCAAGTAATCACATGGAAATTTATTCTTTACTAGCCCAGATGGGGTATTGTTTTTACTGTTTTCAACTTGGGGGTTGGGGGGAATAAAGCACAACAAAATAAACCCCAAAGGAAACTGTATATGGAAGCCTCCATGTTATAATCTGGAAGTGATCGATTTAAAGATGCAAAAGTCAGCAGGTTTGGTATTCAGGATTTTCATGGTCACATTTAACTTGTCTTCATGGTATACAAGCATATTCTAGGTTATTGTCCTCGTATGGAAGCACTGCTAAACATGTATTCTTTTTGGTTAGTTTGGCCCTGAGCCTTAAATATTGGAACAGGCTAATGTGGAGGATGAATTTCGATGAGCACTTCCTCGCTTGGGTCCATGGGTAAAACAGGATGCAGGGAGGAGGGAAGGGTGGGGGATTGGTCTTGGAATACCAGAGACTTTTCAGCTACTTGGGCATTACATTTTCATTACCTCTCAGAAGTGGATTAAGACCTCTGAAGACAGTGGGAAAGACACCAACTTACCTATCTGTGTTCAATTCTACTTGCTTGGGCTGAGAAGAGATAGACATGGGGCACCAAATTTCCATTCTGGGCAGGGGTGAGGGGAGAGTGAAAGATAGTCCAGAGAGGAAACAGAGGTGGTTTAGCTTTTGGGAAGATAGGCTTAATGGGCCCATAGTGGTTAAGGGCCCAGTGCTCCATCATTCACAGCCATGAAGGCAGCCTGTTACATCCGGGCACCTAGCTGTGACATAGGCTCACCTGTGTGCGGGGAGGCCAAGAGGCTCATCTCCATGGATAGGAGCCAACACTTGAGAGTTGGAACCCGAATGTCCTAGGATTCCTTTCTCCTTCCCTTCCTCCTTTTTCACTTACAGAAGGGCAGAGAAGAGGAAACAATTATTTACAATATGCTGAACCTTGACAAATACTTAATACCTATGTGCACTTTGTATTATATGTTATTTCATCTGTTTCTCAAAATATTCCTACAGAGGGAGACACTCAAAATTCTGCTTCCATAGAGAGGCTCGCTCACAAGATGCCATACTCAGTAAGAGGGCCGGGCAATCCAAAACTCTGTAGTACATGCTCCTCTAGTAAATAAGGTCTCAGTCCAGACTCTTAGAGCATCTGGGAGGGGATGAGGTGAGATTGTTATGCAGGAAAGGGAGGTAGGCTTTTCCTGTGAGAGGCAGCTCTGACCCCTCTGCGGGAAGTGTGCCCAGGCCTCCCACTCTGCCCTAGTTCTTCTGTGATGCGAGGCCTCAAGGCAGCCCGGTGTTGAGATGCACAGGGAGGACTGCCTGCCTCCTGAGGCTTAATTTAGCCCTTGGCTGGTTCTCCCCATCTTATACAACGACCGCTAGTCTGTGAGGTAAGAGAGTAACGACTTCTCAGTATCTTGGCTTGCTTCTCTGCAAAATATGTTCCATAGTCTGCTCTTTCTATGTGGACTATGAAAAAGAGCTATTATTTGTACTGAGTACTCTTAAGTGCATAGCAGCGTTTCTTCAAACGCTAGTTCATGTGGGGGCTCCCACCCCCTGAAACGCAGCAGGCCACCAAGTCTCATTTCCAGGGAGTGTCATTTAAAAGCCAAAAGCAAGCTGACTACACACTTTTTAGCATGTACCTCTCTCATCTGCTCAGCAGAAATCCCTGTAACTTGTTAATAGTTCCCTTCTTATTTTTTTGTAGTGAAACCAATTGCGGCCTTAAATCAGTACCATTCGTTCCATCTTGGGCCATCTGAGAAAACCATTTAGAGTTGTAAAAAGTCATCTGCTCCATCTTGCCCTTCCTGCTGCGAGACCAGGGCCAGAGCTGATGGAGTATCCCTAGAGCAGGACAGTGCAGTGTGCTGAATGGGTGGTCTCTTCGGGGACCGCATAAACACCAGATCTGGGGGAGAGCAAGGATGGACTTTCAAAGAGTGGAGACCAGATACATGTCCCATAAAACACAAATCTCTTTACAGCTGGAGTCGAGTTTCTCCATTTGTGCCATTGCACTTATTTCCCTGAAGCTCATAGCGTTTAGGGTAGAAGAGGAGGAAAATGTGTAGAGTGCCACTTGCAGAGCGGGAATCTCTGAATTTCCCATAAGGCCCTGGAGGCAGGTCACTCAGGGGTCTAAAAACAAGAAGTAGGAGATGTCCTTCCACATGCTTCTCAGCCGTCCCCTTCCCAAACTCCTTTACATCAAAATGGTTCCTTGAAAAGTCCTTGCTATTGGTCATTCACATTGTAGCATAAATTTAATCCTCAGATGCCAATAGAATTCTGAGAAGGACAGAAACAGAAGCCTGTCAGTTTGAGACCCTCTGTCACAGATGAAGAGAAGGAAGAGGCAGCCCACATTGCCTGTGGTCATGAGCTGAATGGAGGCCAGTGGACCTAGAATTAGTTTGGTTTACTTCTCACCTTGGTATATACAATAATGCCTTACCTCAATTTGTGGAATAAAAATCTTCTTACCTCTCTTAAAGGAATTTAAGGCATAAAGAAGAAACAGGTTGGAGAATTTCCTGAAATGACTCTAAAATCAGCAATTGTTTATTCTTCTATTTTGGAAGTTCATTGGGGGAAATTTTTTGACCAAGGAAGAGATGATATTAGTTGGGTTTTGTAGAAACTCAACTCTGAAGAAACTATTAACGAGCTAAATTTGAACTTCCCCAGTCAATACCACTACCATATTTGTGGGTGTAGGCTGAGGCTAAAAATGAAATTTAGGTTTCTCTTTGAGGTTATCTGCCCCTCGGTTTGCACATCTGGACCCTCCTCCCTGACACGCTGTGGATGGTTTCTCTGGATCCCAGTATTTCCAGAAGCCTGCTGGTTTTCTTCACATTTCTCTCACTGATAAAAAACCTTATTCCTGCTCCTTTACACTTAAAATGTCCTTTACCCTTCTATAGCTGCTCAGGTTCTAAGAATCCTCACGAGAGTTGTGGATGAGCTAGGGGCACCATGCTCCTTGGGGGAATCAGGGCTCTCATAACTCCGGAAAGCTCCCAACCTTGTCCCAAAGGAGGAATTCCATCGTGGTAGAGTTCCTATATGGAAGACAGAGCAGCCTCCCATTCTGGAATTCAAATGAAAGATCCGGCAGCCCCAGCGTTCACCACTGCCTTTAACTGCCAATGGGTGGGGCAAGATGGGCTGTTGCCCAGTTGCTTCATAGCCCTGGGAAAGGAGAGGCTTGGAGGGGTCATTTTTGCCTTCTGAAACTATCTGAGTACACATGTGAAGTAAGTAGGTTGAATTGAACTGGCTCTTCCTTTGTTGCTGCTTCAGCCCCCGATCCAGTTCTAACATCCGCATGTCCGAGGAGCAGCTCTGTCAAATACAGTGTCAGGAACTTGAGGAGATGAAAGGGACCTGGAGGTCTGCTCACCCTGAGTGTGGTCTCCAGACCAGACATCAGCATCAGTCTCAAATGCAAGTTCTCAGGCCCTGCCCCAGACCTGTAGAATCAGAAGCCCTGGGGTAGAGTCAGCGATCTGTTTTAACAAGCTTTTCATGTGATTCTCATACAGCTTAAAGGTTAAGAATCACCCTGCTGGGTGCTTTGAAATAAGGAATTTGGTTGGTATCACTGGTTTTCAACCCTGGCTGTACATCAGAATCCTTTGATTCTCATGTAGTTGGTCTGAGATGGGGTGTGGAACTTAAAGCTCGTGGCTTCTCTTAGCTTGAGAACTACTGGATCCAATTCAGTTTCTCATCTTCTGGATAAAGAAACCCAGAGAATATAGGGATGTGCCCAGGGTCACATGGAGGTTTTGTGTGGCAGGCTGGGAGAAAGGAGGGCTCCTGACTTTGTGACCTATCTGGACCTGCACTAACAAACATCCCAAATCCACGAACTACATTTTAGTCTTGATTCCAATCTCTGAGATGCAGGACAGGCTTTTCTAGAGGGAGATTAGCAGAGCCTCTGAATTATAATGATTTAGTTACAGGTTAGCTTTGTTTTATGCTAACCTAGCTCTTCTGGTTGTGCTCATAATATCTTTCATATGACAGGACTTTGGTCCCACACCTCACCTCCTCATAATACCTGGGCCTCCTGCTCAGCCTTTCCAGGCCTCAACCTTGATTTGGCACCTTGCCCCAGTACCCCATTTCCTTTCCGGGTGAGGGCCTGAGATTTGGTATGCTGTGTTTTTAGCTGGAGGACTAAATATGGCAAGGTCAGCAATAGTCCCAGGTGACAACACATAGTTAATGCATTTCCATGCACAATGGGGGGAAGCTGAACTGGTGGATTTTAAAGCTGGTTGTCAAGAGGTCTTACTGGAAAGTGAATCTGCTCATGAGAAATGACATGTCACTATTGGAGGGCTTATTTTTTCCTTTTAAACAAGACTTTGAGGACACACACAGACACAAGAGTTTAGTGTTCTTTTGTGTCCCCTCTTTTGGACTGTGTGTATGTGTGTGTGTGTGTGTGTGCGCGCGCGCGCGCCCATGTACCTGTGCACAGGTAGAATCAATTGACCTAAGTCTGCCGAGTTAAGAGAAAGTGATGGTTCTATAAAAATCAGCCCATCTTGGGCATTTGAGGGCACCTGCTGCCTGGCTTGCATCTGGCCTGCACAGACTCCTCTTAAAAGGCCTCTGACTCACTCTGGAAAACAGTATGGAGGTTCCTCAAAAAGTTGAAAATAGAGCTACCCTACAACCTAGCAATCACACTACCGGGTATTTACCCTAAAGATATAAATGTAGTGATCCGAAGGGGCATGTGCACCCGCATGTTTATAGCAGCAATGTCCACAATAGCCAAACTATGGGAAGAACCTAGATGTCCATCAACAGATGAATGGATAAAGAAGATGTGGTATATATACACACAATGGAATACTATGCAGCCATCAAAAAGGGGGAAAGCTTGCCATTTGCAACGACGTGGTTGGAACTAGAGGGTATTATGCTGAGCAAAACAAGTCAGGGAAAGATAACTGTCATATGATCTCTCTGATATGAGGAATTGGAGAGGCAGGGTGGGGTGTCATGGGGGGCAGGGAGGGAAAAAATGAAACAAGATGGGACTGGGGAGGGACACAAACCATGAGACTCTTAGTCTCAGTAAACAAAGTGAGGGTTGCTGTTGGGGAGATGGGGGAGGGATAGGGTGACTGGGTGATGGACATTGGGGAGGGTTATGTGCTATGGTGAATGTTATGACCTGTGTTAAGACTGATGATTCACAGACCTGTACCTCTGAAACAAATAACATATGTTAATTTAAAAAAAGGCCTTTGGCTCAATGGTATTCATCTTTTATTTTTTAGGGGGCAGCACAGGCACATCCCCGACCACCTCCAGCACTGGGACACCATCCCCTTCAGCTTCTTCTCACCTTTTATCTCCATCCTGTTCTCCTCCAACATTTCATCTGGCCCCCAACACTTTCAATGTGGGCTGTCGAGAGAGCCAGCTGTGCAATCTAAACCTCTCTGATTATCCACCATGTGCCCGAAGCAACATGGCGGCCTTGCAGAGCTACCCAGGGCTGAGTGACAGTGGCTACAACAGGCTCCAGAGTGGCACGGCTTCAGCCACTCAGCCCTCAGAAACCTTCATGCCTCAGAGGACTCCATCCCTGATCTCAGGAATACCGACTCCTCCCTCGTTGCCTAGCAACAGCAAGATGGAAGCCTATGGCGGCCAGCTGGGGTCCTTCCCCACTTCCCAGTTCCAGTATGTCATGCAGGCTGGCAATGCGGCCTCCAGCTCCTCGTCACCACATATGTTTGGGGGCAGCCACATGCAGCAGAGCTCCTACAACGCCTTCTCTCTCCACAACCCTTACAATCTCTATGGATATAATTTCCCCACTTCTCCCAGGCTAGCTGCAAGCCCAGAAAAACTGAGCGCCTCTCAAAGCACTTTACTCTGTTCTTCTCCTTCCAATGGGGCCTTTGGTGAGAGGCAGTACCTGCCCACAGGGATGGAGCACAGCATGCACATGATCAGCCCTTCGCCCAATAACCAGCAGGCGACCAACACCTGTGATGGCCGGCAGTACGGGGCGGTCCCAGGCTCCTCCTCCCAGATGTCCGTGCACATGGTTTAATGGCCCGTCCAAACACCAGGGAGCCCACTGCAGCCAGGGCCCCAGCGTCTCCATGAGCAGATCTTCCTTTCTGGGAGCTGAAGCCTTTGAAAAATGGGAACTGTGTTTTTTGTTTTTTGTTTTTTGTTTTTTTTCTGGAGGAAGAAAGCACATACCCAAGAACAACAAAAGACATTTAAGCCACTGAAGGAAATACTTGCAGTGGAGTCATCTCCGACTCAGTGGCCATTCTCCTGCCTTCCCAAACCTTAGTTTTATAAAGCATTGCCTACTCCAGAGTGGCCTTTGAAGAAACTGAATAATCATTTTATAATAATGTTAAGGAAGATGCTAGCATGTAGCAGCCATAAAAAGTTACCCTGACATGAATACAGACCTACCTGTACATGCATACATACAAACATACATACATACATACGTGCATGCATGCATACACATATATATTTACACAAACTCTTACACCAACACACACGCACACTGACTTGGAAGGGGGTGAACTCTGTGCAGGGGGGCCCAGGTGGGGGCTTTCACCAAGAATCCATCTCTACAACAGTAGATGGACTAGGGCAGCAATGGCAGTCAACCTTTCTGCCCTGTAGCCCACCCCATTTCTGGAATGAACCGTGTATCCTGGAGCCCCTTCTGGTCCATGAGGGTAGACAGACATCAGCACTACAACTGGACTTGGCTTCCTGAAAATGATTGCTTTTGAACTTTGGCTCTCCTCACTTGGCGTGCTATCGCTGACGTTCCCAGGGGTGCCTGTGAAAAGGGAGTAAGAGCAGCCGAAGGAGAAAGGAAGAGAAGGAGTAGTGAGCAAGAGAGAGAGGCGGAAAGCAAGACTGAGAGAAGAAGTGTGAGCAATGGTGAGAGTTGTAATGTATGAAGGAAATTGGTTTTGGTTTGGTCCCCCCTTCTTCCCCCACTACAGGTTCTAGAAAGAATCGTGGCATCACGGAGGAGTAAACCTCTCTGGGACATTATGCAGAGTCGGGGCACTGGTGACAGGGACCAGGGCAAGGAATGCACTTCCATCTTGCAGTTCTGACCACTGTTTTCCAGAAGGGGGAGTACCCCATGTGGGCAGTGCTAATTCCAGAGCCTGCAGCTGGCAGGGGAGGGGGACCGGAGGGAGTATGAAGAAGGAAGGGTGTTATAAGCCTGACAGATCATACCAAGAACAGAGGTGACATAAAGAGGCCTGGCCCTCCACATGCCAGATCCAGACACCTGACCTGGATCGCCTGCCCCGTAGCCCCCTGCGGCAGGAGAAATCCGGGCGCGTCCCAGGGAATTACAAATGGGTCTCCTCCATCCTTCCACCTGCCCTTAGATCTCCAGTTTTTTCAAATAGTTCATTGCATTTTGAAGTTTTGGGTTTTTTCCTTCATCTTTCCCTTCCCTTTCAGATCCTTTAATGTTAAGAAAACAAGTGAAGTTTGGTGCAAGCTAAACTTTTTAAATGGTGTGGAAATGCAAATAATACCAAGTAAAATAACAGATATTATTAAGATTTTTGGTTTTGAGGTGTTGTAGATAAATGTATTTATGTGCCTAGTGGGGAATCCAATATTATGAATATTAAAAAAGGGGGCAATAAAAAGGGTATGTAAAATATGTATGAAGTAAAGGTGTATAAAAAATTTGCCCTTATGCACGGAACTCTGTTTCTAAGTGCCAAGCACAGAAAGCCGCTAAATAAAATCTTTGCAATTGTCTTATGGCGTGTTTGTACAGAATAAGTAAATAGCAGTGTATGCATTTGCGTTGTGCTTTACAATGAGCATGGCACTCTCGTCTCTGCTGCTTGGCGTGATCTTTATGTAGACCTCCTCAAGCAGATTTCTCCATCCTCATTTTGACTAGTGAGGTTGAGTGGATCCTCCGGGATCGAAGAGCCGGTCGGAGAGGGAGCGAGGACTTGAAACCAGGTCTGACTCTAGGGGGCCGTTTGCTTTTGTGCCAGCTGCAGAATCCAGCCAGTCCCAACAGCGACCCTCATCCCGGCCCCGTGCCCTGCACGTGATACCATTCTCTATATGTGTATGTCAGCTCATTCCCCCATAATTCTGTGAGATAGGTGTTATTTTGATCATCATTTCAGAGATCTGGAAACAAGCTTTAAAAAAATAAGTATGGGATGCAGGCCCTCGTGTAGCAAGTGATTGAGTGGGCCATTGGAACTCTGGGTCTGTGCCTGGTTCTGCTGCCTGAGCCGCCCCCCACCCCCGGCCCCCGCAATCCTGTTGGGCACTTGGACAATCAGGAAAGAAGTTGTGTCCCGAGGCAGTGAGATGAGCGTGGGTCTGAGGCTCTTTGATCATACAATTACACCCCACCCCTCCCCCCACCCCGGCCCCACTTTAAAAGCGCCTCCACAGCCCCGGGAGGGAGGGATTTTTGAATCGCCCCATACCAAATGACAACTTAGAAGAGACCAACAAAGCGCCTCAGGCTGTTCCACTTAGAAGCACTTTCTCATATTCTACCCCCCCCCAATGTTTTCTCATTTGATCCTCACAGTAACCACTGGGGGATGGACAAGGTAGGAAGTATTGTTTTGCAAATGGGAGACAAATGGTTGGACTGTATCTCCCTAGACAATGACACTGGGAGCCCACTGACCCATTTTACCTGGGCTTGATTTGGGGGGTCAGGTTGTCCACTACCACACTCATTCACTGGAAATGGAGGTTGGTTTGGGAGAGCAAACACTTTTATCATAGCATTGGTTTTATAGATGACTTCAAAGACTGAAAGGCTGGACAGTTTCCATTAGCTATTACATGGTTGCCGAAAGACCTGAAGCAATAGCTGATGAGAATCTCCATGGATTGTAGGTGTGACATGTCTTAAGACTTAAAAAGGCACCATTTATGTGGAAATCTTGCAGTCAACCTTTGATTCATAAGGGCAGACTGAAAACAACTACATATAAAGCTTATAGTTATTTCTTTCTGATTTAGCTGCATACCAAATATTATGCACTGTTAGTGTTTGAGGTTTCAGGTCACAGATAATCATCATATGCCAAGGAGCAAACTTTACACAGAAATGTCCATATTTTAGGGGCACCTGGGTGGCTCAGGGGTTAAACCTCTGCCTCTGGCTCAGGTCATGATCTCAGGGGCCTGGGATCGAGACCCGCATGTGGCTCTCTCCTCTGTGGGGAACCTGCCTTCCCCCTCTCTGATTCCCTCTCTGCCTTGTGATCTTTGTCTGTCAAATAAATAAAATCTTTAAAAAAAAAAGAAATTTCCGTATTTTCTTTGAACAGAATAAGAATTTCAATAATCATTTATGAGTGTTAAGTACAGAAAATTTCTGTAATTTGGATTAATTAGAACACTCCAAGTCAATTACATCTCAATTATGGCATGTGTCTTTATAAATGTGGTAAAGTAATAAAAATATTTCTTTTAACAAACGATAAAAAATTTTCAAGAATATGTTGTACTCAATTCTCTTTAATGGAATGGTGAAACTTCTTTATGATTGGCACACTGAGTACATATAAAGAGCTATTAGAAAGCTATTCCACCCTTACTCGTGTTTCTGGACAAAAGTCTGTCTTGTTCCTCTTTGCATCCTTGGAAAGTTTGTGGCCCAGTACAGATTCTCAATACATAGTCATTTTTACTGCTGAATTTGTTGGCCAAGCCCATTTTTCAAGGATAGCGCAAGATGGTTGCATGGCTGAATTATCACTCTCTCCAAATTAATGGGCCCAAATGAACAAAGATTATCATTCATATGGCATTCCATGGCAGAGTAATATAAATTTAACTTACATACTAGCTTGCCAGGATCCACTAGTACATAATGGAGGAGTAAAAAACAAACAAAAAAAACCAAAAAAAAAGTATGTGATAATTTCTTTCTTAAAAGGTTTACTTTCCAGGCACTCATGTGCCTGTGGGGCAAATGATGTGAAAGACTAAAAATTCAGAGGAGATGCTCAGGGTAAAAGGTGAGGTTGGAACTGTTTTCAC
>NW_019154093.1:82099480-82111595 GCF_002288905.1 Enhydra lutris kenyoni | reverse complement strand
CAAGCAGAGAGAGTCAATTATCATATGGTTTCACTTATTTGTGGAGCATAACAACATGGAGGACATGGGGAGTTAGGAGAAGGGAGTTGGGGGAAATTGGAAGGGGAGGTGAACAATGAGAGACTATGGACTCTGAAAAACAATCTGAAGGGTTTGAAGAGGTGGGGGGGTGGGAGTTTGGGGGAACCAGGTGGTGGGTATTAGAGAGGGCAAGGACTGCATGGAGCACTGGGTGTGGTACAAAAACAATGAATACTGTTATGCTGAAAATAAATTTAAAAAAAAATTAAAAAAAAGAATGAAATAACAACTTTAAAGTCAATCAATAAATAAGTTTTGGAAGAAAATGATAGCATCTCAATTCAAGCCTAGTAATTTAAAAAAGAGTTCATGGGGCGCCTGGGTGGCTCAGTGGGTTAAGCCGCTGCCTTCGGCTCAGGTCATGATCTCAGGGTCCTGGGATCGAGTCCCACATCGGGCTCTCTGCTCGGCAGGAAGCCTGCTTCCTCCTCTCTCTCTCTCTGCCTGCCTCTCTGTCTACTTGTGATCTCTCTCTGTCAAATAAATAAAAAATAAAAAAATAAAAAAAAAATAAAAAAGAGTTCAGAACCTTCTTGTAGCCCATAGACTAATAGCCTCTTCTGTGAAACAGTTCATCATTAGTGAGCACGTAAAGGGTAGACATGGAAGGGCAGAGGTGCTTGGCTGATGCCAAATGTTTGATTCATTGCTTAGCACTTGGAGGATTCCAGAGAAGCTCTGCTGTACTAATTTGCATTCAATAAACTAAAGGAGAGTTGTCCTCCTAAGGAAACCCAGCCACAAAGCTAAATTTTCACAAAGTGTTGGTGCTTACGGTTGTTGGTTGGAGATCTGATTTCCAGAGAGGGCCATACCTGTGACCGGCTACATTAGTTCATCTGGTTCAATGTCAATAAACATGTATTTCATGCCTAGTCTATATCAAGCACTGCCCTTGGAATGAGGACATAGAGGTGAACAATTAGACACATGCTTGATTCTGAGGGATTCATGGTCTAGTGAGAGATGGCTACGGGATACCCTAGCAGACAAATGAATAATATAATTTCAGATTCCAAGAGTCATCTCGAGGGGATTACAAACAACAGAATGATAGAGAGTGATTGGGGAATGAGGATAAGGAATCATTTAAATAGGGTTTTCTAAGAGGGCTGTTCTAAGGAGACGACTTCTGAGCAAGTGCACATGCGGATGTCATCTCAGAATTTGCTTTCTCCAACTTAACCAAGGGCAGCCAGATCCTCACCAGAGGTTGTGCTCTGCTGGTCTTGCATCAGCTGAGGCCGGGGATTTTTGTTCTTTGTAGCACTGGTCCTTATTTGCTGAAACCTGGCTGCTGGCCTTCTGGGACCGGGGCCATTTAGAGACTCCTTCAATCCGAATCTGTCTTCTCCGTGGCCCCAGTAAAGTCTTAGTTTCATGAATTCCTTGGTCAAGGATGAGAGTCATCCATCCCTTCTATCTGACTTTGTCAAAGGTTAACACTAATGATCAAACTATCAATTAATTAATAGCAATCAGATGATTTATGAACACCAAGTAACAAGAAAAGTACTAAATATGGCTTAGTATTCCATAATTTTCTCTGAACTGTTCTATATAATGCAGACATGTAGAAAATTTCCTACCATCACAATTTCAGCTTAGGGGCGCCTGGGTGACTCAGACAGTTAAGCGTCTGCCATCAGCTGGGGTCATGATCCCAGAGTCCTGGAATTGAGTCCTGCGTTGGGCTCCCTGCTCAGCGGGGAGCCTGCTTCTCCCTCTATCTGCCGTTCCCATTGCTTGTGTCAAATAAGCAAATAAAATCAAATAAAATCTTAAATAAAGAAAAAGATTTTAGCTTGGTTGAGAAGTCAAGATATGTACATATGAAACAGTGAACAGTGAAAGTATTACATCTGTGGTAATGACCATATATTCTGTAAAATGTTAGAAGGAAACACATTTTTATTGAGTTTTTATTGCATGTTACACATTATGCAAGTTTATCCTTTAATCCTGCAACTACCCTACAGAATTTGTATTTTAATCCTTATTTTATAGATGGGGAAATAGAAACTCATAGAGATTAGCAATGTGCACAAAATCACAGAGCTTGTAAGTAACAAAGACAGGGCTCCATCCCAGGTTTTTCTACTATTACGTTTTTCTAAAAATGAGATTCAAAGGGACTATAAGAAAGAGAAGTGTTCATGGAGGAGGGCGAATTTGAATTGTTGTTTGGAGAACTAGAAACCACACGTACACTGAAGAGAGAGGTTTTTGGGTGTGAGTGTGGGAAGCAGCACAGTTAAGACAAGTATTTTCTCTATGGGACAATGAGTTATGGCAGTGGGCAGAGGGGAGAGGATGTTCACTTTCTTAAGTCAAATCTCAAATCTCTTAAGTCAATTGTTCTCCCTGCTACACTGGGTACCATGACTCTGGATTTCCTTTCCTTATGTGAAATGTCCTAGTTCTGTAACTTGGGCAATTCAGGATTTCCTCCAGTGTCTCAGTGGGAGCCTTCATCCTGGAAAGGGCCAGGGAGGTGATGGAGGAGTTGAGCTCCGTCTCCCAAACCCACCGGGTCCCCTAGGCACAGGCTTACTGCCATGGTCCCTGTGTCAAGCTCAGCATAGGGATCCTTGCTTCTCTAGCCAGGCGTGCAGTGCCACGTGGGACTGTGAAAGGGGATCTTGCTGTTTAAGGCTGAGAAAACATTCATCATGTTTTCCTTCTTAGCTCATTTTACTGCTCATAGCACTCATCTTTTATGGGCCAGCCTAACGGCATTTCCCACTTCAGATGATTCCTACTCACACTTCCTGCTTTTATTAGACTTTATTGCGGGCCCTGCAGAGGCATAGAAAACCAAAAAGGTTTTGAATCCTTTTTGGTATTTTCACCCAGTGAAGCTGAAGCGGACAAAGGGGTCTGCCAAGGACAGCCAGGTCAACCCTCCTGCAGTTCTCATTCTAGAAGTTTCTGGGCTCCATGAAGAGGATTTGTGGAGTTTTCCCTTCCTTCCACACTGCATATCCTCCCTCTGCCCATGGGCAGGGAAAGCCCCTCCTAAGTTGTCTCTGGATGATGTAACTGATAAACCCTCAAACAGGAACACGTTATTGTTAATTTCTCACTCATCTTGCAATTCAACCCACACTTCCCGGTTGAGTTGCTCTCTTCCTAGCAGCGATCCCAGGAACCAGGCTCCTTTTAGGCTCTGCTATCTTCAACACATACGTTTGGTGCCTCTCCTATCCGGTAGCAGATGGAGAAAGAGTAGAAACTTGAACTTGGTAGATAAATCAGGCCTGGAACTGGTTACATGACTTCCTCCTGATTGTGTAGTTTGAACTCCAATGGCCACACCTATCTGCGAGAGAAGCTGGGAAATACACAGTCCAGGTGATTGCTCAGGAAGAGGAGACAGATTCAGTACGCATCAGAGAGTCCCTGCAAACCCCGGACTTCAATTATTTTCTAAGATCCATTTTTCCTATAAACCTAGCTGGTAAAAAGGTAAGGCTAACTCCCAGTCCCAGCTTCTCGAATGTTTGGCAAAACTATCTGGAGAAACTGACTTTACCGCACTAGAGGTCAGTTCATCAGTAAGATGTATCTTTCAGTAGGAGTTCCTTCTTATTCTCCTAAAACATCTTGCAGATTTAACTATGAAACAAAAAATGTTTGTCAAGTGCTTATTGCATGCCAGAAATATTATTATTATTATTATTATGCCCATATCATAGGTGAAAGAAAAATTACAAAGGTCATCAATCTTGTGCAAGGACACACTCAGGCAGTCCCATTCAGAGTTTGCACTATTTATTAATATAAGTTAGTTAAATATAGCTGGCTTTTTGTTTTTATATTTATTTACTTGGGCAAAATGCCGAGAATGCTAGTGGTAAGTCATGTTCCCTGCCCTTAGAAAGCTTACAGTATGGAAGGAATCAGTTCTCATTGGGTTTCATCCAGAAAGATCATAAGCATGACACCGTACTGTTAAGTGCCTAACAATTACCTTTTTAAACATTGTAATATAGGTGCCCAACAGTAAGTTTCTGGTTGCTATTTTCCAAAGACATTCATCTCCAAACATATCACCAGTTACACAACCAAATAAAGGCCACCCTGCCCATGAAGGTCCGTTTTAGAAAAGCCCACTTGAGTGACCCTACATTTCCCATTCTCTAATTCCTGATCTTATGTTTTAAATTCACCAATCAAGAGTGAACCTGAGAAACCTAGGCACCCCACCTGTAGCCTCAGCAAGCCAGAGCCCCAGGTCAGGTCCATGTCTCTTGTGACCTCATTGTGTGGCTCTGGGAATGCCATGTCCTCTCTAGGACCTGTGAAAAACCTTGTTTTTTCAAAGTTCCTTGATGATTGTTTCTGAAGTGTACCTTGCAATCATAGTAAGAACCACGAGGGCTGGTCCAGCCACAAAAGTGGCTCCAGTCAATCAGGGAGTTGTCTGTGGGGGGTTGCCAAGAGTAGTAGGGGCTCAGGTGAGTGCCCCAGTCATTCCTAGCATCACTCAATGGGCTGAGGCCAAGGCAAAGTGAACATGGTTATATGAGCCATCTCTCTAGAGTGTCAGGATCACATTCTACTCAGTTTGTAGATGTGCAGGTCTTCGTATGACACTTTCTACCTCCAAGTAGGAGCATGGGATGCCCAATGATGTAATGTTCTGTGCATTCCCCAAAGACCCAGTAAAACCTTCCCATCTGGCTTCCAAACTAGGTTTTTGGAACTATGCTTTGTTTAACCCTGTGACAGTGCCAGATTTTGGCCTCAAAATGCTGCTGGTGATGCTCCACAGGAAGGACGTTCACAAAGCGAAACAACCAGTACCACAAGCCAACAAACATCTCATGTCCCTTCGCCAATCAGTATTCTTTGCAGAAGAGAACTAGTTTAGCAATCCCATCATCCAGAAGTGATTCCCAGAAACACCTAGGCAAATGGTCACGGGTTCCATATTCCATTATCAGGCTATGCTGGTCTGCAGAGGACTTAATGTTTCATCAGTAAAGTCTTTTTCTTAAATGTTGGTTGGGTTTCTTTGTGATGTGTGCTTACATATGTCTTCACATTAAGCTTTCCACGCCCCACCCTAACTTGGGCTCATTCTCCTGAAAAGTGGCCAGGACAAGGCTCCTTTAACCATTCAGAATTAGAGGAGATTGCAACTGTAATAAAATTATTAGGGCAAAAGTCAGAGGATTCAGAATTGGAAAGACTCATTTGTATACTCAAAGCATCAGGATATAAGACTCCTTGAGACTTAAACACTCAGTGACATCCTTTACTATGTAGCTGAACAGAGATATCCTCATGCGAACTTAAGGTGTTGAGGTTGGCAAAGATTATCTCTGGGGCTTCCAGTCTGTATGTAAGACAGGAGCATGCTGGTGGTAATGTGGCTGGAAAGTTGATACAGAGGGTTAGGGGTCCATAAGTCATATCAGACATTTTGGTTTGATAATGTCTATGAAGATCAGCAGAGCCTTTGGGGAAGATTTAAGGAAGATACTGTCAGAGAATATTGAACTATAGACCAAACTAAAGGATAGTCCAGAGCAGCTGCTAAAGTACTTGTCTCTTACAAGGTGAAAGCATGGGGAACTTCAGCCATCTCCCTCAACATGGCCCTCCACAAGACCTGGTAAATCAAATTACCCTTTGAGAGTTAAACAAATTAGTTTTCCTGTCGTGACAACTTCAGTTGGGTGTGTGTCCTTCTATTTGAATGTCAGCACAAGCCATACTTAATATATCATGACAAAGTAATATTGACAACAAAATGAGTTTCCGAAGTAGAATTAATTTGCAGGCCTGGAAATGACATTCACACAAATTCATTCAGTCAAACCTTTGACAAGGGCTCATCAACATGGACAACTCTATTGTGCAGGACATAGTGTTAGTTGTTTGTAATGTATAGATAAATAAGAGCTAGTCCATACAATTTCGGAGCTCACAGCCCAGCATGCAGACAGACCATAAACAGAAACAATTATTGTCGTGAGGAAATGCTATTAGAGAGATGAATATGGATGCTACAGGGACACAGAAGAGAAGCAGCTGGGTCAATCCAGAGTTCAAGGAAGACTTCTTGGAGATGACAACAGATGGTTAAAAGTAAGACTGCTTACCACAGACATAGGATAAGTGGAGGACCAATGACTGTAATCAGGGTGACCTAAAGCAATGTTATAAGGAATCACAGGTGCCCAGCGCTGCATGATGCAGTATATGTGTAGAAGTTTGGGAAATTTTGTATCAGAGGAAATGGCTCTGGAATGGCAGAAAGTAACAACACATGGCCCAAGATTTGGAGTCCAAGGGAGTAGGCACCACTGGATATGTGGAAGCTCAGTTTGAAAAAAAGCTCTGGGAAGCTCAAAGAGCTACAAGAGGCAGCTCAAAGAGCTACAGGTAGGGCATACATCCTCTTACCATATCCTTTTTACCCATAATTATTCGAGAAAAAATTGTATGAACCAAAGAAGAACTTCAGCCCTTCTTGCAAATCTGGAGAGCAATACCACGTCATCTTCACACCACAAACCTGGTGACGTGAATGTGTGCAGACACTTAACCCACCATAGAAAAGCCAAGCACAGAGTGAAAAGGTCACTTGTAGGAAGGTGTGAGATATGTGGGGAAGGCCAAATCATAGGAGAGTTACCCATGCAACGGCCAAGTCAAGCAAGATTCAACAGGGGCTGTCTTGCCTGGTCAGGCATTTCATAAGCCCACACTCAAGAGTCTTAGCAGGACCCAGAGATCCAAAATTATGAGTTATTTAACTTGGCCTCTAGCATGACTAACTCTTTTGTGACTTGGCTATTCTTGGGGATGTCACACCTTGATTCTGGTGCACTTTACTGAAGAATATTTTTCTAGGTGCATTTTATACTTTCAATGACATAGTCCTTTCTGTTTAGGGAAATAATTAAAGAAGAACCAGCAGTAGGGGATTTATTCATTCCAGCTCATTATCTTGGAAAATGCTGCTTTGCAAGAGTTGTACTGTAGGAGTATGAGCTTTAATGGGACCTGTTGGTGCACACAAAACCATTCTTTTTTTCCCATTGCATTAAGCCCTATATCTGATCGGAAGTAGGAGACATTAAGGAGGACGTGGAAGGGCGGTAGACTAACACTTAGACTTAACTGAGGTGTGACAAATTTGTTTTCAGCTCTCCTCAGTGGCCACCTCAAGAAACTGAGGATAGAATTTATAGAAGTTTTAAGCCTGAGACCTATCATCAGCTCCAAGGGAGTGCAGATTTCACAGACTGTCCAAGCACAAAATGGAGTGCTGCTGTGATTAGAGGAGAACAGGAAGCTGGCCTGAAGACAAGATCTAGAAATCTGGAACACTGAGAAATGAACAGAGTCTCTTATAGAGCCCGGAGGTGGTGACTCTCCAGGAGTCTAGTCTTCTAACTCAGTTTTATAGGTCAGAAGATGACAGAATGAAATGCACTCTTTTTTGATTTTCATTGACTCCCCCCTCCTGGAAGCAGAGATTTTATTAGCATGTTTTGCTTCTAAAGAAGCTATAGTCTTTGGGCCATAGCCATTTTTTTTTTCTTTTTCTTTTCTTTTCCTGCTACACGGAAGACAACACTCAGGGAACATATCCTAGGCATATTTTTAAAAGGCCTGGATTTGAGCCTTTGGTTCTGTCATTTAGTGGCTGTAAAATGGAGATCATAATCTATGTCCTGTTATTAGAGATAATATAATAAAAAACCCTTCTCTCAGTGAGGGCTGTATAACAGGCACTTGGTATATACTAGTTGTGCTGGTGTTTTTCCATCTGTCTTCCTGATAGAAAATAACAGGATAGCAATCTCTGTTTCAAGAAAGACGTGATGAGGGGTCCCTGGGTGGCTCAGTGGGTTAAAGCCTCTGCCTTTGGCTCAGGTCATGATCCCAGGGTCCTGGGATCGAGCCCCGCATCAGGCTCTCCGCTCAGCAGGAAGCCTGCTTCTCTTTCTCTCTCTCTTTGCCTGCCTCTCTGCCTACTTGTGGTCGCTGTCTGTCAAATAAATAAATAAATAAATAATCTTTAACCAAAAAAAAAAAAAAAAAAGAAAGATGTGATTAGAGGAGAATGACTGATTCATCAAGGCTGATTTGGGGGATGTTGAACCAACGTCAGACTGCAGTTGGTGGAAGCACCTTCCTCATCAACAGTACTACTTTGATGTGTCACTGGGTCATTCACGAGAATGAGCATGGTGTGAATGTGCTGGAAAGGCCACAGACTCAAGTCCTATTCCTGCCACAGGTCAGCTGTATGACAGTCTTCAGGCCTTTCTGGGTGTTGTTTTCCTGACTTAAAAATAGAGATGTGACAAGAGGTGGTATTTAGGGTCTCTGCCATCTCTGATGCTCCATGAAACATAGATGGGTCTTGTCTATGATTTTTGGTCCATCTTTGCAATAGATTATGTTTAAATAAGTAGTTGAAAAGCAAGATCAGCAATAAGCTGATAGATTTCACTTGTGTAGAAAGTCAGACTTGAGAACTCCAGGTATCTCCTCTTCACCAAGCACTTCTCAACGCTTCTTGATGAATTTTGACTGAAATATCTTTTCTTCTTTACAAAGAAGACACTTACTTTTAAGCATTTAGTAGTGAAGATTCCTGGGTTTAGGGCCAGCATCCAGTTCCCTCCCTTGCTGGCACTGAACTTCCCGAACCTCAGTTTCCCTTCTCTGTGAAATAGGAGTAATGATGGCTCTTTTATGTATGAAATGGGAAGGACTTGATTACTTGGGTGTGAGTAGTGTTTATAATATAGATAGGTAGGTAGGTAAATAGATAATAGATGGATAGATGATAAATAGGCTCTCATAGTAAGTAATATTTGAGTATAGGAGGAGGTTTTCTTTTATATTCTTGATGGCACATAGCACAGTACTGGAGTCATAGGTGCTATATTAATTATGAACTGACTTCATGAGAATTAAATATTTTCTTTACATATTCCCCTTTTTAATTTGCAAAATTATTCTTGCTTGCTGTAACAAAGCAAATGCAACAGCATTTTCAATAATTCATTCTTTCCTGGCCTATCATTGTTAATTGTTTGGTATATATCTTTCTAGATTCTTTTCCTAAGACTCTTCAGCTCACACACTCATATGTCCTCTCTTATCTACACATGCGTTCACTTGGTTTTTAGTTCTTTCATTTTTTTATTAAAAAAATTTTTTATTAACATATAATGTATTATTTGCCCCAGGGTACAAGTCTGTGAATCACCAGGTTTACTATTTCACAGCACCCACCATAGCACATACCCTTTCCAATGTCCATAACCCAACCACCCTCTCCAAACCTCCATCCCACCAGCAACTCTCAGTCTGTTTTGTGAGATTAAGAGTCTCTTATGGTTTGTCTCCCTCCCGAGCCCATCTTGTTTAATTTTTTCCTTCCCTACCCCTCAAATTCCCAACTTTGCCTCTCAAATTCCTCATATCAGGGAGATCATATGATAATTGTATTTCTCTGAATCATTTTGCTTAGCATAATACCCTCTAGTTCCATCCACAGAGTCACAAATGGCAAGATTTAATTTCTTTTGATGGCTGCATAGTATTTCATTGTATATATATACACCACATCTTCTTTATCCATTCATCTGTTGATGAACATCTAGGTTCTTTCCATAGTTTGGCTATTCTGGACACTGCTGCTATAAACATTCGGGTGCATGTGCCCCTTCGGATCACTACATTTGTATCTTTAGGGTAAATATCCAGTAGTATCATTACTGGGACATAGGGTAGCTCTATTTTCAACTTTTTGAGGAACCCACATACTGTTTTCCAGAGTGGCTGCACAAGCTTGCATTCCCACCAAAAATGTGGGAGGTTTCCCCTTTCTCCGCATTCTCGCCAACATCTGTCATTTCCTGACTGGTTAATTTTAGCCATTCTGACTGGTGTGAGGTGGTATCTCACTGTGGTTTTGATTTGTGTTTTCCTGATACAGAGTTAAGTTGAATGCTTTCTCATGTGTCTTTTGGCCATGTGGATGTCTTCTTTGCAGAAATGTCTGTTCCTATCTTCTGCCCATATCTTGATTGGATTATTTCTTTTTTAGGTGTTGAGTTTGATAAGTTTGTTACAGATTTTGGATACTAGCCCTTTACCTGATACACCATATGCAAATATCTTCTCCCAATCTGTCAGTTGTCTTTTGGTTTTGTTGACTGTTTCCTTTGCTTTGCAAAAGCTTTTGATCTTGATGAAGTCCCGATAGTTCATTTTTGCCCTTGCTTCCCTTGCCTTTGGCAATGTTTCTTGGGAAGAAGTTGCTGCGGCTGAGGTCAAAGACATTGCTGCCTGTGTTCTCCTTAAGGATTTTGATAGATTCCCATCTCACATTGAGGTCTTTCATCCATTTTGAGTCTTCTTGTGTGTGTGGCATAAGGAAATGGTGCAATTTCATTTTTCTGCCTGTGGCTGCCCAATTTTCCCAACACCATTTGTTGAAGAGACTGTCTTTTTTCCATTGGACATTTCTTCCTGCTTTGTTGAAGATTAGTTGGCCATAGAGTTGAGGGTCTATTTATGGGCTCTCTATTTTGTTCCATTGATCTATGTGTCCATTTTTGTGCCGGTACCACACTGTCTTGATGATGACAGCTTTGTAACAGAGCTTGAAGTCTGGAATTGTGATGCCACCAACTTTGGCTTTCTTTTTCAACATTCCGCTGGCTATTCGAGGTCTTTTATGGTTCCATATAAATTTTAGGATTATTTGTTCCATTTCTTTGAAAAAATTGATGGTA
This sequence comes from Enhydra lutris kenyoni, assembly GCF_002288905.1. Lineage (NCBI taxonomy): Eukaryota > Metazoa > Chordata > Mammalia > Carnivora > Mustelidae > Enhydra > Enhydra lutris. The sequence continues at coordinate 82,100,736 of NW_019154093.1, read as the reverse complement.
TTTCAATAGGGATTGCATTAAATGTGTGGCTTGCTTTAAGTAGCACAGACATTTTTACAACATTTATTCTTCCAATCCATGAGCATGGATGTTTTTCCATTTCTTTGTGTCTTCCTCAATTTCTTTCATGAGTACTCAACAGTTTTCTGAGTGCAGATTCTTTGCCTCTTTGGTTAGGTTTATTCCTAGGTATCTTATGGTTTGGGGTGCAATTGTAAATGGGACTGACTCCTTAATTTCTCTTTCTTCTTTCTTGTTGTTGGTGTAAAGAAATGCACCTGATTTCTGTGCATTGATTTTACATCCTGACACTTTACTGAATTCCTGTACAAGTTCTAGCAGATTTGAGTGGAGTCTTTTGGGTTTTCCACATAAAGTATCATATCATCTGCAAAGAGTAATGGTTTGACTTCTTCTTTACCAATTTGGATGCCTTTAATTTCTTTTTGTTGTCTGATAGCTGAGGCTAGGACTTCTAGTACTATGTTGAATAGCATGGTGAAAATGAACATCCCTGCCACGTTCCTGACCTTAGCAGAAAAGCTCTCAGTTTTTCTCCATTGAGAATGATATTTACTGTTGGTTTTCCATAGATGGCTTTTATGATATTGAGCTATGTACTCTATATCCCTACACTCCAAACAGTTTTGATCAAGAAAGGATGCCGTACTTTGTCAAATGTTTTTTCTTTGTTTCTTTTTTTAAAAATTTTTAAAATTTATTTTCAGCGTAACAGTATTCATTATTTTTGCACCACACCCAGTGCTCCATGCAATCCGTGCCCTCTCCAATACCCACCACCTGGTTCCCCCAACCTCCCAGCCCCCGCCAGTTCAAGACCCTCAAATTGTTTTTCAAAGTCCATAGTCTCTCATGGTTCACCTCCCCTTCCAATTTACCTCAGCTCCCTTCTCCTCTCCATCTCACCATGTCCTCCATGTAATTTGTTATGCTCCACAAATAAGTGAAACCATATGATAATTGACTCTCTCTGCTTGAATTATTTCACTCAGCATCATCTCTTCCGGTCCCGTCCATGTTGCTACAAAAGTTGGGTATTCATCCTTTCTGATGGAGGTATAATACTCCATAGTGTATATGGACCACATCTTCCTTATCCATTCGTCCGTTGAAGGGCATCTTGGTTCTTTCCACAGTTTGGCAATGGTGGCCATTGCTGCTATAAACATTGGGGTACAGATGGCCCTTCTTTTCACTACATCCGTATCTTTGGGGTAAATACCCAGTAGTGCAAT
>NW_019154093.1:81894844-82089480 GCF_002288905.1 Enhydra lutris kenyoni | reverse complement strand
AACTGCAAGGCTAAAGAATCATGGGGAGAAAGCCATGAGTTCCGTGCTTTGCTTTCTCTTCCTCTGCAATTCTGCAGCTGTCCTTGGTATTGAAACTGCACTCCTTGGTAGGTGAACTTGGTCCTGGCTGGATTTCTTGTTGATCTTCTGGGGGAATGGCCTGTTGTAGTGATTGTCAAGTGTCTTTGCCCCAGGCAGAGTTGCACCACCCTTACACGGGGCCGGGCTGAGTAATCCGCTCAGGTTTGCTTTCGGGAGCTTTTGTTCCCTGAGTGCTTTCCGTAGAGTTGCGGTGGACGGGAATGAAGATGGCGGCCTCCCAGTCTCTGGCCCGGAAGAGCCAAGAGCCCGGGTCCCCACTCCTCAGTGCGCCCTCAGAGAACAGCGCCCAATTACTCCCGTCACCCTGCCTCTGGCCGCGCTCCGAGCTGACCGTGCCTGCGACCGGTTGAAGGTAACCCCGAGCTGTGAGCTTACTCCTCAGCTCTGTCTCTGTAGCCGGCTTCCCCGTCCTAATACCTGCAAGCTCTGTGACACTCAGACATCCCCGATCCTTCTGTGACCCTGTGGGACCTGAGGCCTCACTGACCCCGCGTGGGCTTCACCCCGGTTAAGCTTCTGGAGCGATGTCTCTCAGCGGAACAGACTTTTAAAAGTCCTGATTTTGTGCTCCGTTGCTCCGCTGCTTGCTGGGAGCCGGCCCCTCCCCCCGCGGTTTATCTTCCTGTTGCTTTGGATTCACTTCTCCGCCAGTCCTACCTTTCAGAAAGTGGTTGATTTTCTGTTTCTAGAATTGCTGTTCTTCTTCTCTTTGATCTCCCATTGGATTTGTAGGTGTTTGCAATCTTTAGATAAGCTATCTAGCTGATCTCCCGCTACCTGAAGTAGTCTCAGCCTGCTACTTCTCCGCCATCTTGACTCCTCTCATGAACAGGCATTTCTGCAAAGAAGACATCCACATGACCAACAGACACATGAAAAAGTGCTCCACATCACTCAGCATCAAGGAAATACAAATCAAAATCACAGTGAGATACTATCTCACACCTGTCAGAATGGCTAAAATTAACAAATCAGGAAATGACAGATGCTGGTGAAGATGCAGAGAAAGGGGAACCCTCCTACACTGTTGGTGGGAATGCAAGCTGGTGCAACCACTCTGGGAAACAACATGGAGGCTCCTTAAAAAGTTGAAAATAGAGCTACCCTACCACCCTGCAATTGCACTACTGGGTATTTACCCTAAAGATACAAATGTAGTGGTCCGAAGGGGCACGTATACCCGAATGTTTATAGCAGCAATGTCCAGAATAGCCAAACTATGGAAAGAACCTAGATGTCCATCAATAGATGAATGAATAAAGAAGATGTGTATATATACACAACGGAATACTATGCAGGCATCAAAAGAAATGAAATCTTGCCATTTGCGACGACTTGGATGGAACTAGAGAGTATTATGCTTAGTGAAATGAGTCAATTGGAAAAAGACCACTGTCATATGATCTCCCTGATATGAGGAAGTGGAGATGCAATGTGGGGGGGCTTGGGGGGTAGGAAAAGAATAAATGAAACAAAATCAGATAGGGAGGGAGACAAATCATAAGAGACTCTTAATGTCACAAAACAAACTGAGGGTTGCCGGTGGGAGAGGGGTATGGAGAGGGTGGTGGGGTTAGGGACATTAGGGAGGGTATGTACTATGGTAAATGCTGTGAAGTGTGTAAACCTGGTGATTCACAGACCTGTACCCCTGGGGCAAATAATACATTATATGTTTATAAAAAAATAATTTTAAAAAAGATGTTTTACAGAAAGGTATTGTTAAGATAAACTAGGTAAAAAACTTTAAAAGAGGAAAGAGGAAAAGTCAAAAAAATTAGAATAAGAAAAATTTTTTTTTTAAATTTAATTAACTTTGCAAGACTAAAGGATCATGGGGAGAAAGCCATGAATTCCATTCTTTGCTTTGCCCTCCTCTGGAATTCTGCTGTTCTCCTTGATTAGTGAGCTTGGTCTTGGCTGGAAGTTCTTGCTGATCTTCTGGGGGACGGGCCTGTTGTTGTGATTCTCAAATGTCTTTGCCCGAGGCAGAATTGCACCCCCCCTTCAGGTGCTGGGCTAAGTAATCTGCTTGGGTTCTCTCCCTGGAGCTGTTGTTCCCTGAACGCTTTCCGTAGAGCTCTGGAGGACAGGAATGAAAATGGTGGCCTCCCAATCTCTGGCCTGGAGGAGCCGAGAGCTTGGGGCCCCACTCCTCAGTGCGCCCTTGGAGAAATGCTTAATCACTCCCATCTCCCTGGTCTCCGGCTGTGTTCCGAGCTCATCTGGCCTGTGATCAAGCATTTCTGTCTCTGGCACAGAGCCCCATTTGGAGTCTCCAAACCTAGCAGATTTCCGCCACACTGCCCTCCAGTGGAGGAAGGTCGTCTCTCCAGATCTGCCACTTGTGGGGTCCCTGCTCAAAGAGCAGTGGTCTGACTGTGCCGTGGATCACAGTTTAAGGTAACCCCAAGCTGAGAGCTCACTCCTAGGCTCTGTCTCTGTACTCAGCTTCCTCACTCTGATACCTGCGAACTCTGCTACACTGAGTTACCTCTGATCCTTCTGTGACCCCGCAGGAGCTGAGACCACATTGTCCCCGTGAGGGCTCCATCCCTGCTTAGCCTCTGGAACGATATCCCTCACTGGAGCAGACTTCTAAAAGTTCAGATTTTGTGCTTCATTGCTCCACTGCTTGCTGGGAGCTGGTCCCTTCCCCTCCGTGGTCTATCTTTCCGTCACCTCGGATTCAATTCTCCATACATCCTACCTTTCAGAAAGTGGTCAATTTTGTTTCTACAATTGCTGTTCTTCTCTTCGATCTCCTGTTGGGTTTGTAGGTGTTCAGAATGGTTTGATAACTATCTAGCTGAACTTTTGCAACCTGATGTCATCTCAGTTGCTACTCCTCCACCATCTTTCTTTCTTTTTTTATTCATCTGTTTTTAACCCAATAGTGATAATACCATGCATATTATTATATAGACAGCTCTTAAAAACTAATTTAATTTATTTCATAACTGGCTATATACTATTTCATTGGATGAAGGTACTATAATTTATATCCAGTTCTTTCCAGATAAACATTTAGTTTGCTTCTAATATATTCTAATATATTTATTTTATCAATGCAAACAGTGCCAAAATAAAAATTTTGAATATGTATTTTGGCCACTTGTAGGCATTAAATCTTAGCTAATCCTAGTTCTAGCCTTTATGGGTTGAGTCTGCCGGAAAATTATGTTGGATTCCAAAGATAGACTTGGCTCTTAGCCAAGCTCTTAGCGACTTATCAAGGCTTCTTCAACTCTCTCATAATGCTCATATGAGTAAGGCTTACTCAACAGCTGCCACCAGCCCATTTCCTCAAATGGCTCATCTTTGGGCTTCAGCAGGCCTGACCATGAACACACTGAGTGTTGGGTCCAATAACCTCCCCCTCTCTTCCACAGATGCTCAGTCCCGGGGCAGAGTTCTGTCTCTAACCATACATAGACAATTTTAGCAACAGCTTGTCTGACATCTGTTTCACCAGGTTCTTAATCTCAGCACCATTAGTAATTGACACCATAAATAAGATCACCGGTGAGTGCCTGGAATCTTGGGATGGGCCAGGAATTTGACCTGGAGATTCTGGAGGATCTGACAAGAGCTGTCTTGTGGTAAATTAATATCTGTGGCAAAAAAAAGGGTGACTCTAGCACATAGCTGAGTGGACACGCAGGTTTCCCATCCTGGAGGTACTCCATAAATAAGATAAAATTTCCTGACCTATCTCTGGGATTAGTTGTAGTCATGGTTACAGCATGTGGTAGCTACAAGTCCTCTCTGTGACTAGGGGTGTGGGACTTCAGGCCTCAGGCTTTAGGCCAGAGATTTCAAACTGCTGGTATTTTGTTCTTAAACATGTAAAATGCTAACTATTTAAAAAATATTTTGCCAACATCTAAAAATTGGGAGATTTTACATAAAAATCTAGATTTTTGCTATGTCTTAGGAAAAAAGCGAAAGAAGATTTGGTAACATTGAGGCCTTAGTTTCATGTGGGTACCAAATAGGGCCACTCTCTTCAGAAGGGCCATAAGCAGGGTCTTTATCTGGTCTGCTATACTGGTATTTTAGTCTAAAACTTCTGGCCTCTGGTTTGGATGTAATGACATTTACAGCTCAGAAATTCTGTTGCTAGCTATTGCTAAGCAGAAGAGCTAACTACTCACACAGTATGAATTTAGTGACAAATGTCAAAGCTCCCAACTCTCAAATATTTCTTTTTTCATTTAACTAGAGGGCAAAAATGCCAACATTAACCAACTGAGCCACTCAGGTGCCCCAAAAATGCCAACATTAAGATTCACTTGATGATAATTAACAGTTAACATTTATCCATAAGGAATAATTATCCCCATCCTAGAGATAAACTGAAGCCCAGAGAGGTTAAGTAAATGCCAAGGTAACAGAGGTAGTAGTTGGTTAAGTCAGTATTTGAACCCAGGCAGTCACACTCCAGAAGTTGTGCTGGGAATCACTATACTTCATCAATCCCTGCAAAAGATGAAAATGCCTCTCGGTAAAGGGAGACTTGGAGTGGTCATCAGGTGATACCAAAGGGTGGTTAGCTGATAGCCATGTTTTTAGCTTATATGTCCATGAGGGCATAGAATGGGCCCACAAGAAGGTGAACAAGGCAGCAAGAAGAATCTTCCATTTGCACATTGATCCTGTATGGAAAGAAGGGCATGGGAAGGGCCCTGATGTTGGGAAGATGAGGTTCCAAGAACAACGTTGATTTGAGAAGTAGGGACTTCTGATAAAGAGCGGAATGAATATCTTGAGGACCCAGAGGAACCAAGGCTTACCAACATGATCAAGGGAATTTTAGGGGAAATATGGGGGTGAGTTTGGGGTCAGCATAAAAATGGAAGTTGAAGCTGTGAAAAATGATAAAGCTCTTTTTGCTAGAACATTCTCAATTATTTGATGAAGGCTTAAAAGGTAAGTACAGATATGAGAGGGAGGAAAGCATATCAGTTTCTGATAAGTTCCCATTTTCCTCACCAAGGAGAGGTGTCTGAATATTGTGAAGTGCAGAACAGTATAATTAAAAGGAAACTGAAGGCCAAGTGAGGAGGGAAGATGGAATGAGAGTCCCAGTGAGACAGTAGTTATGGCTCAGTAGTAAGAACCTGAGTTTTGGAATTAGACAGACTTGGGTTTGTCTCCCAACTCAGCCTGACTCTGGTTGTGTAACCATAGTCAACTTTCTTCTCTGAACTTCTGTTTTCATGGTTGGGATTAAATGAGGTATGTGTGTTAAATGCCTGGCCTATGGCAGACCCTCAGCACATAGCTGAGTGGATATGCAGGTTTCCTAGACTGGAGGTGCTCCATAAGTAAGATAATGTTTCCTGACCTGTCTCTGCGATTATTTGAAGTCATGCTTACATATTTGGTAGCTATAAGAACTTTCTGTGACTAGGGAGGTGGGACTTTAGACTTTGGTAAGTTCAGTTCTTTAGATCCAGGTGAATCACATGCTGGGTACTGGAAGAGTTTACTGATGAGATCAAGCAACTGTCAGTGGTAATGGTTAAATCACAGATTTTGAGATAGGTCCTAGAGAAATTGGAGAAGGGCAAATATCATTATTTTGGAAGGGGAGTTGGAAGGAAGAGGGTTTCAATGTTATACACTTGCTGTCTAACCCAGGCAAAATTTTGGAATATGTTAATAAGCAGATGGTTTGAGAAAAGGGCAACCAGTGGTTTATAAAAGACAACAGATAGTAGAAAAGACAGCAATGATTACCAGGAGTTAGCCAGGATTGTTAAGAAAACACTATTCCAAGTAATTACCATTTTAAGTTTTTAACAAAATTACTAAACTGATTAGGAGAATGCTATGGATTAGATAACAACACTATTGATGTAACTTTTGACAAAGATTTCAAGATATTTAGTGAACAAGATGGTGAGACTTGAATTGAATGACAATACAGTCTAAGTGTGTAGAACTCAAGTACTGTGAATAAGTAGATTGCTCTCAATTCTTGAGGGAGTCCCCATGCCACAAACTGAGAGATGAAAATAATACAATGAATGAGAGAATCAAGATTCAAAAATAATTGTCAATCTTCAAAATGGACCAATAATGAAAATCTGGAATTAAAATAAAAAACTTTAAAAAAATGAAAAAAATCTATATATACATAACCAGTCTTCAAAACGGGCCAATAACAAAATAAGCAAACTCATCAGAAGTGCTTATTATTTTTACTTTTGTTATTGCTTTTTTTCCAGAGTTCAAGCAGTTTTTAAAAAAAATTATAATTTTCAATTCTTCAAGTACAAAATGAGGGAGAAATATGTTGAAAGAAGTAACATGTAAAAAAAAATCTGATTTTCTCTTTCTTTTCAGAGTTGTTGACTAGAATTTCAACATAAGTCAAAGTATGTTGTGGCTCTTCAAGTAGTAGATTCAATTTCCAGCTGACATGACTAGATCAAGTGAGATAAGATGGTAGACTCCAGTCACACAATGTCTGTGGTAGGAGTAATTGCAGAAGTAGTAGTAATGGAGACATTGCTAATGGTGATAGCAGCTAATCTTTATCTAGCAATTTCTCTATACTTGGCACTGTGATTTTTACATGAATGGGTTAGCCTAATATACATAGCACTATCAGGCAAATGGCTAAAATAACTCTAAATTCTTAGTGACTTAATAAAATAAAATTTTATTCTTGCCTGTGTCTCACCGGGACAGGGGAGAGATGGGGGTGAAGGGATGTAGTCATTCAGAGATTGAAGGTCTTTCTATAGTATGTCCCCCATCCTATAAGTCCTTGCAATTATCCTCATTCAGCAGGCAGATGGAAATAGAGAAGGAAAATCACACACAAGAAATTTTTTTGTGTGTGTGTGTGGGGGAAGAGAATATCTAAAAGTGGTATGTATCACTTCTGCCCACTTTCTGTTGCTTGGAACTCAATCACATGGCCTTGCCCAACTGCAAGGAAGACTGGAACATGTACTCTGGCTGTGTGTCCAGGAGGGTGAATAGAACACAGATACTAGCAAGCAGTCTGGATTAAATCTTTAAATATTTGACACACTTATGAAGTAGATACTTAATAATAGATACTATTAACCTCATTTTATTTTATTTTTATTTATTTATTTATTTATTTGTTTTTATATTTTTTAATAAACATATAATGTATTTTTATCCCCAGGGGTACAGGTCTGTGAATTGCCAGGTTTACACATTTCACGGCACTCATCATAGCACATACCCTCCCCAATGTCCATATCCCCACCACCTTCTCCCATCTCCCTCCCCCCAGCAACCCTCAGTCTGTTTTTTGAGATTGAGTCTCTTATGGTTTGTCTCCCTCCTGATCCAATGTTCTTTCATTTTTTCTTTTCCTATCCCCCAAACTCCCCACATTGCATCTCCACTTCCTTATATCAGGGAGATCATATGATAGTTGTCTTTCTCCGATTGACTTATTTCACTAAGCATAATACCCTCTAGTTCCATCCACGTCGTCGCAAATGGCAGGATTTCATTTCTTTTGATGGCTGCATAGAATTCCACTGTATATATATATACCACCTCATCTTTATCCACTCATCTGTTGATGGACATCTAGGTTCTTTCCCTAGTTTGGCTATTCTGGACATTGCTGCTATAAACATTTGTGTGCACGTGCCCCTTCGGACCACCACATTTATCTTTGGGGTAAATACCCAGTAGTGCAATCACTGGGTCATAGGGTAGCTATATTTTCAGTTTTTTGAGGAACCTCCACACTGTTTTCCAGAGTGGCTGCATCAGCTTGCATTCCCACCAACAGTGTAGGAGGATTCCCCTCTCTCCACATCCTCACCAGCATCTGTCATTTCTTGACTTGTTAATTTGAGCCATTCTGACTGGTGTGAGGTGATATCTCATTGTGGTTTTGATTTGTATTTCCCTGATGCCGAGTGATGTGGAGCATTTTTTCATATGTCTGTTGGCCATCTAGATGTCTTCTTTGCAGAAATGTCTGTTCATGTCCTCTGCCCATTTCTTGATTGGAATATTTGTTCTTTTGGTGTTGAGTTTGCTAAGCTCTTTATAGATTTTGGATACTAGCCCTTTATCTGATATGTCGTTTGCAAGAATCTTCTCCCATTCTGTCAGTTGTCTTTTGGTTTTGTTAACTGTTTCCTTTGCTGTGCAAAAGCTTTTGATCTTGATGAAATCCCAATAGTTCATTTTTGCCCTTGCTTCTGTTGCCTTTGGCCATGTTCCTAGGAAGAAGTTGCTGCAGTTGAGGTCAAAGAGGTTGCTGCCTGTGTTCTCCTCAAGGATTTTGATGGATTCCTTTCTCACATTGAGGTCTTTTATCCATTTTGAGTCTATTTTTGTGTGTGGTGTAAGGAAATAGTCCAATTTCATTTTTCCGCATGTGGCTGTCCAATTTTCTCAGCACCATTTGTTGAAGAGACTGTCTTTTTTCCACTGGACATTCCTTCCTGATTTGTCGAAGATTAGTTGACCATAGGGTTGAGGGTCTATTTCTGGGCTCTCTATTCTGTTCCATTGATCTATGTGTCTGTTTTTGTGCCAGTACCATACTGCCTTGATGATGACAGCTTTGTAATAGAGCTTGAAGTCTGGAATTGTGATGCTACCAACTTTGGCTTTCTTTTTCAATATTCCTTAGGCTATTCGAGGGCTTTTCTGGTTCCATATAAATATTGGGATTATTTGTTCTATTTCTTTGAAAAAAATGGAAAGGATTTTGATAGGGATTGCATTAAATGTGTAGATTGCTTTAGGTAGAATAGACATTTTCACAATATTTGTCCTTCCAATCCAGGAGCATGGAACATTTTTCCATTTCTTTGTGTCTTCCTCAATTTCTTTCATGAGTACTTTATAGTTTTCTGAGTATAGATTCTTTGCCTCTTTTGTTAGGTTTATTCCTAGGTATCTTATAGTTTTGGGTGCAATTGTAAATGGGACTGACTCCTTAATTTCTCTTTCTTCTTTCTTGTTGTTGGTGTAAAGAAATGCAACTGATTTCTGTGCATTGACTTTATATCCTAACACTTTACTGAATTCCTGTACAAGTTCTAGCAGTTTTGGAGTGGAGCCTTTTGGGTTTTCCACATAAAGTATCATATCATCTTCAAAGAGTGATAGTTTGACTTCTTCTTTGCCAATTTGGATGCCTTTAATTTCTTTTTGTTTTCTGATTGCCGAAGCTAGGACTTCTAGTACTATGTTGAATAGCAGTGGTGAAAATGAACATCCCTGCCATGTTCCTGACCTTAGCAGAAAAGCTCTAAGTTTTTCTCCATTGAGAATGATATTTGCGGTGGGTTTTTCATAGATGGCTTTGATAATATTGAGGTATGTGCCCTCTATCCCTACACTTTGAAGAGTTTTAATCAGGAAGGGATGCTGCACTTTGTCAAATGCTTTTTCAACATCTATTGAGAGTATCATATGGTTCTTGTTCTTTCTTTTATTAATGTATTGTATCACATTGATGGATTTTCACATGTTGAACCAACCTTGCAGCCCTGGAATAAATCCCACTTGGTCGTGGTGAATGATCCTTTTATTGTACTGTTGGATCCTAATGGCTAGTATTTTGGTGAGAATTTTTGCATCTGTGTTCATCAAGGATATTGGTCTGTAATTCTCTTTTTTGATGGGATCCTTGTCTGGTTTTGGTATCAAGGTGATGCTGGCCTCATGAAATGAGTTTGGAAGTTTTCCTTCCATTTCTATTTTTTGGAACAGTTTCAGGAGAATAGGAATTAGTTCTTCTTTAAATGTTTGGTAGAATTCCCCTGGGAGGCCGTCTGGCCCTGGACTTTTGTTTGTTTGGAGATTTTTAACGACTGTTTCAATCTCCTTACTGGTTATGGGTAGTTCAGGTTTTCTATTTCTTCCTGGTTCAGTTGTGGTAGTTTATATGTCTCTAGAAATGTATCCATTTCTTCCAGATTGTCGAATTTTTTGGCACAGAGTTGCTCATAGTATGTTCTGATAATTGTTTGTATTTCTTTAGTGTTGGTTGTGATCTCTCCTCGTTCATTCATGATTTTACTTATTTGGGTCCTTTCTCTTTTCTTTTTAATAAGTCTGGCCAGGGGTTTGTCAATCTTATTAATTCTTTCAAAGAACCAGCTCCTAGTTTCGTTGATTTGTTCTATTGTTTTTTAGTTTCTATTTCATTGATTTCTTCTCTTATCTTTATGATTTCTCTTCTCCTGCTGGGTTTAGGCTTTCTTTGTTGTTCTTTCTCCAGCTCCTTTAGGTGTAGGGTTAGGTTGTGTATTTGAGACCTTTCTTTTTTCTTGAGAAAGGCTTGTACCACTATATATTTTCCTCTCAGGACCGCCTTTGTTGTGTCCCACAGATTTTTTTTTTAAGATTTAATTTATTTATTTGACAGAGAGATCACAAGTAGGCAGAGAGGCAGGCGGGGAGGGGGGAAGCAGACTCCCTGCTGAGCAGAGAGCCCGATGAGGGGCTCGATCCCAGACCCTGAGATCACGACCCAAGCCAAAGGCAGAGGCTTAACCCACTGCGCTACCTAGGTGCCCCGTGTCCCACAGATTTTGAGCCGTTGTGTTTTCATTATCATTTGTTTCCATGAATTTTTTCAATTCTTCTTTAATTTCCTGATTGATCCATTCATTTTTTAGAAGGATGCTCTTTAGCCTCCTTGTATTTGAGTTCTTTCCAACTTTCCTCTTGTGATTGAGTTCTAGCTTCAGAGCATTGTGGTTTGAAAATATGCAGGGAATGATCCCAATCTTTTGATACTGGTTGAGACCTGTTTTATGACCCAGGACGTGGTCTATTCTGGAGACTGTTCCATGTGCACTAGCAAAGAATGTGTATTCTGTTATTTTGGGATGGAATGTTCTGAATATATCTGTGATGTCCATCTGGTCCAATGTGTCATTTAAGGCCTTTATTTCCTTTTTGATCTTTTGCTTAGATGATCTGTCCATTTCAGTGAGGGGAGTGTTAAAGTACCCTACTATTATTGTATTATTGTTGATGTGTTTCTTTGATTTTGTTATTAATTGGTTTATATAGTTGGCTGCTCCCATATTAGGGGCATAGATATTTAAAATTGTTAGGTCTTCTTGTTGGACAGATCCTTTGAGTATGATATAGTGTCCTTCCTCATCTCTTATTATAGTTTTTGGCTTAAAATCTAATTGATCTCCTATAAGAATTGCCACCCCAGCTTTCTTCTGATGTCCATTAGCATGGTACATTGTTTTCCACTCCCTCACTTTAAATCTGGAGGTATCTTCGGTCTAAAATGAGTTTCTTGTAGGCAGCATATTGATGGGGTTTTGTTTTTTTATCCATTCTGATACCTGTGTCTTTTGATTGGGGCATTTAGCCCATTAACATTCAAGGTAACTATTGAGAGATATGAATTTAGTGCCATTGTATTGCCTGTAAGGTGATTGTTCCTGTATATTGTCTCCGTTTCTTTCTGATCTACTACTTTTAGGGTCTCTCTTTGCTTAGAGGACCTCTTTCAATATTTGCTGTAGAACTGGTTTGGTGTTTGCAAATTCTTTCAGTTTTTGTTTGTCCTGGAAGCTTTTTATCTCTCCTTCTATTTTCAATGATAGCCTAGCTGGATATAGTATTCTTGGCTGCATGTTTTTCTCATTTATTGCTCTGAATATATCATGCCAGCTCTTTCTGGCCTGCCAGGTCTCTGTGGATAAGTCCGCTGCCAATCTAATATTTTTACCCTTGTATGTTATAGACTTCTTTTCCCAGGCTGCTTTCAGTATTTTCTCTTTGTTGCTAAGACTTGTAAATTTTCCTATCAGGTGATGGGGTGTGGACCTATTTTTATTGATTTTGAGTGGCGTTCTTTGCATCTCCTGGATTTGGATGTTTGTTTCCTTTGCCATATTAAGGAAATTCTCTACAATAATTCTCTCCAATATACCTTCTGCTCCCCTCTCTCTTTCTTCTTCTTCTGGAATCCCAATTATTCTAATGTTGTGTCGTCTTATGATGTCACTTATTTCTCAAATTCTCTCCTCATGGCAGTATTTATTTGTCTCTCCTTTGCTCAGCTTCTTTATTCTCTGTCATTTGGTCTTCTATGTCACTAATTATTTCTTCTGCCTCATTGATCCTAGCAGTAAGACCTTCCATTTTTTTTAAAATCATTTTTTTAATTTATTTTCAGCATAACAGTATTCATTGTTTTTGTGCCACACCCAGTGCTCCATGCAGTCCGTGCCCTCACTAATACCCACCACCTGGTTCCCCCAAACTCCCACCCCCCCACCTCTTCAAACCCTTTAGAATGTTTTTCAGAGTCCATAGTCTCTCATTGTTCACCTCCCCTTCCAATTTCCCCCAACTCCCTTCTCCTAACTCCCCATGTCCTCCATGTTATTTGTTATGCTCCACAAATAAGTGAAACCATATGATAATTGATTCTCTCTGCTTGAATTATTTCACTTAGCATCATCTCTTCCAGTCCCGTCCATGTTGCTACAAAAGTTGGGTATTCATCCTTTCTGATGGAGGCATAATACTCCATAGTGTATATGGACCACATCTTCCTTATCCATTCGTCCGTTGAAGGGCATCTTGGTTCTTTCCACAGTTTGGCAATGGTGGCCATTGCTGCTATAAACATTGGGGTACAGATGGCCCTTCTTTTCACTACATCTGTATCTTTGGGGTAAATACCCAGTAGTGCAATTGCAGGGTCATAGGGAAGCTCTATTTTTAATTTCTTGAGGAATCTCCACACTGTTCTCCAAAGTGACTGCTCCAACTTGCATTCCCACCAACAGTGTAAGGGGGTTCCCCTTTCTCCACATCCCCTCCAACACATGTTGTTTCCTGTCTTGTTAATTTTGGCCATTCTAACTGGTGTAAGGTGGTATCTCAATGTGGTCTTAATTTGAATCTCCCTGATGGCTAGTGATGATGAACATTTTTTCATGTGTCTGATAGCCATTTGTATGTCTTCATTGGAGAAGTGTCTGTTCATACCTTCTGCCCATTTTTTTTATATGATTGTCTGTTTTGTGTGTGTTGAATTTGAGGAGTTCTTTATAGATCCTGGATATCAACCTTTTGTCTGTACTGTCATTTGCAAATATCTTCTCCCATTCCGTGGGTTGCCTCTTTGTTTTGTTGACTGGTTCCTTTGCTGTGCAGAAGCTTTTGATCTTGATGAAGTCCCAAAAGTTCATTTTCACTTTTGTTTCCTTTGCCTTTGGAGACATATCTTGAAAGAAGTTGCTGTGGCTGATATCGAAGAGGTTACTGCCTATATTCTCCTCTAGGATTCTGATGGATTCCTGTCTCACGTTGAGGTCTTTTGTCCATTTTGAGTTTATTTTTGTGTATGGTGTAAGAGAATGATCGAGTTTCATTCTTCTACATATAGCTCAAACACCTGGAAGCTAAAGACCACCTTGCTTAAGAATGCTTGGATCGGGACGCCTGGGTGGCTCAGTTGGTTGGGCAGCTGCCTTCGGCTCGGGTCATGATCCCGGCGTCCTGGGATCGAGTCCCACGTTGGGCTCCTTGCTCGTCAGGGAGCCTGCTTCTCCCTCTGCCTCTGCCTGCCATTCTGTCTGCCTGTGCTCGCTCTCTCCCTCTCTCTCTTTGACAAATAAATAAATAAAATAAAATCTTAAAAAAAAAAAAAAAAGAATGCTTGGATCAACCAGGAGATCAAAGAAGAACTGAAACAATTCATGGAAACCAATGAAATTGAAGACACTTCGGTCCAAAACCTATGGGATACAGCAAAGGCGGTCCTAAGGGGGAAATACATAGCCATCCACGCCTCCCTCAAAAAAATTGAAAAATCCAGAACACACCAGCTGTCTCTACACCTTAAAGAACCTTAAAGAATCAACAACAAATCAAACCAACTCCACACATAAGAAGGGAAATCATCAAGATTAGAGCTGAGATCAATGAGGTAGAAACCAGAGATACAGTAGAACGTATCAATGAAACTAGAAGCTGGTTTTTTGAAAGAATCAATAAGATTGATAAACCATTGGCCACACTAATCCAAAAGAAAAGAGAGAAAGCCCAAATTCATAAAATTATGAATGAAAAAGGAGAGATCACAACTAACACCAAGGAAGTAGAAACAATCATCAGAAGTTATTATCAACAGTTATATGTTGGCGTATGTTGGCATATATGTTGGCATATATATGTTGGCATACCAGTTATATGCCAATAAGCTAAGCAACCTAGATGAAGTGGATGCATTCCTGGAAAACTATAAACTCCCAAAATTGAACCAGGAAGAAATTGACAACCTGAATAGACTGATATCTAGTAACGAGATTGAAGCAGTGATCAAAAACCTCCCAAAAAACAAGAGCCCAGGACCTGATGGATTCCCTGGGGAAATCTACCAAACTTTCAAAGAAGAAATAACACCTATTCTCCTGAAGCTGTTTCAAAAAAATTGAAGCAGAAGGAAAATTTCCAGACTCTTTCTGTCAAATGCTTTTTCAACATCCACTGAGAGTATCATATGGTTCTTGTTCTTTCATTAATGTGTTGTATCACATTGATTGATTTGTGGATGTTGAACCAACCTTGCAGCCCTGGAATAAATCCCACTTGGTCGTGGTGAATGATCCGTTTAATGTCCTGTTGGATCCTATTGGCTAGTATTTTGGTGAGAATTTTTGCATCCGTGTTCATCAAGGATATTGGTGTGTAATTCTCTTTTTTGATGGGGTCTTTGTCTGGTTTTGGGACCAAGGCAATGCTGGCCTCATACAATGAGTATGGAAGTTTCCCTTCCATTTTTGTTTTTTGGAACAGTTTCAGGAGAATAGGTATTAATTCTTCTTTAAATGTTTAGTAGAATTCCCCTGGGAAGCCATCTGGCACTGGGCTCTTGTTTGGTGGGAGACTTCTGATGAGTGTTTCAATCTCCTTACTGGTTAGGGGTCTGTTCAGGTTTTCTGTTTCTTCCTGGTTCAGTTTTGGTAATTTCTATGTCTCTAGGAACGCATCCATTTCTTCCAGATTGTCAAATTTGCTGGTGTATAGTTGCTCATAATCTGTTCTTATAATTGTTTGTATTTCTTTGGTCTTGGTTGTGATCTCTCCTCTTTCATTCACGACCTTATTAATTTGGGTCCTTTCTCTTTTCTTTTTGATAAGTCTGGCCAGGGGTGTATCAATCTCATTAATTCTTTCAAAGAACCAGTTCCCAGTTTCGTTGATTTGTTCCACTGTTCTTTTGGTTTCTATTTCATTGATTTCTGCTCTGATCTTTATGATTTCTCTTCTCCTGCTGGGTTTAGACTTTCTTTGCTGTTCCTTCTCCAGCTCCTTTAGGTGTAGGGTTAGGTTGTGTACTTGAGACCTTTCTTGTTTCGTGAGAAAGCCTTGTATGGTTATATACTTTCCTCTCAGGACCACTTTTGCTGTGTCCCAAACATTTTGAACAGTTGTGTTTTCATTTTTGTTAGTTTCCGTGCATTTTCAAAATTCTTCTTTAATTTCCTGGTTGATCCATTCATTCTTTAGTAGGATGCCCTTTAGCCTCCATGTATTTGAGTTCTTTCCAACTTTCCTCTTATGGTTGAGTTCTAGTTTCCAAGCACTGTGGTCTAAAAATATGCAAGGAATGATCCTAGTCTTTTGGTACCAGTTGAGACCTGATTTGTAACCCAGAATGTGATCTATTCTGGAGAATGTTCCATGTGCCCTAGAGAAGACTGTGTCATCTGTTGCTTTGGGATGGAATGTTCTGAATATATCTGTGATGCCCATCTGGTCCAGGGTGTCATTTAAGGCCTTTATTTCCTTAGATGGGATCATGAAGCAGACAAACCATAAGAGATCCTTAATCTCACAAAACAAAGTGAGTGTTGCTGGGAGTAGGGGTAAGGATAAGGTGGTAGGTTTATGGACATTGGGGAGGGTATGTCCTATGGTGAATGCTGTGAAATGTGTAAGCCTGATGATTCACAGACCTGTACCTGTGGATAAATAATACATTATAAGCTAATAATAATTCTAAAAAATAAAAAATATAGTCTTTATTTCCTTGTTGATTTTTTGCTTGGATAATCAGTGGTGGGGCTGTTAAGATCCCCTACTATTATTGTGTTATTGTTGATGTGTTTCTTTGATTTTGTTCTTAATTGGTTTATATAATTGGCTGCTTCATGTTTTGGGCATAGATATTTAAAATTGTTATATCTTCTTGTTGGACAGACCCTTTAAGTATGATATAGTGTCCTTCCTCCACTCTTTTTATAGTGTCGGGCTTAAAATCTAATTTATCTGATATAAGGATTGCCCCCCCCAGGTTTATTTGGATGTCCATTAGCATGGTAAATGGTTTTCCACCCCTCACATTATTTTTTATTTTTATTTTTTTTAAATTTCTTTTCTGCATAACAGAATTCATTGTTTATGCACCACACCCAGTGCTCCATGCAATACATGCCCTCCATAATACTCACCTCCTGGCTTCCCCAACCTCCCACCCCCAGCCCCTTCAAAATCCTCTGGTTGTTTTTCAGAGCCCATAGTCTCTCATGGTTCATCTGCCCTTTCAATTTCCCTCAACTCGCTTCTCCTATCCATCTCCCTATATCCTCCATGTTATTTGTTATGCTCCACAAATAAGTGAAACCATATGATAATTGACTCTCTCTGCTTGAATTATTTCACTCAGCATCATCTCTTCCAGCCCCGTCCATGTTGCTACAAAAGTTGGGTATTCATCCTTTCTGATGGAGGCATAATACTCCATAGTGTATATGGACCACATCTTCCTTATCCATTCATCCATTGAAAGGCATCTTAGTTCTTTCCACAGTTTGGCAATGGTGGCCATTGCTGCTATAAACATTGTGGTTCAGATGGCCCTTCTTTTCACTATATCTGTATCTTTGGGGTATATACCCAGTAGTGCAATTGCACGGTCATAGGGAAGCTCTACTTTTAATTTCTTAAGGAATTTCCACACTGTTCTCCAAATTGGCTGCACCAATTTGCATTCCGACCAACAGTGGAAGAGGGTTTCCCTTTCTCCACATCCCCTCCAACACACGTTGTTTCCTGTCTTGTTAATTTTGGCCATTCTAACTTGTGTAAGGTGGTATCTCAATGTGGTTTTAATTTGAATCTCCCTGATGGCTAGTGATGATGAACATTTTTTCATGTGTCTGATAGCCATTTATATGTCTTCATTGGAGAAGTTTCTATTCATGTCTTCTGCCCAGTTTTTGACATGATTATCTGTTTTGTGTGTGTTGAGTTTGAGGAGTTCTTTATAGATCCTGGATATCAGCCTCTTGTCTGTACTGTCATTTGCAAATATCTTCTCCCATTCCGTGGGTTGCCTCTTTGTTTTGTTGACTGTTTCCTTTGCTGTGCAGAAGCCTTTGATCTCGATGAAGTCCCAAAAGTTTATTTTCGCTTTTGTTTCCTTTGCCTTTGGAGACATATCTTGAAAGAAGTTGCTGTGGCTGATATCGTAGAGGTTACTGCCTATGTTCTCCTCTAAGATTCTGATGGATTCCTGTCTCACATTGAGGTCTTTAATCCATTTCGAGTTTATCTTTGTGTACGACACCCCCCCACTTTAAATTTGGAGGTGTCTTTGGATCTTAATTGAGTTTCTTGCAAACAGCATATCAATGGTTTTTTGTTCGTTTGTTTGTCTGTTTGTTTGTTTTGTTTTGGTTTGGTTTTAGTCCATTCTGATATCCTGTGTCTTTTGATTTTGGCATTATTCCATTTACATCAGGGTAACTATTGAAAGAGATGAATTTGGTGCCATTATATTACCTGTAAGCTGTTACTGTATATTGACTTTGTTCCTTTCTAGGCTTTCTCTTTGCTTAGGGGACCCCTTTCAATATTTCCTGTAGGACTGGTTTGGTGTTTGCAAATTCTTTTAGTTTTTGTTTGTCATGGAAGCTTTTAATCTCTCCTTCTATTTTCAATGACAGCTTAGCTGGATTAGTATTCTTGACTGCATATTTTTCTCATTTAGTGCTCTGAATATATAACACAAGTCCTTTCTGGCCTACCAGGTCTCTGTGGATAGGTCCTCTGCCCATTTCAGATTTCTACTGTTGTATGTTACACATCTCTTGTCTGGAGGTGCTTTCAGGATTTCCTTTTGCCACTGGGACTTGTAAGTTTTATTATTAGATGACGGGGTGTGGACCTATTTTTATTCATTTTGAGGGGTGTTCTCTGTGCCTCCTGGATTTTGATGCTTCTTTCCTTCACCAAATTAGGGAAATTCTCTGCTGTAATTTGGTCCAATATACCTTTTGCTCTTCTCTCTCTTTCTTTTTCCACTGGAATCCCAATTATTCTAGTAGTGTTTCATCTTATGGTATCATTTATCTCTTGAATTCTCCCCTTGTGGTCCAGTAGTTGTTTATGTATCTTTTTCTCAGCTTCTTTATTCTCCATCATTTGGTCTTCTACATCACTAAGTCTCTCTTCTGCCTCATTTATCCTAGCAGTAAGAGCCTCCATTTTTTATTGTACCTCATTAATAGCTTTTTTAATTTCAACTTTGTTAGATTTTAATTCTTTTATTTCTCCAGAAAGGGATTTTATTTTTCCAGAAATGGATTCTCTAGTATCTTCAATGCTTTTTTGCACCCAGCTAGCACCTTGATAATCATCATTCTGAACTCTAGTTCTGACATCTTACTATTGTCTGTATTGATTAGGTCCCTAACCATTGGTACTGCCTCGTGTTCTTCTTTTTTTTTTTTTTTTTTTTTTTTGAGGAGTTTTTATGCCTTGTCATTTCATCCAGAGAAGAATAGATGAATGACAGACTAAAATACTAAAAGGGTGGCAAAGACCCCAGAAAAATATACACTAAGGATATCAGAAGCCACCTGAAACTGGGGGGAGAAGAAAGGAGGGAAAGAAAAAAATATATATCACATATTATTCATATCTATCTATCTATCTATCTATCTATCTATCTATATTAGACTGGTGAATAGAAAAGAGCCACACACTTGATTCTGGGTATATTTTTGTCTATTAGAAAAAACTCTTTCCCAAAATGTTAAAGAAAGAAAAAAATATATATATATATATATATATATATATATATATATATATATATATACAAAAATAAGGGTAAATATGATGAAGGGATAGAATATGACTGTAAAGATGAAAAATAAAAAGGAGTCTAAAAACGGAATTGATAAGATAAGAAGTTGGTTGAAAAAAGAGAAGAAAAAAAGAGGAATAAAGAGAAGAAAGAAAATCAGGGTGGAGACTAGAACAAAGCCATGTGTTAGATTTAGGGTATATTTTGATCTGTTAGAAGAAACTGTATCCCAAGATTTTAAAGAAAGAACAACCTATATGTGTACAAAAAATAAGGTTAAATACAATAAAGGTATAGAACATGACTGTAAAATGAAAATTAAAAAAGATTTTTAAAAAGGAATTGATACAATAAAATAGTTAAAATGTTAAAATAAGAAAGAGGAAAAATCTAAAAAATAGAATAAGAAGATAATAAAATTTAAAACATTTAACTTTAAATGACTGAAGAACCATGGGAAAAGATCCATGAATTCCATGTTGCTTTCCCCTAGCTTTGGAATTCCACTGGTCTCTTTGATCAGTGAACTTGGTCTTGGCTGGATGTTCTTGCTAATCTTCCAGTGGAGGGACCTGTTCCAGTAATTCTCAAATGTCTTTACCTGAGGTGGAATTGCATTGCTCTTGCCAGGGGCTGGGCTAAGTAATCTGCTTGGGTTCCCTCCCTGGAGATTTTGTTCCCTGAACACTTTCCATAGAGCTTTGGAGGAGGAGAATGAAGATGAAGGCCTCCCAATCTCCATCCCCATAGGAGCCAAGAGCATGGGGCCCCACTCCTCAGTGCACCCTCGCAGAAAAGCAGTCAATCCTTCCCATCTCCCTGGTCTCTGGCCACACTGTGATCTCACCTGGCCTGTGACAGAGCTTTTCTATCTCTGGAGCACAGCCCCGTTTGGAGTCTCCAAACCCATCAAATTCCTGCAATGTGCTTCTATGCCACTCCTCCCTGGGGGGAAGTGAGTCTTCCTGAATCTGCCACCTGTGTGGTCCCTGCTTGAGAGTTGTGGTCCAAATGTGCCTGGCATCATGGTTTAAGTTAACCCTGAGTTGAGAGCCCCCACCTCAGCTCCCAGAGCCAGCTTCCCTGCTCTGATACTTGGGAGTTCTGCCACACTTAGGCACCCCCAGTCCTTCTGTGACCCCATGGGTCCTAAGAACACACTGTCCCCAAAAGGGTTCCACACCCACTTAGCCTCTGGAGCAACATCCCACAGGGGAACAGACTTCTAAAAGTTCTGATTTTGTGCTCCGCTGCTCCACCACTTCCTGGGAGCCAGCTCTTACTCCCACAGTCTCTCTTCTGTATACTGCCTCAGATTCATTTCTCTGAACATCCTACCCTCCAGAAAGTGGTCACTTTTCTGTTCCCCAAATTGCTGTTCTTATTCTCTTTGATCTCCTGTTGAATTTGTAGGTGTTCAGAATGATTTGATAACTATCTAGCTGAACTCCTGGGACCTAATAATATTTAGGCCTCCTATTCCTCTGCCATCTTGTTCCCCCCCATGTGTTATTCTTGAAGAAGAATGGCAAGTTACACAGTTCAAAGAAATGGGACCAACCTCTTTATAGATGTCATGTGAGTTCAACAGAATTGTTTATGTATAACTTGGAAAAGAGAAGGCAACTGGATGCTAGGATAAATATCTTCAAGTAACTAAAGAGTTAATTTGGACTTGAAGTAGAAGAAATTATTTTTTAGAAGTTGGACTCATTCTATAATGCCATGATTCCTGGCATTGCAGAGAGCTTTCTGTCCCTGGAGAGTTCCTGTGGAGGCAGAAGGTGTAACTTTGAAGAATATTGTTGAAGTGACTCCCAGATTGGGTAGAAACTTTGGTTCTTATGATTTTGTGGAGAGAAAAAAGGATATTGTGCTTACTTAAAATTTTTGCCATTGGCCTCCACTTTGTCACTTGGCATCATGGATGGAAACAGGCTCCTACAAATTTACCATGCAAACACAGTAAAATTTCTTTAATTTTGATGAACTGAGCAGGGTGTGTATGTGTGAAGTTGTGGGGGTGGTGGTGAAGAGGAAGTAGGATATAAGAGAACTGGTCTGAATTAGGTATTAAGAATAAATAAAATAGTGTTTTAAAAAATTTGGTATTATTCTATTTCAATGTGATTAAATATTAACTCATTGTATATCTGTTTTTGTTGAGTAAGTTTAACTTACTCTGTGTGCTTCTTTTTTGACAAAGAAATCAATGCTTCTAAATGAGTAAGTGGTTTTTATTTTTCATTCAAGTGGGTTAATAACAAATTCTCTCATATTGTTGATCCCCCCCTCACTAATTGGTTGAGGCCATCTTTCTTAATATGTACTAAAATGCAAACTAAGTTTCAGGCCTTATTCTAAACATCAAAAATACTGAATTTGGAACATTTGAGTGAATGAGAAACATATTACAATTAATTTTTGTTCCTTAAGGTAAATCTTTGAAGCATTTCTACCAAAACCTCATTTAGGTGAGAGCAAGAAAGTAGGACAATTTACTTTGAAAACATTACTTTATTTGGATCATGTCTAGTTATGGCTAGAACTCTTGTCCTCTCCTTCCTTCCTCTTCTGCTCAAACAAGCTCCACCATTGCTTATCTGACTGTTTTTGTGTGTGTGTGATTTTGTCTTCTCCATCACATAAGTGGGGGCAGAGGCTATACATCTTGGGCTCTAGAGCTTAAAAAAGGTTGAGAGGAAGTGTATGGAGCTGGGAGAGGACATCAAACTGCTAGAATAATGATTTGCTGAAGACTAACATTTTTTATGAATTATTGGAAGGAGTTTATTGGTGTTTGTTGGTGATCTTACTGGGGAAGAGCAGAAGGCATGGGCTGAACTTCCAGCTGGTCTTTCTTTCTTTTTTTTAAAAAGATTTCATTTATTTATTTGACAGACACACAGAGAGATCACAAGTAGGCAGAGAGGCAGGCAGGGGGTGGGAGAGAAGCAGGCTACCTGCTGAGCAGAGAGCCGGATGTGGGGCTCAATCCCAGGACCCTGAGATTATGACCTGAGCCGAAGGCAGAGGCTTTAACCCACTGAGCCACCCAGGCACCCCTCCACCTGTCCTTTCATGAGCTATAGAAATCTGGGAAAGTGGTTTAATCTTTGTGAATTTCAATGTTCGCATTTTGAAAATGGGAATAATAAGAACACCGAATTTAGCCTCACTCACTTGTTAGAGTAATGGGTCAACATTGTAATACATGTGAATATTCTTTGTAAGTAAGAAGTTGCTTCCCTTCTCCCTTATCCTCATGTCCTTCTTTCTTTCTCCCCTTCTCATATTTAAAAATTATTTTGTGGACACTTATAGCCAAATGGTATTTAACTCTTGTGCATTTTTTTCCTGAATGACCCTTAGTGTGTGGAAGGAGTTATGTCTCCATGGCTGAGTGAGTCTCTCTCCTGGATTCAAGAATTGAGTTCAGCAGCAACAAAAGCATTTTGTGGAAATGTTTTGGCTCCTCAGAGACAGGACAAAGGCATCTTCAAGCAGATATGTCCTCGGTGTTCAGGATGAGGCAGAATTGCAAATTCTACCAGAAAGCTGTCCTGATCTTTGAGAAAGCAGTGGCTCAGGAATAACTTTTTTCACATTCCAGGAAGATACTGGACTAATTGAATTCCTTAATTTTGAATTCCTTGCAGGGTGGATCTGGCTTTGGCACCAATTAAACATTAAATTTGATGTGGTGACCATGAAAATGTGCCCACAATCCTTCAAAGACAGCGAGAATAATTGACCAAGGGCCTAAATGCTGCAACCTGAAATCTACCGCCTTGTTCATATGGATGTCACACCTCCCATGAGCTTCTGCCACCAGTGACTGAGGCTGGCTAGGATACTAAGGCAAACTCATTCCTGGGAAATGTGGGACTCTGCTGGCAAGTGACTCTGGTTGGCTCAAGGACTCCCCAGTGGTCTTACAGGATCTTCCTTAAGAGTGTAGAACACTCCCACCCAACTTTCTCTCACTCTCCTTTTCACTCAGAGTTAGACTCACTTCCTGGTCTGAGGGCTTCTTGCTCTGATATCTCTTCCAATTTTTTTTTTTTTCTGGCTCCCTTTCCATTTCACTCACACAGGCTTTTTGTCTAATAAAATATTTGGACATTTAGTCCTGATTTGACTTCTGTTTTTCAGAGGACCCAGAATAACATACTTGGCAGATCATTTAAACCTTTCAGTTTCAATTTTTATATCTTGCAAATTGAGTGAGTCAGGGGACAGAGAGAAGATCTGGAAAAGTAGAAGGGAAAGATTTATCACGTGCCAGGCAATCTCATGCATTATTTTGCATGATTGTAACATCAACTTCAAAGTGGCAGATAGCACTGTTAGTTTACAGAAGAAGCTGAGGATCACAGAAATTAACTCATTGGCCTAAGGTTACTGCAGAGGCTAGACTTGAACCCAGATTGCTTCTGCCTTCAAGGTTATGTCTTGACCACTTCCTCTCCTTTTCTGGCTGCTTATTGTGAGGATCACATGAGATCATGGGTGTGAAAGCACCCTGAAACTGTAAGCAGGTATTGCTCCAAAGTCAGAGATTATTGTTTCTTTGGCTGCAGTCAGGATCATGATGTAATATGCAGGGTCAATGCAAAAAGAAAATGTGGAGCTTCTTGTTCAAAATTTATCAAGAATTTTAAAATGGCAAGGCAGAACATTAAACTAAGTGTGGGCCCTTCTGACTGTGGGACCTATGAAGCCAGCCCAGGTAACAGATGAATTGTCAATACAGGGATAATCAAATTGAGCTTGTAGGAAATTTTCTAGAAGAATCAACCAAAAATTTAATTGTTCAAAGAGATAAGGTAGTAAAGAAAGCCCTATATAGATCCCTGGGACTCTCGATGCCACAGAAATGATCTCTGGCTATGTTTAGGAGAAGTCATAAACGTTTTAAACAAAAACAAAGAGTTCTCAGCCAAAGGGATTCAGTATGGGCCAGAGGGTAGGATGTGCCTGTAGTAATTGCTTACTAGCTCTAGTGTTTCTTGTGCTGAATGCCTAGGCTTCTTTTGAAGACATCCAGAGGCCTCCATTCCAGTCTTAGCTCATAGAAAAGCACAGGGCTTGTCACCTCCCACTAAGCTATATAAAGCCATGCCTGCTAAATGACTTCTGGGTTCAGTTTTGGGGGTAGCCTGCTTTCTTGAGGGCAGAGCTGCTTTCTTCAAGTGTGCGGTAAGTCTTTTCTGGTCTAGCAGAAACTCACACCCACTTTGCTTAACCAAATGAGTGGCACCAAGGGTTCTGCAGAGATTTTAGATTTAAGCAGCCGCATTAAGGATGGCTGGATGTAGTATGATTATGGAACTTTAAGGTAAGCAATAACCAACAGGATTTCTCCTGTGCCGGGGGGCATCACTGGTTGGGTCTAATATCTGTTATCAGGGAAAATGTACATGAGCCTCTTCATAAAACAGTATGAGGTATATATATACACAGTATCCTGGCCTTTGGTGCAGTTAGTTTCCAGTGAACATACGGATCCTCTTAAATTGTGCAGGGAAATCCATCAGCATTGTCCTCATTCCTGCTTGAGTCTGACCTTCCACTTTGAGCTTTTGACATGGTTAATAAGAGCTACTCTATCATTTCATGGCATAAAAGCTGGTGACAGCCTGGGGAAAAACAGTCCTGAGTCTTAGAGTTATTGAATGGCAGGGACTTAGCTGTCCACCCCTGGGCCTTTGGGCAATCTAGCACCAGCCTCTTCTCTCACCACCTCCCCATTTGTTCTTTGTGCTATTGCCATACTGTTTTACTCTTGTTTACTTTTGTGGATTTCATTTAATTGAGCTGGAATGCCCTTGTTTGCTTTGTCCACAAGAAGAACTCCTACGTTTATAATCTTGCTCAAAATCTCAATTGCTTACTCCATCCTGTGGGTTTCCATTACCCTCTCTTAGTACTAACTGGCATATGGTCACCATTCATTTACATGTTGCCTTCCCAACTAGTTGGTGTATATCTAAAGAACTGGAATTGTTTTTCTTGGTCTCTATAAGCTTGAGGACTACAGTGTCCAAACCATAGTAAATTTTCATTAAGTGATTGATGAACAAGAAGTAAATGAGTGAATTATCCCATATCTAGAGTGTCTTTCCCAGCATTCTGCCACAGAATCAAATTACTTTCTACTCCAACTTTTTCTTATTTTGGTTTCAGTGGAAATGTAGACATCATTTCTAAATAACAAATTGTAGACCAACCTCAGCCTTCACCTTTCACAGAGAAACAATCTTTGTCTCTTTAATAAAGTCAAGGGAGCCTTAATTTTTTAATTGCTCAGTTACAGCCAGTGCTTTCCCCACAAATGTCTATAGGATGGAGTCATACCAATAAAAGCGTTTTTTCTTCCAATTTTGTCCTCAATATTCAGGAGGCCAGGATGCAGCCAGCATGGCTTGAGAAGGCAAGGAGTGTCTGGCTCTATAAATTTTCCTGGGTATTATGTAATTTAGTGTTCATTTGGCTGAGAAAAAAAATCCACACCCCCAAATCAAAGAGGATCTGTGTCTTGAAATCTAGGATAAGGTGAATGAGTGTTATCAAAGAGTATAATAGTCTAAAATAGTTATGATTATAACTATTATAATAGTTATAATAGTTATTATAATAGCTTATGGATTATCAGTCATAGATTATAATAGTTTATTGTAATACTTATTATTATAATAGACTATAATCATTTATAATATATTATAAAGAGGTTGTAATAGTTTATGGATTGCTACAGGCCTACCTCCAAATTAAAGTTCTTATATCGTCTACTATTTAGACCCAGAAATGTTCAGAGTCCATTCTGTCTCACTTTCTGTGCTCAGGATCAGGGGGAAGTCATTTTATAAGAGGAGGCTGCTGGCACATCATCTGTGTACCATGTAAGATTCCAGGGGAATATTAAAGGTGATATGTAAAATTATGACCAAACCTATAATGAATGGGAAAAAGTTTTCAAAGCCAGAAGCATATTATTAGCATGGATATTTTGAGTGGAGAAATAGAAGATTGTGATAGAGACAAAGAAGAAAAAATTTATGACCAAGGAAACACAGATGTTCACTTCTTCAGGCTGTAAGTGTCTTCAGCTTGTAATATTCACAGATGCTTCCTATGTCCTGGGCACTGCACAATGGGATAAGGTTTTAGCTCTTTTAGACACCTGGATTTGTCAGTACAGCAGGCTTTGGTTTGTTCCCATGGCAATGATGATAGGGTGAGTGGGCAAGATCTAGTTATTTATAACTTTACCTCATGAATCAGAAAGGAGGCTGCTGTGACCCCATGGAGGGAAGTCTCTGCAGGGATGTGTGAGTTTCCTTCATGCTGAGCAGGTGGTCTCTTAGTGGGTGATTTCTGTGTAGTATGGCAAGCGAGGCTCTGGGAGAGAGCAACAAAGTCCCTCAATATTCCCCTAGGAGAATTTCAAAGCTAAGCTGGGGCATATCAGTGGCACTAGTCACACAGGCTTCTGGTGAGAGGCTGAAAATCTGTCCTGAGGCTGACCTGAGGGAGAATGGAGGCAGGACTGTATACAGAAGACTCAGATTTGTTTAGGTCTGTCCTGACTTTAGTCTCATTTTTAGACTTTGTGTCAGATCACATTGTCAGATTTTTTAGTTCAAAAAATATGGTTATGACCAACGTGGATAACTGCCAAAGGGTGCTTCAAAATATTGTGTGCTTCTCTCTAAGGAATATCTTTGAATTTTGGTATCTGAGAGGAGTAGCACATTAGGTCTCTAACACCTCAGAGAAGCAGTTCCAAACTCCTTTCCAAGAAGCTATTAATAATTTTTTTAATCAGAGTGTGATTTAATAAATATTGGGCACATCTTTATTCAGGACTTCTCAGAGCCTAACATGAGCTGTAACTAAGAAAAGTTGTATCGTATTTCCCAAACTTACTGCTCTGGACATCTGCTGGTACAATCATTCAAAAAAACACCCTTTATAAGGTTCTTTTGTTTCTTCTAAATATGTTTCTTTATGGAATGGTTCTTGAAATTTGTGCTGTACAAGAAGATTTAACAAAACTGAAAAAGAAAAAAACCCTTTAGAAAACAGTTTGGAAATAGATTGTTCTTCTAATTTGTCATCCAAGCCAGAAGAATTTTGAAAGAAAGGGAGCACTTTCATATCTGCAGAGCAAGTGGAAACTAGAACTGTCTGGAGGTAAGCCCCTTGTAGAATAGGCTGACAGGGATGGCTCTAGAGTCTTGGTATTTTCTCAGGGAGGAGGTGTTATTGATAGATACAGTTGCTGGTGATGCAGGAGGCACAAGCAGCAAATTCATAATTGACTTAGTGGTTCTCGGGGCATAGTGAAGGAGGAGGACTTTGGAAGGCTCCCTGGCAGAGCTGTGAACGGTAGCCACTAGTAATGGAGGTGGGAAATGCATTGCCATCCTCAGGCCAGGACTTTCTGCTGTTCAGCTGATCCTGACCAAGCCCTGTATTTCAGTGGAGTAATGTGCTCACCAGTGGCATTAGGTCTCTGCCTAAGTGCCCATGACTCCTACTTGTAAAATGGCCAATTGCAAAAACAAACAAGCAGCTTCAAGGACCCTGGGAAAAGAGGATGCCATTTCACCCAGGATCTGCCAAATAAAACAGTCTGGGAAAAACAAAATAAATAACTTTTTTAGGCCTAATGAGAAACAGCAAGAGTTTCTAATTCCGGCTTCCTCTGGGCCTCCTCTCTCGGATGGGCCATTGGAACCTGGTCTTGCAGAAGTTGCTGCTCTTTGCCCAGCCGATTGGGCCTCCTTCACAGTTGGCTTGGTTGTCCTGGGTTTCCTCTGAATAGCTGCACGCATTCCATGTAGCATAGTGCCCATTTCCTTCTCGTGACATCAGGCGATTTTTCAAATCTTTATCAGTTGAGATCTTCTGTTTATTTTGCCTGACTAATCCTGGAGGCTCAACCAGAGGAAGATTAGCAGAAGACCATCTCAGGCTCCCTCTCTCCCTGGATCAGAAGTAGACAAGTTCTGTGTCATTCATTAATTCATTACTTAAAGACACACACACACACACACACACACACACACACACACACACACACCTTAAAGCAGGGAGTGACATGATTAAATCTAAAAAAATTTTTTTCTGAATAACCCTCAAGCTGTAGTGGAGAGACTGGATTGAAAGGGACAGTCCTGGCGCAGGGATTTCAGCAGGGAGAATTTTGCAGGGGTCCATCTCTATGTACTAGAGTCTGAGAGATCCCATATTCTCTAGCTCTCTGAGTGATTCTCCTGTTTTGTTCAAAGCTGGAGAGAAAGGACCAGAATTGGCATCCTATAACAAAGGCTTACTTTTGCATATAGATTATAAGCACTCTCAGGATTATTGAATGTGATCTTCATAGCTATCTTGTGAATTTGGAGTGTAGGGGACCATATTCCCACTGCAGAAATAGGAAAACGCTCCTGATGGCTGATAATAGAGCCTGGGCTAGAGACTCAAGACTCCTGATTTCCAGCACTGAGTGTGTTTTGGATCAGCAAGCTCCTCATTAGGCAGCAGTCATTTTGGGGTTCACGGTGTGAGTTTGGAAGGGGATGTGGCAGGCATACCTCCTCATTCCATGATGAGAAAATGGGTGTTCTTCACAGCAGGGAGGCACAGGCTGCTGTTGCCTTAAAATGACAAGTTTAGCCATTATACTGGGTTGAATAATGTTCCCCCAAATTCATGTCATGAATGCAAACTTGTTTAGAGATAGAGTCTTTGCAGATGTAATTAGTAAGTTAAGATGAGGTCATACTAGAGTAGGGCGGATCCTAAATATGACTAGTGTTCTCGTGAAAAGAAGAGAAGAGACATAGACATAGAGACACACCAAGAAGACGGTCACGTGACAACGGAGGCAGAGATAGGAGTGATGTATCTTCAAATCAAGAAATGCCAAGGATTGCTGACAACCACTGAAAGCAAGGAGTGAGGCATGGAACAGATTCTCCCTCAGAAGCTCCCAGAAGGAAACAACCTGGCCAACATCTTGATTTTAGACCTCTGGCCTCCAGAGTTGTGAGAAAATAAAT
Organism: Enhydra lutris kenyoni; assembly: GCF_002288905.1. Lineage (NCBI taxonomy): Eukaryota > Metazoa > Chordata > Mammalia > Carnivora > Mustelidae > Enhydra > Enhydra lutris. The sequence goes on along the minus strand of NW_019154093.1, from coordinate 82,060,197 downwards.
TTCTGTTGTGTTAAGCCACTTACTTGTGGTGCTTTGTAACACCAGCCTTAGGAGACTAACATAGCTATACTCTAGAAAAGTGTTGTCCAATAGAAATATGTGACTCACATGTGCAATTTTAAATATTTTAATAGCTGCACACAGAGGATCATGGGGGAAGGGAGGGAAAAATGAAACAAGATGAAACCAGAGAGGGAGACAAACTGTAAGAGACTCTTAATCTCAGGAAACAAAGTGAGTGTTGCTGTTGGGAAGATGGAGGGATAGGGTGGCTGGGTGATGGACACTGGGGAGAGTATTTGCTATGGTGAGTGCTGTGAATTGTGTAAGACTGATGATTCACAGACCTGTACCCCTGAAACAAATAATACACTATATGTTAGTTAAAAAATTTTAAAAAAGGCTAATCAAGTGCCACATCTTATAAAGATAACTGATTTTATTTGCTTTAAATGGAGTAAAAAAAATCAAGATAGATGGAGGAAAAAACCTCCAAATATTAGCATGAAAAATAAATAAAAATATTATTGGTATTAAAAAAAGTTTAAGGGAAAAATTAATTTCAGTAAAATATTTTATTTTATTTTATTTTTGCAGAGAGAGAGAGAGCAGAGGAAGGGGTGGAGGGGCAGAGGGAGAGGGAGAGAAAGAATCTTAAGCAGGCTCCACGTTCAGCATGGAGCCCAACACAGGGCTCGATCTCACGAGCCTGATATCATGACCTGAACTGAAATCGAGTCAGATGCTTAACTGACAGAGCCACCCAGGTGCCCCTCAATAATATATTTATTTAACCCGAGTTTCAAATATGCAAGATGAATAAATTTTAGATAGGCTGTACAACATTGTGCCTATAGTTATCAATGCTGCAATATATATTTACAACTTTTGTAAAGAGGCTAGATCTCATGTTAGGTGTTTTTAATCATTAAAAAAACCCAGCAAATACCGAAGGGGCATGAGGAAATTTGGAGGTGATGAATAATGTTTGTCACATTGATTGTGCTGAGGATTACATAGGTGTATGCCTATGCCCAAACTCATCAAATTGTATACTTAAATATGTGAAGTTTTTATATATCAATTACACCTTAATAAAGCTGTAAAAAAGGCTAAAAATGAAAACAAAATTATTTAAACATGTAATCAATATAAAATTATTAATGCTATTTATTTTATAACTTCTTTTCCCCCCACATCAAGTCTTTGAATTTGGCATGTATTTCACATGTACAGCACATCTCAAATTCAGACTAGCCATTTCAAGTCTAACTGTCACACACAACCAGCAGCTTCCCTCTTGGATAGCACAGTGCTGGGCTTTCTTCTACCTGTGTCAAGTTGGTGTGCATTGTACTACATTGATTCAGTGAAGGCAGGAGAGGGAGCAAGACAGGAAAGCCTTTGCCCTTTGCACTGTGACTTCTAGTACTCTCAGTTCCTACTGATTTGTTCTAAGCGCCCAGCTCTGCAAGTGCCCACTGCTTCTCTACCAGGGAGCATCAGATCCAGACTTGGACTTGCCCCTGGTACCATTAGTGCATCTGGGATAGAGAGGATGGGGCAGAATTCCTTTCCAGCCAGCTGCTTCCTCACTATCATTCCAGACATGTCCTAGGACATGTCCTTGGCCTGACTGAATCTTGTTCAGTTTTCTGCTTTCTCCTAGGGACAAGTGATTCTCAGGCTTCTGACTTCTTCCCGGAGCCCCGAATATCTGTCATATTGAAGCATCTACTGTACTCAAGCACATGTTCTTCCTTCTATCCCTTACACTGCTGCCTGGAAGTGAGGCTGCAGGCACAAGTCTGAATCTGACACTGACGGATTCTCATGCTGATTCCAAAGGGATGCCCAAACCAAATGTTACAAAGACAAACCATATGGGAGCTCCAGCACTCTGGGCCATTAATAGGAATTTTTAAATGACTGTGATTGATGGCGTGGCTCTTACAAGTCCAAGATCAATGAAAATGCATCTTGATCTTTTGAACTCCCTCATTTTTCCTTGGATCCTTTTCCTGTACAATGAGGCCCATTTCTGTGGTGCCTGAAGGCATCTGGGGGCCCCTCCAATGGATTTGCCATCCATGCCTTTGCCAGCCAGCCTGTTGTTGGAATGGCGGAAGGTAAGCTGAAGGCCTTGGAAACCAGAATTCTCATCATGAGGTTAAATGCCAAACCAGGCCTTTCAAAGTAGAAATTCCACATCTTGCCTAGGAAAAGACTTTGGGCCAAATGAGGAACATCACTCACCTTGTTACAGATCGGGGGATAATATTAGGGTAAGCATTTCTGTTCTTGAGGTTGTTTTCTCCCTGCTTCCTACGTGGGCATAAAAGGAATTCTCTACCTTTGCCTTCCACCTTGAACTAAGATATTAAAGAAGCCTTGGGAATTTGCTTTACTTTGAAGCCTTGAGCTCTTATTCAAATCTGAGGATCTCTCTTCTGAGAATACATACATGAACACAATTTTGCATGCAATTTCAGGTTGTTCATAACCTTTCTGTAACCAATCCTTGGATTTCATATTAATGACAAATAGTGAAGCGTAACTAAAAAAGGGATTAAAGTGAGGCAGTCAGATTGAGGTAAAGTACTATGAAAAGGCAAGAAACCATATCTTTTTCTTGTTTTATGCATTTCTCAGAAAGCCGTAACTCTGCTTTACAAAAATAGGTTCCTTGGTAAAATTATTTGGGGAAACACTCTACTTAATTCTCTCTCTACTCCCACTTTGGAAATTCACAATGCAAAATAACATATTACATGCTCTAAGAAATCTTGGAGAAATCTCAAATTAATTTTTTTAAAGACTTTATTTATTTATTTGACAGAGAAAGAGAGGTCATAAGTAGGCAGAGAGAGGGGAGGAATCAGGCTCCCTGCTGAGCAGAGAGCCTGATGTGGGTCTTGATCCCAGGACCCTGAGATCCTGACCTGAGCCGAAGGCAGAGGCTTAACCCACTGAGCCACCCAGGTGCCCCCCAAATTAATTTGACAGGAGAATCTTATATTTTTATACCTCAAACATCCCACAGAATATAGTGTGGAAAACATCAGCCTATACTATTAAATCTGGACCAGTGTGTAGACCACTTCACGTCTTGGTTTCTCCCGTGGAAATTCCTTGGTCCTCTTTTTCTCTCTGCTCCAAACTACAGTGTGTCTCCTGCCCTGCTGTGTCCTGGGCAGCATGGCCATCAGTATATGGCTAAGTGTGAGGAGGTACAGCTGTGAATGAGTATAGCATGGCCAGCCTTTTTTACATACCCCAGGAGGCATCATGCTAATTGTATTTTGCTATAGAAGGTGCCATTCTCATAGAACACAATGTTAACAGTGTCCCTTGGAGTTGTGCTGTGGGGTAGTGCTGACATGCACACTTAGTTCTGAGGTGCTCAGTTGCCTTTGGTCTTTCTCTGGTTTGTGGACAGCTAAGATTTCTCTTTGGTGGCATCTGTTTGGAGCCACCCAACAGGAAACACATTTGTCAGACTGTGTGGGAGTGTGGGAGATCTAGTTGAAAAAAGGTCAAAGAAAATGTCTCCAGGAAGTTGGCACTGAAGGTACACCTTGAGAGACTTGAAGGTTTAGTTTAGCTGTGAAGGGCCTCTTTGGCAGAGAGGATGGCATGAGCAAGGCATGGAGGTTTCTATCTCAGGGAGCCAGTGGTCTGTAGAAGACATACTGGGCAATGAATCTATACAACTAAGAGGGCATCTGACTGTCTTTCATGGTTCATATTTTGGAGAAGTCTGCAGCTGTATACAAACTTAACTTCATTTGAGGCTCCATAGTTATAGTGTCGTAGAAAATAAAGGACCTGATAAAGCTAGGTATTTGGCAGGACATCCCAAATCCTCCTTCAAGAGTTCTGATTTGGACAATTGTCAAACATGGTTCCCCTTCTTCTTTTTTAAAACTTTATTTTTTGTTAATTGTTAAGCCCTGGGTATTTTGTGGGAAACTTAATCCATCTGTTTCTGATTCTTTCACACTTGACTTATTGAAACTTTATTTTGTTTTGGATAGCCAAGCACCTTTCAGAACCATTTCCATAAGCCTTTTAAACCTATTTACTTTGAAGCAGGAAGTTGCTATTTTGCCAAGAGAACATGGATATTGGGCCTGAGAGCCCTACTGTAGGATTCTGTCAACCTAATTGGGTTCCCCACCTGGCCAAGTTGACTGCTCATTCTGGACATGAGGCTGCAGGGATTCCCCCGGTCTGTGACTTTATAGGCAGAATGGATCCAATATTTTTTGTGTTTGCCATGGAGGTCATTGCACCTATAAGATTGATCAGTTTCTTGGCATCTTTAACTTGTTTGAAGCACCAAAGGAAGTGAGCTCAGCATGCAGTTTTCAAATGTTCCTTCCAAATCAGATTTCTTCAAACAAGGTAACTCATAGCAACAAGTGGATACCCATTTAGAGAGCAGTTGCCTCTCTAATTTCATTTTGGCCATGATGTTAGGAACCGCTTCTTAGTTATCTTTGAATCTCTAGTATTGATTACAGGGCTCAGCATAAGATAAGTGTTCAGGAAATGTGTGCTGACTAACTGCTGGCTAAGGAGTCATGGGGTGGAAACAAAAATCACAGAAGTTCTCTTCAACTAAACTAAAGTAAACTTCTTTATTTAAAAAAAAAAAGACCTTCTTTTTCTTTTTCTTCCTCTTCCTCCTCTTCCCCTTCCTTCCCTTCTGCTTTTTTCCCTTCCCTTCCCCGTCTCTTCCTCCTCCCCTCCACCTCCTCTTTTTTCTTTTCTTCTTCTTCATTCTCAAGGGATCCTTGTATATCTATTAAAGTACGTATCAGTTCTTGGAGGCAACCTTTACCTCTGCTATATAAAGAAAATTATCAGTGTTTCAGTGAAAAGAATATATGCTTCCTAGAAGCCCAGGTGATTTAATTTCTATGAGGGAAGATAGAAGGATTTGGAAAATCTACCCTTTTTCTCCTGCGGAAAGTGAGAATGTTATTAGACTGTATTAGTTCATGGCCACTAGTCTCAAGGCTGTCATAATGGTATTGGTTGGCCTACTCAGAATTTCCAGGGGGAATTTGAGACTTTGAAACATAAATCCATCTGATCAGAGGAAGTAACACACTGAGCAAAGTAAAATCAGGCAGGAGTTATGGACAGAGACAGCAGATAGTGTTAGCATCATAAGATTGAGTTTGATGATTATGGCAAACCCTTAGTAAGCACTCCCAGCGGCCAGACACAGTCCTAAGTGCCTGAGTTCTAGTATTTATTTATTTATTATTTATTCTATATATTTGCTGGAGTGATTTTTAAAAATTTATTAATTATTTTTATTAACATATAATGTAATATTTGCCCCATGGATACAGGTCTGTGAATTGTCAGGATTACACATTTCACAGCGCTCCCCATAGCACATACCCTCCCCAATCTCCATGAACCAACCACCCTCTCCATACCTCCATCCCATCAGCAACTCTCAGTTTGTTTTGTGAGATTAAGAATCTCTTATGGTTTGTCTCCCTCCTGAGCCCATCTTGTTTCATTTTTCTCCTTCCCTATTCCTGAAACCCCCCACTTTTCTTCTTAAATTCCTCATATCAGGGAGATCATATGATAATTGTCTTTCTCCGATTGACTTATTTCGCTCAGTATAATACCCTCTAGTTCCAGCCATATCGTCGCAAATGGCAAGATTTCATTTCTTTTGATGGCTGCATAGCATTCCATTATATATATATATATATATATATATATATATATATATTACATCTTCTTTATCCATTCATCTGTTGATGGACATCTAGGTTCTTTCCATAGTTTGGCTATTCTGGACATTGCTGCTATAAACACTTGGGTGCACGTGCCCCTTCGGATCGTTACATTTGTATCTTTAGGGTAAATACCCAGTAGTGCGATTGCTGGGTGGTAGGGTAGCTCTATTTTCAACTTTTTGGGGAATCTCCATGATGTTTTCCAGAGTTCCTGTACCAGCTTGCATTCCCACCAACAGTGTAGAAGAGTTCCCCTTTTTCTACATCTTCGCCAGCATCTGTCATTTCCTGATTTGTTAATTTTAGCTATTCTGACAGGTGTGAGGTGGTATCTCATAGAGGTTTTGATTTGTATTTCCCTGATTCCAAATAATGTGGAGCAGTTTTTCATGTATCAGTTGGCCATGTGGATATCTTCTTTGCAGAAATGTCTGTTCATGTCTTCTGCCCATTTCTTGATTGGATTATTTGTTCTTCGGATGTTGAGTTTGATAAGTTCTTTATAGATTTTGGATACTAGCCCTTTATCTAATATGTCATTTGCAAATATCTTCTCCCATTCTGCCAGTTGTCTTTTGGCTTTGTTGACTGTTTCTTTTGCTGTGCAAAAGCTTTTGATCTTGATCAAGTCCCAAAAGTTCATTTTAGCCCTTGCTCCCCTTTGCGGTTGGCGATGTTTCTAGGAAGAAGTTGCAGCAGCTGAGGTCAAAGAGGTTGCTGCCTGTGTTCTCCCAAGGATTTTGATGGATTCCTTTCTCACATTGAGGTACTTCATCCATTTGGAGCCTATTTTGGTGTGTGGTATAAGGCAATGGTCCAGTTTCATTTTTCTGCATGTGGCTGTCTAATTTTCCCAACACCATTTGTTAAAAAGACTGTCTTTTTTCCATTAGACATTCTTTCCTGCTTTGTTGAAGATTAGTTGGCCATAGAGTTGAGGGTCTATTTCTGGGCTCTCTATTCTGTTCCATTGATCTATGTGTCCATTTTTGTGCCAGTATCACACTGTCTTGATGATGACAGCTTTGTAATAGAGCTTGAAGTCTGGAATTGTGATGCCACCAACTTTGGCTTTCTTTTTCAACATTCCTCTGGCTATTCGAGGTCTTTTCTGGTTCCATATAAATTTTAGAATTAATTTGTTCAATTTATTTGAAAAAAATTGGTGGTATTTTGACAGGGGTTGCACTAAATGTGTAGATTGCTTTAGGTAGCATAGACATTTTCATAATATTTGTTCTTCCAATCCATGAGCATGGAACATTTTCCCATTTCTTTGTGCCTTCCTCAATTTCTTTCATGAGTGCTCAACAGTTTTCTGAGCACAGATTCTTTGCCTCTTTGGTTAGGTTTATTCCTAGGTATCTTATGGTTTTGGGTGCAATTGTAAATGGGATTGACTCCTTAATTTCTCCTTCTTCTGTTTTGTTGTTGGTGTATAGAAATGCAACTGATTTCTGTGCATTGATTTTATATCCTGACACTTTACTGAATTCCTGTACAAGTTCTAGCAGATTTGGAGTGGAGTCTTGTGGGTTTTCCACATAAAGTATCATATCATCTGCAAAGAGTGATAGTTTGACTTCTTCTTTGCCAATTTGGATGCCTTTAATTTCTTTTTGTTTTCTGATTGCTGAAGCTAGGACTTCTAGTACTATGTTGAATAGCAGTGGTGAAAATGAACATCCCTGCCATGTTCCTGACCTTAGCAGAAAAGCTCTCAGTTTTTCTCCATTAAGAATGATATTTACTGTGGGTTTTCCATAGATGGCTTTGATGGTATTGAGCTATATACCCTATATCCCTGCACTGTGAAGAGTTTTGATCAAGAAAGGATGCTATACTTTGTCAAATGCTTTTTCAGCATTTATTGAGAGTATCATATTGTTCTTGTTCTTTCTTTTATTAATGTACTATATGACATTGATTGATTTGTGGATGTCGAACCAACCTTGCAGCACTGAATGAATCCCACTTGGTCGTGGTGACTAATCCTTTTAATGTCCTGTTGGATCCTATTGGCTAGTATTTTGGTGAGATTTTTTGCATCTGTGTTCATCAAGGATATTGGTCTGTAATTTTCTTTTTTGATGGGGTCTTTGTCTGGTTTTGGGATCAAGGCAATGCTGCCCTCAGAAAATGAGTTTGAAAGTTTTCCTTCCATTTCTGTTTTTTTGGAAGTTTCAGGAGGTATTAATTCTTCTTTAAATGTTTGGTAGAATTCCTGGCAAGCCATCTGGCCCTCGACTCTCATTTGTTGAGAGATTTTTGATGACTGCTTCAATCTCCTTACTGGTTGTGGGTCTTTTCAGGTTTTCTGTTTCTTCCTGGTTCAGTTTTGGTAGTTTATACATCTCTAGGAATGCATCCATTTCTTCCAGATTGTCAAATTTGCTGGTGTATTGTTGCTTATAATATGTTCTTATAATTGCTTGTATTTCTTTGGTGTTGGTTGTGATTTCTCCTCTTTAATCCATGATTTTTTTTATTTGGGTCCTTTCTCTTTTCTTTTTGATAAGTCTGGCCAGGGGTGTATTAATCTCATTAATTCTTTCAAAGAACCAGTTCCTAGTTTCGTTGATTTGTTCTATTGCTTTTTGCTTCCTATTTCATTGATTTCTGCTCTGATCTTTATTATTTCTCTTCTTCTGCTGGGTTTAGGCTTTCTTTACTGTTCTTTCTCCAGCTCCTTTAGGTGTAGGGTTAGGTTGTGTACTTGAGACCTTTCTTGTTTCTGGATAAAGTCTTGTATTTCTATACATTTTCTTCTCAGGACCACCTTTGCTGTGTCCCACAGATTTTGAACAGTTGTGTTTTCATTTTTGCTTGTTTCCATGAATTTTTTCAATACTTCTTTAATTTCCTGGTTGGCCCATTCATTCTTTAGTAGGATGCTCTTTAGCCTCCATGCATTTGCATTCTTTCCAACTTTCCTCTTGTGGTTTTGGCTTCAGAGTGTGTGTTCTGAAAATCTGCAGGGAATGATCCCAATTTTTTGGTACCAGTTGAGGTCACATTTGTGACCAGGATGTGATCTATTCTGGAGAATGTTCCATGTGCACTAGAGAAGAATGTGTATTCTGTTGCTCTGGGATGGAATGTTCTGAATATATCTGTGATGTCCATCTGGTCCAGTTTGTCATTTAAAGCCTTTATTTCCTTGTTGATCTTTTGCTTGGGTGATCTGTCCATTTCAGTGAGGGGGGTATTAAAGTCCCCTACTATTATTGTATTATTGTCGATGTGTTTCTTTGATTTTGTTATTAATTGGTTTATATAGTTGGCTGCTCCCATGTCAGGGGCATAGATATTTAAAATTGTTAGATCTTCTTGTTAGATAGACCCTTTGAGTATGATATAGTGCCCTTCCTCATCTCTTATTATAGTCTTTGGCTTAAAATATAATTTATCTGATATAAGGATTGCCCCCCCCCCAGCTTTCTTTTGATGTCCATTAGCATGGTAAATAGATTTCCACCTCCTCATTTAAATCTGGAAGTGTCATTGGGTCTAAAATGAGATTCTTGCAGACAGCATATTGATTTTTTTTTTAAACCCCTTGATACTCTTTTTCTTTTGATTTGGCATTTAGCCCATTTACATTCAGGGTAACTTTGAAAGATATGAATTTAGTGCCATTGTATTGCCTGTAAGTTGACTGTTACTAGATATTGTCTCTGTTCCTTTCTGGTCTACTACTTTTATGGGGTCTCTTTGCTTAGAGGACCCCTTTCAATATTTCCTGAAGAGCTGGTTTGGTGTTTACAAATTCTTTTAATTTTTGTTTGTTCTGGAAGCTTTTTATCTCTCCTTCTCTTTTCAATGATAGCCTGGCTTGATATAGTATTCTTGGCTGCATATTTTTCTCATTTAGTGCTCTGAATATATCATGCCAGTTCTTTCTGGCCTGCCAAGTCTCTGTGGATAAGTCTGCTGCCAATCTAATATTTTTACCATTGTATGTTACAGACTTCTTGTCATAAGCTGCTTTCAGGATTTTCTCTTTGTCACTGAGACTAGTAAGTTTTACTATTAGGTGATGGGTGTGGACCTATTTTTATTGATTTTGAGGAGAGTTCTCTGCACCTCCTGGATTTTGATGCTTGTTCCCTTTGCCATAGTAGGGAAATCTTCTACTATAATTTTCTCCAATATACCTTCTGCCCCCCTCTCTCTTTCTCCTTCTTCTGGAATCCCAATTATTTTAATAGTGTTCCATCTTATGGTATCACTTATCTCTCGAATTCTCCCCTCATGGTCCAGTAGTTGTCTCTCTTTTGCTCAGCTTCTTTATTCCCCATCATTTGGTCTTTTATATCACTAATTCTCTCTTCTGCCTCATTTATTCTAGCAATAAGAACCTCCATTTTTGATTGCACCTCATTAATAGCTTTTTTGATTTCAGCTTGGTTAGATTTTAGTTATTTTATTTCTCCAGAAAGGGCTCTTATTTCTCCTGAGAGTGATTCCCTAATATCTTCCATGCCTTTTTGGAGCCCAGCTAGCACCTTGAAACTATCATTCTGAACTCTAGATCTAACATGTTACCAATGTCTGTATTGATTAGGCCTAGCCTTTGGTACCTCCTCTTGTTCTTTTTTTTCTTTTCTGTTAAGTTTTTCTACCTTGTCATTTTATCCAGATACGAATATATGAATGAGAGAATAAAATACTAAGAGGGTGGCAAAGACCCCAGAAAAATGTGCATTAACCAAATCAGAAGGGACCCCAAATCGTGGGGAGAAGAAAGTGTGTAAAAAAGAATTTAAAAAATTTTTTTAATTTTAAAAGAATTAAAAATTTATATATATATATATGTGTGTGTATATATATATGTATATATACATATATATATGTATACATATATAATTTGTGAATAGAAAAAAAAAACCCACTTGATTTTGGGTGTATTTTGGTCTCTTAGAAGAAACTATCTCCCAAAATTTTAAAGAAAGAAACACACACACACACACACACACACACACACACGCACAAATAAGGGTAAACACGATGAAGGGATGGAATATGATTGTAAAGATGAAAATTTTAAAAAATTCTAAAAAAGGAATTGATAAGATATGTTGGTTGGGAAAAGATAGAAAAAGAAAGTGGAGAGAATTTGTTCAGGCTGGAGAGAGTAGGACAGAGCTTTGTGCTAGATTCAGGGTATATATTTATCTATTAGAAGAAGTTGTATCCCCAGATGTAGTGAAAAGAAGGGCCATCTGTACCCCAATGTTTATAGCAGCAATGGCCATGGTCGCCAAACTGTGGAAAGAACCAAGATGCCCTTCAACGGACGAATGGATAAGGAAGATGTTGTCCATATACACTATGGAGTATTATGCCTCCATCAGAAAGGATGAATACCCAACTTTTGTAGCAACATGGACGGGACTGGAAGAGATGATGCTGAGTGAAATAATTCAAGCAGAGAGAGTCAATTATCATATGGTTTCACTTATTTGTGGAGCATAACAAATTACATGGAGGACATGGGGAGATGGAGAGGAGAAGGGAGCTGAGGGAAATTGGAAGGGGAGGTGAACCATGAGAGACTATGGATCCTGAAAAACAACCTGAGGGTTTCGAAGGGGTGGGGGTGGGAGGTTGGGGGAACCAGGTGGTGGGTATTGGGGAGGGCACGGACTGCATGGAGCACTGGGTGTGGTGCAAAAACAATGAATACTGTTACGCTGAAAAGAAATAAAAAAAGAAAAAGAAGAAGAAGTTGTATCTCAATATTTTTTAGAAGAGAAAACCCTATATGTATACAAAAAATAAAGTTAGAGACATGAAGGATGAAATATAACTATGATATTGAAGCTTCAAAAAGATTTTTTTAAAGAAAGGTATTGTTAAGATAAACTAATTAAAAACATTAATAGAGAAAAGAGGAAAAGTTAAAAAAATTAGAATAAAAGAATTTTAAAAACTTAATTAACTTTGCAAGGCTAAAGTATCCTGGGGAGAAAGCCATGAATTCCATGCTTTGCTTTCCCCTTCTCTGCAATTCCGCTGTTCCTGATAAGTGAGGTTGGTCTTGGTTGAATGTTCTTGCTGATCTTCTGGGTGAGGGGCCTGTTGTAGTGATTCTCAAGTATCTTTGCCTGAGGCGGAATTGCTCCACCCTTGCTAGGGGCTGGGCTATGTAATCTGCTCGGGTTCACTTTCGGGAGCTTTTGTTCCCTGAATACTTTCCATAGAGCTCTGGAGGAGGGGAATGAAAATGGCAATCTCCCAATCTCCATCCCAGAGGAGCTGAGAGCTTGAGGCCCCACTCCTCAGTGTGCCCTCGGAGAAAAGCACTCAATCACTCCCATCTCTCTGGACTCTGGCTGTGCTCCGAGATCACCTGGCTTGTGACTGAGCATTTCTGTCTCTGGCACACAGCCCTGTTTGGAGTCTCCAAACCCAGCAGATTCCTGCCTCCAGAGAAGGAAGGTGAGTCTCCCCAGATCTCCCTCTTGTGGGGTCCCTGCTCAAAGAGTAGTGGTCTGACTGTGCCACAGATCACAGTTTAAGGTAATCCCAAGCTAGAGCTCACTCCTTGGCTCTGTCTTTGTAGCCAGCTTCCCTGCTTTAATGCCTGCAAGCTCTGCTACACTCAAACACCCCCAATCCTCTGTGACCTCACGGGACCTGAGACCACGCTGTCCCCAAGAAGGCTCCACCCCCACTTAGCCTCTGGAGCGATGTCCCTCAGTGGAGCAGACTCTTAAAAGTTCTGATTTTGTGCTCCATTGCTCTGCTGCTTGCTGTGAACTGGCCCTTCTTCCACAGTCTATCTTCCCATTGCTTCGGATTCACTTCTCCACATGTCCTACCTTTCAGAAAGTGGTCGAATTTTTGCTTCTGGAATTTTTGGTCTTCTCTTTGATCTCCTGTTGGATTTGTAGATGTTTAGAATGTTTTGATAACTATCTAACTGAACTCCTGCGACCTGATGTTATCTCAGCCTGTTACTCCTCTGCCATCTTGACTCCTCAAAAAAAAAAATTCTAAAGAAGGAATTGATAAGATAAGTTGGTTGGAAAAAGAAAGAAGAAGAAGAAAAAAAGAGGGAGATAATGTGCTCAGGCTAGAGACTAGAACAAAGCCCTGTGCTAGATTTAGGGTATATCTTGGTCTGTTTGAAGAAATTGTATCCCAAAATTTTTTTGAAAAAAAAAACAAACAAACAAACAAACCCTATGTGTATACAAAAATAAGGTTAAATACAATGAAGGATAAGATATGACTGTAATAATGAAGGTTTAAAAAGATTTTTTTAAAGAAAGGTATTGTTAAGATAAACTAGTTCTAAAATGTTAAAAGAGGAAAGAGAAAAAGTTAAAAAAATTAGAATAAGAAAAAAATAAAATTAAGAAAATTTAACTTTGCAAGACTAAAGGCTCATCTCTTCCCCTAGAGATAGGGGAAAGATAGGCTTTCCCCTATCTCTAGATTTCTGCTGTTCTTTATTGGTGAGCTTGGTCTTGGCAGGATGTTCTTGCTGATCTTCTGCAAGAGGGGCCTGTTGCATTGATTCTCAAATGTCTTTGCCCAAGGCAGAATTATGCCGCCCTTGCCAGGGGCTGTGCTAAGTAATATCCTTGGGTTCACTCTTGGGAGCTTTTGTTCCCTGAATGCTTTCTCTAGAGCTCTGGAAGATGGGAATGAAAATGGCAGCCTCCCAATCTCTGGCCCAGAGGAGCCGAGAGCTTGGGGCCCCACTGCTCAGTGTGTCCTCAGAAAAAAAGGGGTCAATTACTCCTGTCTCTCTGGTCTCTCGCCACATTCTGAGCTCACCTGGCCTGTGACTGAGCCTTTCTGTCTCTGACACACAGCCCCCTTTGGAGTCTCCAAACCCAGCAGATTCTTGCCTGCAGAGGAGGAAGGTGAGTGTCCCTGTATCTGTCACTTGTGGGGTCCCTGCTCAAAGAGCAGTGGTCCGACTGTGCTGCAGATCACAGTTTAAGGTAATCCTGAGCTGAGAGCCCACCCCTCAGCTCCATCTCTGTAGTCAGCTTCCCTGCTCTGATACCTGCGAGCTTTGCCACACTCAGACACCCCTGATCCTTCTGTGACCCCACAAGACCTGAGACCACACTGTCCATGTGAGGGCTCCACCCCTGCTTAGCCTCTGGAATGATGTCTCTCAGTGGAGCAGACTTCTAAAAGTTCTGATTTTGTGCTCCACTGTTCTGATGCTTGCTGGGAGCTGACCCCTCCCCTGTGGTCTATCTTCCCTTTGCCTTGGGTTCACTCTCCACACATCCTACCTTTCAGAAAGTGGTCAATTTTCTGTTTCTAGAATTGCTGCTCTTCTTCAATCTCCTGTTGGGTTTGTAGGTGTTTGGAATGGTTTGATAACTATCTCGGTGAACTCCTGCGACCTGATGTCATTTCAGTCTGCTACTCCTCTACCATCTTGCCTTTCCTCTGCTCTGATTTGTAATAGTTGATTTAATCTTAACAAAGACCCTACAAGGCAGGAATCATTACTTTCTCTGCTTACCAATGAGGAAACCAAGGCACAGAGATGTCACTTGCCTGGGGTAACCCAGTGGAGGCAGAATTTAATCACAAGTAGCAGACCTCCAGACCTGTTCATAACCCCTGACGAGTTGCCTGCACTACTTCTCAGCTATGTGATATTGAGGAGGAATTTTGAACCCTCAGTATTCAGGGATATGATGGGAAGGAGGATAATAACAATTGGTTTATCTATGTCTTAGGACAATTCTCTGAACACTTTCAGGTAATGGGTATGAAAACGTTTGTAACAAACTCTGAGATGTGGGTATCTGGCTCAAAGTAATGGCTCAGTAAGTATTTTTTTGAGTAATAAATTGAGGAAGAATAAACATAATAAGTGATTTTTATCCCCAAACCTACTATGGTATCTATTCACACCAGGTCTCTTAAAAGATTTAACACACAGTAATTCCTGAATGTAAACCTTAACTTTACATAATCCTCAACATCTCTCAAGGATGGTCTGCATTTGAGATGTATTTCAGGGTCCTTCTGTCTTGAAATCATCTCATTTAATAGTTAATGCCAGGTAAGGTGGCCATTTATGGACTTCTGACTAGAGAGAGACAAGATTTAAATGGTGCACCCCAATTATTAGTGAATCTTATCATTCAAAAATTAAACATATATTTGCTGAAAATGATTATAACTCAAGAGGTTAGTATCTCAGTGGAGAGCACTGTGAGCTTTATGAGAGAAAGAAATGTGTCTACCTTGCTCAGCGATGAATCATTAGAGCCTAGAATAGTGCCTGGCTATTAATAAATACTCAAATATCTCTTGCATGGGCATTGCTATTGTCTCACTAGAAATGGGAGCTCAGGAAGAGGTCAGAGTTGGGGGCATAACAACAGTTAGTGGTACGCTGCCTGAGCAGTGTGTGGGATGAGTGTCGTCCAGGGAGGCATTCATCCCAGTCTGCTGCCACTGGTGGCCTTCCTACTCAGCCACAGGGAACTGTGTTTCACTTCATGAATTTTCAGGCTTTCTGTGCACCCAGAAGTCTCTTCCGACAACTGAGAGCTGAGTGTTTAGTGACTGGTGAAATGATCCTGAATAAAAATCAAGTTATATATATTATAGCTGATATGTATACATTCATATATACAACACACACAAATGCATGGGCTTGAACTGAACTAAATCAGGGACCCCTGGCAGACTTACTGAGCTTAAACAGAAACCACCTATGAATCTCTTTCTGAGCCTTGAACTGAATTGAAACTTCTCCTCCAATAATAATGATTTAAAACCCCTCAAAACACACACACACACACCAAATAAATAAAAATATTCCTAATGAAACAGTTTGAACTAGAACAGACTCGTGTATTTATAAGAACTGTTGAGCCTCTAGATCAAAATATTACCCAAACAGAACATTAACCAAACTCACATTTCCTTTATTTAAATTCATTTAATTACAGCTACACTGTATTTTATGCAAAAGATATGTTCAGTGAAAGGTGGATAGGTCTAGTTTTTGTGAATCAAGCATATTTTTTTCTGAATCAAGCATATTTTTAATGGTAGTAGAGAATGGGATAAATAAAATAATCCCCCCAATTCTGAACACTTTTATAGAGAGAGATTCCATTTCTGACAGGAGGAATTGAATGCTGGTTTATATTTTAAATCAACTTAGATTTCCGTATATTGGCTTTTCTTGAAGTGACCCCACCAACATACACATGAGGTTACATTTCAACATTCTATGTCAGGCTGAGTCTTGATTTCCATCATTCTTTGTGGTGTCCTTTATCATTGAACTCCTGCTTTGACATACTTTACAAAGCCAAATCCAAAGAGTTTCCACTCTTATGGCTTCCTATCCAAGTTTCTGTTCAAGGTGTTGGGACAGCACAGCTACCTGAGTCTGGGACCATGATGTTAGTGCTCCCAAGATGTGAGTCAAAAATGTTCAAATACCATAGTGTTGGTATTGCCTGCAGCCCTGATCCAAAGGTTGCTGATGGCAGACTTTATGAAATAGCTGGATGATGGCAATCTTCAGACTCATCCCAGGACACCCCAGAGATTACTCGTAGTACTACATCACACACAGAGTTGACTTCTGGCCCCAGGTCAGCCTTCAGTGTTTCACACACAAGTGAGTAGATGATGTGACTGTCCTGCTGTGAAATGTCTGTTCACAGATCTCTGGACAATGAAATTGTGAAATATAAATATAAACATTTATAAAATATAAACCTTTTCTTTTCACATTGCTCAATCACTGAAATTCACCATACTGATTCCTTCCTTTTTAAAAAAAATATGTGTTTATTTATTTAGGGAGGGGTATAGAGTCTTAAGCTGACTCTGTGCTAAGCATGGAGACTGATATGGGGATCAATCTTACAACCCTCAGATCACAACCTGAGCCAAAATCAAGAGTCTGGAACTCAACTGACTGTGCCACCCAGGAGCCTCATAATTCCTTCTTTTCTTAAGACTTTCACACAAACACTATTTTCTAAACTTTGTGAGTTGTTATATAATACCTGTCAACTGTGATTTCATGAGGTTAATATAGTCTTTACTCAGCACTATCTAGACACTTTTCCCACCAATAATAATTTCAAATTGAATTTTATTTTTGATTTGTTTTGTGATTGTTAATCCTAAAAACAAAACTGTCAGTAATTTTATCAACAAGCATGGGTTTAATTGGGAAAAATAACAAACTGCCATCTACAACATGCAAATTATAGCAAAACCATAGGCAAATCCTGAGAACAAAGGAGAGGAATGCTCTCTTATACAGAAAAGGGGCTGTTATAAGCAAAAAGTCCATTGAAGTAAACTATGAGTATAAAGTGTAGTGGCTTCTTGTTGACTGAATTGTGGCATTCTATTGGCTGGGCTGTTGCCAGGTGAAGAGAAAATATTTCTTCCTCTTATTGGGAATACAAATCATTTTCTTCTTATTGGGGTCTGCTATTGACTGTTAGTGGTAGAGAACGAGAATGCCCCCTTCTGGTCTCCTGACTCCATCTTGGTGAGATTTCCTTTTATTAATTTTCACATGATCATTACATTTCTTTTTAAGCAATTTCCATTAAAGCATATCTTCTCATTTCATCTGTAAAAATTCACTCTAGGGATCCATTGAACCTTCCTCTTTGCTGTATCCTACTGTCCAAGTTCTTAGTTACCAGTAAAATTTCCCCAAGAATTTTACCTAGGTGTATACTAGAGAATCACAGTAAATGAGTTGTATATAATTTTCAATGTTCAGGTAATCTTAATGTTCGGTGCTTATTTCTGCTGTGATGAAAGCATTGATTCTGGAATTTTCTCTCCATGATTTTCTTAGAAATTAAAAATAACTACTCCATCCCTCACTCCCCTCCCTTCTGAAACCCTCAGTTTTTTTTCCCAGAGTCCATGTAGCCAGGTGATGGGTATTAAGGAGAGCATGTGTTGTGATGAACATTAGGTGTTATACACAACTAATGAATCATTGAACACTACATCAAAAACTAATGATGTACTATATGATGGCTAACTGAACATAAAAAACCAAAACAAAATTAAAAATAACTATAACTTAAAATAAAAAAAATCTTATTGTAAAAATTCAAACTATATCTTTAATAAAAAGTTGTTTTCTTCTTTCTTTAATTCCTTCTCAAGAAAGATGCTTCTAGTGGCCTTTGTGCCTAAATAGTTCAATTTATTTGACTTGTTGAAGTTTATGTATTTCCAGTCAGTAACCCTTGGCTACTCTTAGGTTCTCTGTAATAATTATGGATCTTTTAGCTGAAGTAAATCATCATCAATAATGGCACCATCTTCTACCATTTATTATAGAGTGCCTATCATCTGTTCAACACTATTTTCTTTAAACATTATTTTTAACTAAGTGTTTTATTTGCATTACCTATGTTTAAAAAGTAAGGGACAGAGCCAGCATTGGGGCTTAGTCTGTTTGACTCCTCAAATCAATGTGTGTATCAGATGATACATGATACATGATACATCAGATGATGAAGGCGGCTTGTACTAGTTGGTGATCATCAATTCTGGTTACCTCTTCCCAACTCTGCCTTCAGTGATATCACACTGGTAGTTTGAAATCCTCCACTTATGCTGTAGACAATCCTCAAACTCTACATACTGATGCTTTTTTCTCCCTTTGGAGACCCTATTTTACCACTTCATATGTTTTACTTTGCCAAATTCCTCCCCTAAAGAGGAAGACCATAGAATTAAACCACGGGATTGGTGAAGGGAAATAGTTTCCAGAAACCTTTGCCCAAATATGTCATACTATATATATATATTTTTCTTTCTGACTGAATGAGCCATAAAAAATTACACAGCTAGAGAGCTCCCATTGACATACACTCAATATCTATCCTTGGTCCCCTGCAAAGCACTTCTTATGGAAGTTGTGTCAATGTTTGCACACTCCTAACAAGGCAGTGTTTCAACTCCTGGTACTTTACCATCTCCTCTGAATTTCTCACAGGCTTTTGGGTGGAAAGGGGATTCTGCAAATCTAGTTAAACCAGATCTTTGGGGACTAATTATACAGGTCATGGATAATCCAGACTCTCTTATCCCCTCCTCCTCATCATCTCCTGACCTTTTTACTGCTCATTAGCACCTCAGCCAGAGACCTGAGCTGGGGAAAGAGTAAATGGGTGTGGAACTCTCATCAGCTCATCTGGCTCCCTGCCAACAACTCTTATATAGGTTTCCTTGGGAGGAGTATCTCAGAGACAAGGTAACCAATCCCTAGCCTATGTGGATTTCATTCAGCTGAGCTCCCCACCTTGGTCTCACCTACTTCCAATACTCCATACACTGATGCCACTCACCATTAAGTGTTGGTTGCTTTAGCTGTTGTCCTGCTCTATGGCTCTTTTATGCATTTCAATACATTGCACAGGTGGCTAATTTAGTTAATTCCATTAAGTGGATCTGGCCAAGCATTGTGCAGGATCAGAGTGAAGATTCAAATTAAATAATGTTCACGTGGTTGGCCTTAGGGTGAGTAAAAGACAGCTATGGCAAGATTTCAGGGACATCTCATTAGCTGCTGCCTCTTAATGCTTTTGGAAATTGTACTATAAGGATAAAATATTTTTATTATATAGCACCCTCTGCTTATATCAGTATAAAATGAAAACATGTCCATTAGTCAAATCTTTGAGTATGGCTATTTACTTGGCTATGAATTTACCTCTTTTATTAGTATATTTACTCATCAAGAGTATTTAAATATCTACATAAGCCAGATACAGAGCTGGGGATGTAATGCTGAATAAAACAGACATGGTCTCTGCTCTCTTAGAGTCTTCTTGGGAAGAGAATCAACAAAGAAGCCAGATAAAGGTAATTACAAGTTGTGCTAAGCAGAATGGAGCTGATAAATAGGGTGCAGCTATTTAGAATAGAGAAGGCTCTTCATGAAGAGACATTTAACCTGAGACCCAAGGAATGAGAGGAGACCAGCCATGTGAAAAGCTGGGAAAGAGCAGGAAGACTGAGGGAACAGGAAGCCCAGAGACTCTGAGGTGAGTTTTATATGCTGAGGAGCTTAAAGAAGGCCAGTGAGTATGAAGAAGGGGGAGGAGCAGGCAAGTCTATTGGAGAAGTAAATGGGGGCAAGGGTGAGATGGGGGCAAATTATGCAAGGTCTCCTAGGCCACGGTAAGGAATTTAGACTTCATATTCTACATGCAATGGGAAGGCATTGAAGAGTTTTAAGCAAGGGAGTGATATGAGGTATATTTTTTAAAAAGCCCACTCGGGCTGTGTATGGAAAATGCCTTGTAGGGACCAGGAATGGGGATAAGGTGATCAGTTAGGGAGCTGTTGTGAGCTTCTGGAAGAAAGAGGATGGTGAGATGCACCATGGTGATAAAAGTGAGGATGAAGACCGGTGGACAGATTCAAGCTGTTTTTTGGAGGTAGAATTTATGTGACTTATTTGATGAATTGCCTATGTCTGTGGGGGGATTACAGCTCAGGACAGTCCCCAGGTTTCTGCATAAATGGTGGTACTGTTTCTGAGATGGGAGAATCCTGGAGTAGTGTTAGCTTAGGTGGCACAAGGGAGAATTGAGTGCTGTTTTGAATATATTCCTTTTGAGATGCCTCTTATCAGTGCTCCAAAGTCATCACGCTCATAAACCTATTAGGAAAGACGTCCCGAAATAAAAATAAAAGAACAGCTGTTAAAGACAACTGAAATGTCTGAATTGAAGTATACACACTACGTATTGCAAGTGAACTTAGACGGGCTTCTAGTGACTTTTTTTTTTTTTAACCTTAGTACTCATAATAGTCTAAGGCACACATCTGCTCTAGAATTTTGTTTCTAACATTGTTTTGCTCTCTTTGGAGGCTACTTAGTATGATTATCTTTACTGTTCTGCCAATTGTTTTATACTGTGAATGCATATAGACTCATCAGCGGTGATTCAGACTCTCACCTGCCAGTTCTTTCAACATTAATGAGAGCAATTCTCATGCACTGAGCTTACCATTTGGCATGCACTTTTCTAAGAGCATGACATGTGTTTGCTCACAAGCGTACGTTGGAGATGTTGTGGGTTTGGTTCTAGATCATTGCAATAAAGTAAATACTGTAATAAAGCAAGTCATGAATTTTTTTGGTTTCCCACTGTGTATAAAAGTTATGATTGTACTATATTGTAGTCTATTAAGTGTGCATATAATTATGTCTAAAAAAACCGTTACATACCTTAAGTGAAAAATACTTCACAGCTGAAAAATGTTAACCGTTATCTGAGTTTTCAGCAAGTCATAATCACTGATCACAAATCTCCCAAGTGAATATATTAATAATTAAAAAGTTGAAAATATTGTGAGAATATTTATTGTGAGAATATTGTGAGAAGTGAATAGATGTTATTGGGAAAATGTTACCTACAGACTCGCTCAATGCAAGTCTTGGCCCAAACTTTCAATTTGTAAAAAATGCCAATTTTCAAAGCAAAATAATACAAGGCATAATAAAATGATGTATGCCTGTATTTCAATCTTATGACAATTCTGGGAAGTTGTTATTATTATTATTATTATTATCCTCATATTTAGGTGGTGAAACTGAGAAATAGAAAAATTTATTTACTTTTCCAAGTTCATATAGCTAACAAGTTACAGAGCCAGAATTCTATCCTAGATTGTTAGGATCTGTTATGTCCCAAGAGATACCAATCTCTTAACCATCAAGTTCTATTGCCTCTTGAGGAGATGTTTGGAGAATAATCCACATGAATTTGCCATTAGAAACCATTTTAATTGTCTAAGTCAGTGATTCCAAAACTAGCTGCTCATCAGACTCACCTAGAGAGCTTGTTAAAATAAGAATCCCTGGTCCACCTAGACCCAAATCACTGTTGAAACTGAGGCTTGGAATCTGTGTTTTTAGCAAGTTTTCCAAGTGATTCTATTGTAGCCAATCTATGGAGCAACATTTAAGAATGAGAGATATAACTTATGTTTTACTGCCCCTGTCTTGAGAGCAGACTTCCTTCTTAAAGTTCTATTATTTCCAGTTTTCAGACATTCTCCTTGATTATAAGAGAGAAGCTCAACAAGAACCGGTAATTTTGCTTTCTGCATTCAGTTCAGATTGTTCTTCAACCTCTCAATTTATTCAAGGTACAATTTACAATTGAGGAATTGTATTTTTTACTTTCTGCTATTCATGAAACAAAAGGTCAAGATCTCTGTAAGATATTTTCAATAGCTCCAATATTTCACCACAAATGGCTATGTGATGTTTCCCATTTGATACAACTAAAATGAAGAATAAAGCCTTCATTTTATTTTTTCTTGTCAGGAGCATCCTAATTTATCCAGAATAAGGAGCAATTTTGGATATTGCTCCCATTTTGTAATTTTCATACTTTTTAATCCCAGAGAATGTTAAAGTTTTTCTTCAGTCAAGACCTGGGCCCCAGCGAAATGGTGAAAGAGTCAAAGACTCTTACGGTTGTTTCAGTTAGCTTTTCCATGCCACTCTCTCGTCCTCTTTCTCAGTGGTGGGTCCGGACTTGACTTGGTGTGCTCTAAAAGGATGACTAAGCTTGGCTTACGTGGGACCAGGGGTTTCCTGGGATGTGGGATTTTCAGTGCTAAAATGAGGTCAGTCCCAGTACTGGGACAATTAGTTACTCTACCTGCAAGAGGACCAGCAGAAGGAAAGTTACTCTTCTCGTCCATGTCCCTGAGGTACTATCAGCAGGCATTGCAGAGTAAGAATAGGCTTACATTCTAAGTTTGAAAAGTAGCAGTTGTTAAATCTATGCTTGGGCAAACCACTGTTTGGTGGGCGTGCTTGCAAAGGGCAGTCGAGAACTGAAGAAATTATCCTGAAAGGACTCTTTTTTTCTTCTACTGAGAAATGAAACTCAGTTTCTTGATGTGTATCCATGTGAAGGGTCTGGTACAAACTTTTCTGTTTTAACTTCAGTGCATTGCCATAGTTTGTTAAGCATTTTTTTTTTTTTCTTAAAGTAAGGTCTACACCCAGTGTGGATCCCGAGATTAAGAGTCACATGCTCTTCTGACCTAGCCAGCCACTTTCCTTGGTTCTTTGAACCTCTTAACTGCTGATCCTTTCACAGAAGATGGGCAGATTTTTTGTAGGAGGCCTGATCTCTCCTCTGCTTCATCTTGAGAGTCTGGGCCTCGATTTCTATTCTTTGCTGGTTGTATTTCCATAGCAAGAATTTGGTGGGTAATAACTGAGTCGTTTCATAAGGAAACAAGATTTTATGCCCTTCTTACTCAATGCCAGAAGAATTGACAAGGTGTCATACAAAAGTGCTCAACAAATTCCTCTTTTTACGAGTGAATCAAACATGGGCTAATTCATAAGCAGGCTTTTTCCTGGAATGAAAAGTGCAGTGCGTCTTGGGAGAGTTCTTGGGAAAGTTCATCTCCTTGGGTGCTTTGGGGAAAATATTTTGACCCATATATAGATTCTACCCCAGGGATGTAAGGGGTGGATGCTTAATGTTTGTTTGACTGACTATGCTTGAAAGCTTGGCTTTTAGCTTTACAATGATGGTTTTCTCAACATTTCTTCTCTATATGCTTTAAAGAGGTGATGTATGAGAGAGTAATGTTTAAATGGTAAGGGGCTGAAAATCAGTTGGAGATGTGAATGGGAAATCATCTGAGAAGCTAAATGTGGCATCTGAGGTAAATTTAGACCTCTCCCACGAAGAGGGTTGGAAACCCTTACTGGAATTTCTTATGTTACCCCTCAGTCACCCTCTCTCACTGCAGGGCAATCTCTTTTTGTAGAGTGTGTATCACAGGTTGAAAGTGTGTATTTATTTGTGTGTGCATCTGTTTAATATTCAATTTTCATTTAGCCCCCTCAGATCCTATCCCAGACCCTGTCCCACACACTTTAAAATGTTGGCTATCCTCCTCTAGTTCGCTAGTTACTGAGTTTCTTCCTATTTGTGAGACTCTATACTAAGCCCCTCAAAATGGGAGTTTAAGTTTGTTTAAGAAATTGAGTTCATTAAGTCCTGTAGAGTTTATTGTGTGAGTGTGTTGAGGGGGTTGGGATGGTCTGGGCAGGGTGTTGACTCCTTGTGGGTAAGAGTTAGACATAAACTGAAGCTCTTCTGGAGCTGGTAGAGATTTTAGATGTCATCTTTTTAAACCTCCCTTCCCCTATAATTCAATAGATACATAAGCTTCTTGTCATTTTCCTTTTCTTCTCTTTGCAATAACTTTTCTACTTCTGCCCTTTCTCAACCTCTACCAAGTATGGCAGAAAGGGGGAATTGTTGGGCCTCACAGCAGAAAAGGGGCTTAGTCCCATTACACTGAATTTTAGTCTCAGTTCATTCTCCCTCCGTCCCAACTCCTATATTCCCTTTCAACATCTCTGACTCTAATTTCTACTGCTCCAGTTCAGCCCTTGCTTGATGTACATCCAAGTGCTACCTCTTCATTGGAGCCTTCAAATTAGAAACCACAGCTCTCACTTTTTATTTTCCATAACCCTTCAGTGTTGCTGATTAGATTCTAACTTGTGCTGTACCCATTTGCCAGGACATGTCACCTCAACTGTTTTGTGAGAGAGACTTCAGGCCTGGGACCTTGTCTTTCCTTCTTTGCTTCACCATCTGCACTTAGCACAAGTCCTGGCACAGAGGGGTATAGTAAGTGCTTGTCTCAAACATTCTAATTCCATTAATATACTCTTAAGGTAGGCTGGTCTTCCGTGGGTTTTTCCCACTCATTTTTGTGGCCATTTATAGTTTCCACTTGCATCACTTCTTGGGAGTAATGAGTTCCATAATCATAAAACCTGTCTGGAAAATGACATTTTTATTTATTCCCTCTAGGTTTTCCTCTTTCCAGCTAGAGCCAGTGGTCTCCTAATGAAACAGTGAGTTCACTGGATGGGCAGGCTTGTGATTCAGTAGACTTTAGTCTGTTGCTGTTCAGTCTTGCTCAAAAATCTTAAGTCATCTGATTACCTGCCCCACAGTTCCTTCAGTCATTTCAATTGCTCTTCCCCAGTTTCGTCTTGTAGGTAGAGCCTTATGCCAACAATGGCATAGAAATGGGGTAGGAAAAGGTGAAATACAGAACAGATGGAAGTTGAGATGGCATGTCCTCAAGGAGCTTTTAGGATTGTAAGGACACTGTATATTTGAGCTGTGAGTGCCTCTTCTCTTTCCTGAGCATATTGGAGTATAAGTTGTACATAGGTGTCCACAGCTAAAAAAGATACAAGTCCAAAATGGAGTTATTTGCCCCTATAATAGCAAAGGGGACTTACAGTTTCAACCTATCCTGGGAATGTAGGTTTTTAACAGTCAGTCTGAATTTTCCTGATCAGCACCAGTGATGTATCTTTGTGATAAAAATCCTGCTGGTCCTTTCCCCCACAAAAGCTGTCCTGGACTAAAACAGCCTTTCTTTTCTTTTGTTTTCTTTTTGCCTTCCTACTTCCTACAAAAACTTTCTTACAAAAACTTCCTTCCTTCCTACCCCTTCCTTCCTACAAAAACTTTCCACAAGGTACAACTCCTTAGAGCATCTACTTGTTAGATGGGATTCTCCCAGATTCATGAATTGCTTAATGAAACCAATTAGATCTTCAAATTCACTTGGTTGAATTTCTTTTTTTAATACCACCATCATGTGGAAGTGAGTCTATATGTATAATGTACTATCTGATTACATGTGTGATTGTACCATTTTAAATAATGACAACACCGATAGTATCAATCACTCACAAATCATCAATTTTTTATCAGGCAGGTGCTATGTACTTTTTTCAATTTGTTTAATTTTCCACAACAACACTGAAAGGTTGATATTATGTTTTCCATTTTACAATAAAGATGAGTAATCCTCAGAAAAGTTCATTAACCAGGCTAACTTAGTATCCGAGACAAATGGCAGGTGAAGTCACGATTTGAACTCAGATCTATTTTAAATTCAAAGACCACAATCTTTCTAACATACAATAGAGCACTTTCCCCTTGGGAACTTAAATGGAAAAGCTGCAGTTGAGGGCTTTTCCAGCAGAGATAGGGCTTTAAAGGGGATGTTTTTCCTGAAAAATCTTTCCTGGGTGGGCAGAACATCTGGTGAGTTTTCAAGTCCTTTCAGTCTTGATCACAGAGCCAGCTTAGTGCTAACTATCTGGCCCAGCTTGAGGAGTTCCCAACATGCATAATCTTTAAAAATAAGATAGACTCTTTGACTGAAATACATTTATTCTTTCAGGTCACTAGAGTACCATTTAGATAATATGAGAAACCAAATATTATGAAATCAATATGTGGATCAAAATACACTGAGTAACATTGTAACCTGGAGGATAAAAATGAAGTATAGCAGGATCATGTTCATCCGGGACACACTTAGATGGCTGAGGTCCACTCTCACTGGGGTTAGTGTCTCTATTGCACTAGCTGCTAAATGTTTTGAATATTACCCCTAGGTATTAGACATAATTCCCATCCTCACTGGAATTATAATCCAATTGGGAAAGTGAGATATAAACATATAGAACTTTATATAATGAAAACAAAGTTAGGTAAAAACACAAATAATACTCCGTCCACTTCAATTTGCTTTACTTTTCTTCTGAATCTGTAACCACCAATGAACAAATTTTACATTTGCTAATTTTATTGTTCACTGCTATACCTTTAGGATCTACCACAGTGCTTGGTCCCATTGAACAAATGAATGAATATGATAAGTGCTTAAAGCAGAAAGTATGACTAGAGTGGTCAGGAAGACTGCCATGGGGGAGTAGAAACAGGAGCAGAATCTGGAAGGAAGAGGCAGTTTTGGAGAAAAGAGGTTGAGGTAGGGAGAATGACATGGACAATAGTGTGGAGTTTAGATAATATACATCATGATAGGATTTGTGAATACCCTACTTTGGCTGGAAAAAAGAGGGCCTTTGAAGTGGCCGGATTACATCCAAAGATGTGATGCATGATCTATAAGAGCATTTAACTTGAGGAATGACTATAAAGCATGACGGAGTTGAAATCTGTAATGGTTAACACTGAAACTCCACCCCTTTATCCCCTTGCATAAAGAAATAGTGTGGATTAAAACATCATTTATAGGAAACAACAAATAGAGGTTACAGGTCTTTCTGAGTTGATACTTAGAAAAAAGTGTCACCCACATGAAATGTGCAAGTGAGTAGTGCTGATGTTTAGGGATGTTGTATGAGAATCTCATTTTTTAGATTGAGGTTCTGTTTTCTCTTGGCTTGTTGTATCATGACTTTTCCATTTAAAATTGAACAAATTCAAACTGATTCAAAGACAGGCATGTGCACACGTAATTGTGCCTTTGCACAAGTATGAGTGCATATGTGCACACAGCACGTGCACACCCACACACATTTTCACACACACATGCTCAAGCTCCCAGGCACACAGCTTCCTTCAGCCTAGCTTCTATTTCCTCTCATCTGGCAGCTTTCAGAATAATCTCACCCACCTGTTAAATCAGAGAATGTCAGGTTTAATTTATAACAGTGAGTAGAAACAGGATGCTACAGAAAGCATTTTAATTAAAATCCTTTAATTGGATACATGCTTCTTGTGAAAAGGGAGCTGTGGAGAGGGCCTCTTTGTCGGCACCTTTCACTCCAGTTGCCAGAGACTGTTGCAGGAATGGCCTTGCAATTGGAACCAGTCCTCTGGAGCTGTGGGGATGGGACAGGGGCGTGGAGGCCAAGAGAGGGAAATTGGGAGCAATAAGAGAAAAAACAAAGGGGTGAATGGCCACAGATTTTGTGCAGAGACACAGCCTTGGTGTTTTCCGGAGGCAGTTCTGCCGAAACCTATTGGTATCGTTTCAAGTTGGTTTCTCCTTAATCCTTTCATCATCCTTAGGATGGGATAGTTTCCAAGGGGAACCCACAAATACCCCTGACTTCAGGCAATGGCTTAGGAAATCTTGACAGTGTAGGTCAATTGGCGATTGTAGGAGGTGGACAGATGACAGTATGGGGTTGGGGGAGGCCCAGCCTTTGCACCTGGGGTTCCTTAAGTGACAGCACTTAGCACTATCCAGCCCACACCGCAAGAAAGAAAATGTTGGACTCAATTAGAGGTCAGTTTAAGGAAGGGACTGTGTGCTAAAGTGGGGGGGCCAGCCTGGAAACCATCCCAAGAGCTCATGTGGGGTGACAGCAATAGAGTGTGCCAAGAGAGCAGAAAAGCATGGAAGTATTTTACTGGGAACACTCAAAGTAGCTGAGAAAAGTGGGAACTGGAAGTAGTTTTAGTGTCAGGTATGTTGCCAAGGAAACAGAAGACCCTAAACTGAGCTCATTAAAGATAGGGGAGGGTGAATGGGTTTTTACCTTCTTGGTTTTGCTTCAACTTACTGTGCCAGAAGGTGATGCAAGAGGGTCTAATAACACTGATTCTTTCTTGGTAGCTAAGAAAGCCAGTGCTATGACCTCTTGGTAGAGTGAAGAGACACACTTTGAAGACTTTTATATGTTATACATCCATGGCTACTGTAGGGCTCCTAGAGGCTCTGGTTGCTAAGGAAACAATGGTAGACCATTCTATTTGTTTACAACTACTGGTTGCTGCTAGTGGTGTGCTGGTAAATGTTTAACAACTGGCTCCTGGGTGGGGAGAAAAGTCTTATTTGTAGCATTTTCCAACATCAGTGCTGTAAATATTTCCACCATGGTCGATTTTAAGATACTGATGGTTTAACAACCAGTTGGACAAATTCCGGAAATTAAAAAATCAGCTATTACAAGCCAGTATGAGCTGGGTCCAACACACCACTGGTTTCTTCTTGCCCTATTAGGCTTTCTTGTAAGAGGTGTTTTGTTTCCACTTCCATTGTCTTTGTGATTGCCCATATGGCTTACTTTGGCCAATGGAATATAAGTGGATAACACAAGCCATATCCAACCAAAGTTTTAAATGGGCTTCTATGATTTGGCCCCGCTACCTCCACCCCCTCTGAGCTTCTGTCCTTTACTTTGAGAATAATGTGTCCCAGGTAGTGGCTTATTCTTCAGCCTGGGTCCTAGCATGAAAAGACACATGGAGGTTCCTAAATTGAGCTGTTTTCAGCATAGCCTCACAGAGCCACAGCCAAGCCACAACCTTGTGTAATACGAGCAAAGAAATTAATGTTTGTTGTTATAAGGCACTAAGATTTGGGAGTCTGATCTTGACCTAATGAACAAACATTGACCAACAATTGACACATAGTAAATACTATGGAATTATATCTAGGTTATGTAAAGGGATTAGAGGTTTTCAGTTCTGAGAGAAACCTCAAAGCACAATCATTTCAACAATCATATGTTTCAGTGCCCTCTAAAACATCCCTGCCAAATGTTTGTCTGTTTTAATTTTCCTCTTTATACATGAAAATCTCTCCAATGTTTGGGATCTTGGTCTTGGTACCTCTTGAACATGTTCATGGCATCTCTGACAGCTCTGAGTGTTGGAAGATTCTTTCCTCTGTGAACTGGAAGCCTTTTACTTTTTGCAGGAATCTAGTATCCTTAGTCCTATTGCAAGGAAAGATGGAAAGTGTCATTATTCTACAGGAAAATTATTATCCACATTTAGTCTTCTCTGCATGTCAAACTCCTCAAAATTCTGAAGAGGAAAAATATAACCTAGGATTTTTTACCCATTCAAAGTATAATCAGTTCAAGAGTATGAATGAAATAAAGATTTTTCCAGACCCAAACCAACCAAGCAAGCAACCAAAAAAAAAAAAAAAAACCTTCCAAAACACTCCACTGGACTTGATTTTGAGGCCTGTCATCACCCTGGCTCATCCTTTCTGAGCATCTCTACCTTGTATAAATTGACATGAATGACTTATTGGAAGTACAGAGGACTATCAGACTCAGAAATAGCCCCAAGAAATGGGAAGCTGTAATGTTGGTACACTTCAGGCAATTTGAGACAAAGCTATAGACCCATGAAAGGGAACAGCTGAAATGCAAATCCCTGTGTAAAGGTAGTATCCAGAAGAGTAGGGATGAGAAGATCACCCAGAATGCAGCACAGGTATATGAAAGGATAGAAAATATGAACAGGAGGTTAAGAAACATGATGGTTAGAATTAAAAGGATAATATATATCTACTAGGAGTTCAAAAGAGAGAAAGGGGAGAGAGTAGGGAAATTTATCTCTATTCAAAGACAAATAATAGCTAACTTTTTTTTCAGAATAAAAATTCCATATGTGAGCACCTGTTTGAAGAAGTGCAATGAGACTTGAGTAAGACCAAGAAAAATATGTTCATACCCTACAAGTTTTACATACAGTAAAACCATATTACAGAGAGTAAAAGAAATGGCTAATTGTAACCAGAGACTGAAGAAGTTGCCTAAAAGAAAAATTGGATAAAGAGATTAGTAGATTAAAATCCTTAAAGAGCTAGGGGAAAAAAACCCAGAAATTGTTTCAGCCTAGAATTCTAAAGTCTTATTCAAGAGTGAAGATTGACCATTCATAGAAGACAATTTTTTGGAAAGAAGGAACTCAGAAGGAAAAGAAAGCCTCAAGAAGAACATAAGGTCCATGTATACAATGGTATATTACTCAGCCATCAGAAAGGATGGATACCCACCATTTGCATTGACATGGACGGGACTGGAGGGGATTATGCTAAGTGAAATAAGTCAAGCAGAGAAAGACAATTATATGGTTTCACTTATTTGTGGAACATAAGGAATAGCATGGAGGATATTAAGAGAAGGGAGGGAAAACTGAAGGGGGTGGGAATCAGAGGGGGAGATGAACCATGAGAGACTATGGACTCTGGGAACCAAACTGAGGGTTTCAGAAGGGAAGGGGGTGGGTGGATGGGTTACCCTGGTGATGA
This sequence comes from Enhydra lutris kenyoni, assembly GCF_002288905.1. NCBI lineage: Eukaryota > Metazoa > Chordata > Mammalia > Carnivora > Mustelidae > Enhydra > Enhydra lutris. Next base: position 82,029,526 of record NW_019154093.1, on the reverse strand, counting down.
GTATTAAGGAGGGCATGTGTTGCATGGAGCACTGGGTATTATATGGAAACAATGAATGATGGAACACTACATCAAAAACTAATGATGTACTGTATGGTCACTAACATAACATAATAATAAAAAAAGAACATAAAGCAGATGAATTAGTAAACATGTAGATTTTAAAAATTTGTACAATATGGGGGTAGGTATCACAGGTAAGGCACTTAGGTCCTGTGTTTTTCTGAAGGACACAGATATCAACTTTAGACTTTATTTCAAATATACATGTTAAAAATGGAAGGTACCCCTGAGAAGAATAGTGGTAAAAGGTGTAACATTCATACCAGTAGAGAAATTAAAAAGTGGAAACCCAAATCACTGTATTTTTGATAAAAGTATAAAAACATTGAGAAAAAGAGCACATAACAACCTTAGGTTATTAGTTATTTCCTAGAAGGAAAGGAAAGGAATGACATATAGTGAAGTGGGAGGGAAATTCATCAAACATATTTGCAACCTGGTATTTATTTAAAAAAATTGGAAACAAATGTTAATGTGTTAAGTCTGGAGAGTGTATATTTTGGTCTCTGCAACATTATTATTTTTTTTTTTTTTACTTTTTGTATGCTTCCACTTTTCACAATTAAAAATTCTAATAATGGGGAGATGGAGAGGAGAAGGGAGTTGAGGGAAATTGGAAGGGGAGGTGAACCATGAGAGACTATGGACTCAAAAACAATCTGAGGGTTTTGAAGGGGTGGGTGTGGGAGGTTGGGGGAACCAGGTGGTGGGTATTAAGAGAGGGCACGGATTGCATGGAACACTGGGTGTGGTACAAAACCAATGAATACTGTTATGCTGAAAAGAAATTAAAAAAAAAATTCTAATAATGAAGAGTAAATCCAAATGGCTAAAAATATTACAACAATGTTAAAATTCACTAGTAGAAAAATACAAATTCAATAATATGAGATATTAAATTGAGACTGTCCATCAGATAGGCAAAAATTTAAAAGAGCTCTAGCAAGAATTGCTGAAAGAGATGCATGGAAAAAGATTGTCTTTTCTAGTGGAAGCATTATGACTTTGTCAGAAATTAAAATGAAGATAACCTCCTTTTGCAATTTTAGGTCTAGGAATCTACCTCATCAAAATAAAGGATATTTATTTATTATATTTATGTTTGTATGAGCAAAATATGGAAACAAAACAAATAACCATCCAGTTGTATATTCACATACTGATATGTTATATAATACATTTTAAAAAGAATGAATTAAAGGTATATCAGTTGAATGTTTTTCATAAAGAATTGTGTGAAAAATAAAATGTATATAGTACTATCCCATTTTTTGAAAAAATCAGAAGATTCCTTGTGTGTGCACATATATGTATATATCCATATATGCCTTATACATTGCATGAAGCTAGGTAAAAAGAATACAAAGTGGTGATAAACTCAGGCTGCCTCAGTGTGAGTAAAGATAGTCTGTATCCAGATGGGTAGAGAAGGGAAAGATGAAAGGAAGGAAGGAAGGAAGGGAGGGAGGAAAGAAGAAAGGAAGGAAGGAAGATCCCTTAAAAATAACCAGTGTGGCTTAGTAGGAAAAACATGCAACTCTTGATCTTGGAAACATGAATTCAAGCCACACATTGGGTAGAGATTATTTAAATAAATAAATAAATACATAAACTTAAAGAAGAAGCCAGTGTACTTGATAATCACATTTATGCATTTATGTAAAAAATATATTTATACATACAGATTTCATATATATTATCACAAAGTTAAAAGCAAAGAATTAAATGACGAAAAGATTAAAACAGTCTTTACATAACTTGTTTGGCAGGCATTTCTATTCTTGTACATCAGTGATCACTATGATCTGACTTTTTACTTTTTAGTCTCTTATCTTGTCATGTAGTGCTTCGTGTTGGAGCTGCTCAACAATTCTCTTCTCCCACTCTGAGCACTGTTGCTCTTTTATCTGGAATATCTTCTTTACCAAGTTGAATGAATGTACCTATTTACATGGGAATGAACTGAATTAAATTAATAAAATTTGCCATGTAGTTGAGAAACTGAATTTGGAGAGGCAATTTGGACCAAAGTCAACAATGAAGCCACTTGAAAAGGAATAGGTCATGTGATTTGTGACTAATGGAAGAAGTGGGGCCAATGAGAAGTGCAGTCAAATAAACTGGGTGAAACTGATTATAAGGTGTCTGGAAAGGAGTGTTTACCAGAGAGCTGCTATTTGTTTTCAGAGAGTGGAACTACAGCATCAAAAGAAGAATTTCAGGAAGACTTGTCATCAGTGGTACTCAGGACTAGGAAGAAGCTGAGCAGTGTTGGTAATTCAGATACTGACTTATGAAAAACTGGCATAAGGGAAGGAAAGGAAGGACAATGTGAGTGGCAGTAAAGGGATAACTGGTAAGAGTCTACGATTGTCTGGATATCATGGGAGGAGTTCAGGAATAAGTCCAGCGTGACTTCATTTGACTTGAGTAATTCAGAAGAAGTTGGTGTTACTGGTTTAGAATAATTAGGTATATAACAAATGCACGCTGGTTAATTGTAAATAATACATTTACTGCAGTGTGACATTGATATTAATAATTCAATTCACTCTCACAGAACTGCCTTTGATCTCTCTAACCAGAGGCAGGTAGTGTGAACTGTATACTAGGTTCCCACTCACATGCTGATTTCACATACTCTAATGGGGTGCTTTCATGCTTTACTCTAGTTCACACCGATCTTTGCCCTATGCAGAGGTCATTTAAAAATCTTTCTTTTCTTCAAGAGTGTGCAAAGATCAGTTTGCAGAGACAGAGTTTTCTTTCAAAACATCATGAATTTCATAAATTGTGCTTTCATGCTCTGGTTATTTACTTTCCTACTAGTTGCTGTCCTAATTTACGCATATTCAGAAATGCTGGCAAGGGGTTTTCCTTCAATGTGGAAGTGTTTTGTTGGTTCAAATGTTATTTTCTATAGGAGTGGGAGGGTTTTATACACATGCCTGGGTAAGTGTTGTCTAGAATGCTCTGTGCTAATAATTAGGAACTCTTTCCTTATGGTACAATCCTTTCAGATGTCCTCCCGGCTGTGGTATCAGAAATAAAAGGTTATTCAGTTAGTGTTTTGGTCAGAGAGTTCTGTAAATGATTTAATTTTCACCTAAATGTGGTTTACATCTATCTAGTGGAAATTTATGTAATTAATACAGGAATATGAACGATGTTGATGACCCACCTAACAGTATAGAACAGAAATCCATTTGGAGGTACAATTAATCCTAATTGCTCTTACTCTCGGATCCTCTCTTTTTACCATGGAGAGGTAGCTTTCAGTGGAAAAAGATCTGGGGGAAATTCTATGAATAAAATTCCAAAGCATTTATTCTATGAATAAAATTTCTAGCAATTCAAATAATATTTGCAGAAGTGTGGGTCTCATCTGGAGATTTTACAACTTCCAGAGAGGTCTTTTTCCTGCCTGAGCTTCCTTTGTGGAGAAAGAATATTTATTTCTACTGACACATGTTTTTATGATATAATAAATACTTGAAGCTGGAACCCTTAGGAAGAGATTTTTTTAAAGGGAAAAATGGCAAGATTTCATCTTATGATAAAATATTTTTTTAAAATAAAAGGTTGATATTTACTCCAATTCTGAACAATCATACATCAGCTACTTTTACCTTTCCAGGTGTTGAGTTGGGTTATTCCTTTTAATTCAGGGATGGATGTCCACATAATCAAAATGTGTAACTTGGGACCAGAGAGCCATTTTTCCCCCCTGAAGCATGCATTACAGGTAGAATACTCACACTGTGTGCATAAACATTTTGTCTCTACATGAACACATAGGTCTGTCTGATTAAAATGAGGTGACAATGTGGGGTCGTAAACAAGATGACATCCCACATAGACTTCTGTTTTCTAGGTTTTTAATTCTGTATGCCCTCCCTTAGATCTATGATTCTTGTAGTATTATCTTGAGATGCTTCCAGGTAGCCTAGAGATTGGAGTCAGGTAGAATTGATATTTTTTATAATGTAATATTTGATGCTACTATCTTGAATTGAAGATTTACTTCTGATGTTTAATGAAATATAAACATCTTACTGGGTCACACCAAAGTGAGCACTCAGCATTTTATTGGAATTTTTCTCACAGTATATGATAACCAGCAGATTTTTAAATCCTGCTGTGGTCTGCAGGCTTAATGACCAGAATTCTTGAGTCAGACTAAGATGCACCTTTTATGGCATCTAAATTTAAAAGTTAGTTTTAATTTTCATAGGCTTATTGACTAATGTCCATAGTAATTTCTAAGATATGGCAGTATTCTGAGATACTTTGAAAATCATAGTGGGTGCATTGGACAAAAATTGAAGGCATTATGGAGAGCTATCTCACCTATTCTTATCCATTCCACGATGCCCAGCATGGATACAAACAAAGGAAAGATAATTTTACTTCCAAGAGTTTTCCCTATAAATATTATTTACTCTTTTGCTCCCCCATAGCAACACTGCCGTGTCACCTACATCGCTTTGTCATGTCCCAAGGGAACTTAGCCAACATCAGAGGAAGTTGATTCCCACTTTCTACCAAAATAGATATATCTAGGCAACGTCAAAGCAAATTGATTAAAATGTTAAAAACTTCTGTCAGTGGAACAGGTCTTTTTGAAATCCAGTGCTTTGCTGCATCTGTTCCTTTTGCTTTCCTTCTCTCTACCTCATTTAGCTGTTAGGTATGACCATTAAGGAGAATGTTTAAGTTTCAAATCTAAAAAAGCCTAACTCTTTTAATTAGGGGCCTCAAAAATAATGATTCAAAGGGGCACATGCACCCTAATGTTTATAGCAGCATTGTCTATAATAGCCAAAATATGGAAAGAGTCCAGATGTCCATCAACAGATGAATGGCTAAAGAAGAAGTTATATATATATATATATATATATATATATATATATAATATTACTCAGCCATCAAAATGAATGAAATCTTTCCATTTGCAATGTCCTCATTAGAGTGTATTATGCTAAGTAAAATAAGTTAGTCAGAGAAAGAAAAATACCCTATGATATCACTCATATGTGGAATTTAAGAAGCAAAACAGATGAACAAAGGGGAAGGGAAGGAAAAATAAAATAAGCTAGAAACAGAGCGAGGCAAACCATAAGAGACTCTTAGCTCTAGGAAATAAACTGAGGGTTGCTGGAGGGGGATAGGTGGGGGGATGGGGTAACTGGGTGATAGGTATGAAGGAAAGCACTTGATATAATGAGCACTGGGTATTATATACAACTGATGAATCACTAAATTCTACCCCTGAAATAATATATGTTAACTAAATTGAATTTAAATAAAAAATTAAAAACATAAGGGCTCTTAATAGCCACATATTTCTCTCCTGGAAGATCTCAAAGAACTTTAAAATTTTCACTGTGATCAAATGTAAACTCTCATTATTAGAATCGGAATCATTTCACTATCCACTACATATGTCTAAATTAGAGATGGAAAAGTGGCAGCTTAAACCTGAGAGTCTTCCCAGCACTTGAAGATAGAGAATGAAGAACAATTCTGTATCCTATTCCCTAAATGGTTTCAAGAAACAGAGCTGGAATATGTTGTTGCCAGATTGGATCTGCCTAGCCTTTTAAACTAGTTTTTCCCTATCAGTAAGAGTTAAATTGAATACTCAAGGTTCATGCATTTAGGGTCTTGTGGCTTACGTTTCCAAGGAGAAAAGGGTTGCTCTAGCTACTTACGATCACCCTCACTCAGGAAGTTATGTTGGTCCAGAAGCAATTCAGAAGCAGATTTCATGCAGTCATACATAGAGGAGGGCTCTTTGGTGAGAAGTGATGGGAAGAGTTTAGGGCTCTGGGTAGAAAGACTTGGGAGTCCTTCAACATGTGTGAAGACAAAGTGTTGTAGATGAACTCCAGGAAATTGAGTCTCATACATATAGATGGACAAAATCCAATTAAATGGGAAGTCTTGGACCTGGGATCTTTCCTTAAAGTTCACATAATTTGGTGTCTACTCTCTGTCTTTTTTCCATGATGTTCCTTTAATTGAAAGTGATACATTATTCTAGTCAAAAAGTTTGAAAATATTAAAAAACAAATAACTCTTTATCCCACTATCTGGATTTAATTGTTACAAATATTTGGATAAATATCTTTGTAGGGTTTTACATGCATATGAAGAAAAGAAGGAAGATGGAAGTCCTCTGTATTTGTGATCTGTCCAGGCATAAGGAGGTAGAAGGTGATCTTCACTGTCATCCAAATATAATATTTTCTTTAATAGGATAGGAGTTTGGGAACTAGGACATATTGCTGATAGTAATTTACAATGAATTACCTGGAGAATTTTCTCAGTTCCTCCATTCCCTATAATAAACCTGCTTTGTGATTTTGTAAATATTTGTATATCAGGGCTTGATCAGAATAAAAACAAGACAGGAACAGTTTGAAGCTCTGAAATAATGAAGAAATTATGATTTTATTTATTTGAAGACTTGGTCAATTTTTTAAAGATTTTATTTATTTATTTGAGAGAAAGAAAGCATGCATGACCAAGTGTGGTAGGGAGGGAGAGAGAGAAGCAGACTCCCCACTGAGGAGGGAGCCTCACATGGGCACGATTTTATTTAGTGTAGATAAACATTTGTATAATTATTTAACCTTCTTTTTTTTTTTTTAAAGATTTTATTTATTTATTTGACAGATAGAGATCACAGGTAGGCAGCGAGGCAGGCAGAGAGAGAGAGAGAGAGAGGAGGAAGCGGGTTCCCCACTGAGCAGAGAGCCCGATGTGGGGCTCGATCCCCGGACCTTGGGATCATGACCTGAGCCGAAGGCAGAGGCTTTAACCCACTGAGCCACCCAGGCGCCCCTAATTATTTAACCTTCTGACATATCAGTCTTTTACCCTTATTTTCTTATTTCCTTTCTGTTCTTTTGAAAGGGAAGGTGGTGAATAGAAGGTTTTGTGAAATAGTATCATTTTAGAGGGGTTCCAATTTCAAACTAAACCATATCCGCCTCTTACATTTAGCATTTAGACTTTATGTATCCTTTTCAGCTCTGTTCATCTGTCTAAAAGGAATACTTGGTAGGTACTTCTATTTTTACCATTTTACCCACAGTGAATTTGGCTGTAACAATCATAATTAATCAAGAAGACAACAGAGATAATGTGTTGATGACAGCTTAAGCTAATTATAAAACCTCAGAGATGCCCCTAAGGGTCTTATTTTTATCAGATTCTTATTATGCTAAACTGAATCAAGATGTTCACTCATCATTTCAGGTGCGGCAAATGTGCTAAATGGTGTGGAATTTTATGACTATAAAAGGTCAAATTTCAAGAGTTTTCTTTTTAAAGGAAATTTCATGGAATTTAAAATGTGAAGTCCAATCATACTGAATTCATTGGCAACCAGACCTGCTTAAAGGTGAAACCTCATTTCCCCAGGGGTTTCAAGTCAGAGAGGAGAAAGTCCCCTCAGGTTGCTCCCCCTTCTGCCAGGTTTCAGTTATAACAGAGAATCTTTTCACAAAATATAGTCAATTTATACTTCAGGAATTTAAAACATATTTCATTGGCTCATCTGGACACTGGAAAATCTTATATTCTTTCCCAAATGACTTGGCACATTAGTTTGGCACATACTGAGAACTCACACACCTGGCAAGCCACCTTGACTTTCCTGACGCTCAGAAGGAGGTCTCCAAACCTGCAAGCATTTTGGATGGATGTGTTCAATGTGCCCAAGTCCAAGAAGCATGAAAACAACTATTCACATTCAGAGATGGGATATGGGGGGCTAAAGGCAGGGGGAGAAGAAAGACAGAGGCTCAAAAAAGAAAAGGAAAAGAGATATAGATATACTCTTCAGTCAAGGTTTAATAAAGTCAAAGACTTATCCCAGTGAGTTTATTCTTGATTTCATAATTTTTCTTTCTCAGATATTCAGTTATCCCTTGTGACTAACTTGAAGTCAGATTTCATGTAAAATCTGGGAATAATGCTGGTTTAATTTTCTAACATTAAATAATACAAAACCAATGTTTTCTCTGCTGGGGCCACAATTCTGCAGACACAGGCAAAATCTATGACTTGATACTTATAGTTGTTTCTATTAGCTGTGACTCAGTTGTTGGCTTCACAACAGCTAGGGGACTTTGAAAGTGTGGGGAGCTAGAGGACTTTTGGACATGCAGACGCAATGTAATAAAAGTATCTAAGGACATTGTCCATGCTCCATAGTAATGATTCTTTATGACATATGGAAAATGTCCAATACAGTGCCTGGCACATAGTAAAAACTCAGTAATATTGGTTCCCCTATAATCATCATCATTGAAAATGGGATTCAGCACCAGGGGTAACTTGGCACTTCAGCACTAGGAATAAATTGTTTCTTGCCAAATTTTGATTACTGAACTCCTGGAGGTTCTAGAGGGGATGTGTCTTTGAATCAATATGGATAATAGCACAGAAGTCACTCAATTATTTGTTGAAAGAATAAGTGAACTAATACATGAATGTATGAATGACTGAAATCAGGGCTTCAGTGGGGGCACAGTAAGGCAAGAAGGTATTTTCCCCCCCAAGGCTCTAGTTTCTCTTGGACATGTTTTAAATTTGCTCTGCATGTGGAGATAGAAAAATATCTATCTTATCTGTGGGGATCAGTAGGGGCTATCAGGAAGTTGGTAAGAGAAAAGGGAGGTGTCTTAGTAGAAATCAGGGCCAGTTAGGAAAGATAGGGGAAAAAATGCTCGGAATCTAGATGAATCATGGGTATAGAGCTAGATTTTAGGGTTTGCAAAGTAGGTTTTTCATAGACTGTAGAGTAGCAGGCCACAGTTAAGGGGCAGAGTCATCTTATGTTGCATTAACCCATTGTTTTATTTATTATTTATCCACCTTTATTCACTTTGTAAATCCTTGTTGAGTATTTATCATATGTTAGGTGTTTCATTACTTACCAAGACACAACAGTGAGCAATACATGGTCCTTTAAAGTCTAGTTAAAGAAAGAAGATAAGGGACACCGTTTTAAATTCTTTTGTCCCTACATCCAGTTCTGCATTCCGTAGTGTTTTGGCAGAGACAAATATTTCACAAGTAGTGTCTCCTTCGTGAAAGGCTCCGCTGAGGAAAACACTCTTATCTAGGCTAGCACTCCAATTAAGAACTTTTCTTTTTCTTTGTGTGTTTGTATAATTCCTAACTGTATAAATGAATTTTCCTCTAAAGCCAAAATATAAAACGTTTGGTTGCATGGTGTAGTATGTGGGCAAAATTGTCCACAAGAACACTCACTGGTAATTACAAAAATGATATCTTGTGGCCATGGCTAACAAGGAGAAATGAGATAGAAGCACTTTTTTTTTTTCTAGCAGAGAGAATGTGGTAGCATAGTTGGTTCTGGCAGGGAAAAGGGAGACATGGAAAAGGAATTAAATCCACTCTTAAAAAAATTATAGCCTGTGAGCTATATATCTTAAGTCATAATTAATTCAAGTAGGAATTATTTCCTTGGAATGTTTTTTAGGTATTTAGGAATGATCTTGAGCAATATTCGGTACAACCAAATTGCAGAACCTTGGAAACATTCAGACACCCCTCCATATTTCTTGAAGCTCATTGTCATGGGACATGACCTAAAAACACTCTTTATATAGCCAGATTTTAGCCATTTGTGCGATTACAGGACAAAGTTGATATATTTTTTTCTGGCCATTTGGGACACTTCCAGGTGGTGTAAAGGAACTAGAAGCATGGCAGCAGTAATTTATTTTTGGCTCAAGTGTGGTTTTACAAATGCATCTCCATGGAACTCCATGCCATCTTCTCTATCTCTGTCCTCCTATTGATACTACCTTATGTAAGAGCTATCAAAGTTTTAACACAGCAGAGCAGTATGCATGGAGAGACCACTCATCAAAATGCAAAAATAGCATAGTCCCTAAAAATGTACATCTCTTTCAATTACTAGTTCCTAATTGCATTTTATTTTAAGACCCGTTACTATTCTTTGGCTACTATATCGTACTTTCTGTAATTCTCTCTTTGAACTGCAGTAGGATAAGTGTGGGTCCTGGAAAAATGGTGATGTCAGTGATTTGACTTCCACTTCCTTGGAAGCCTCTCCCATAGTTTTTAGAAGAGTCTTTCCATTTCTATTTGTGCCCAACCTCTATGAAAGTTTCTTCTCAGGGAAAAAATCTGTCACCAATCATTCACACCTTGATACAAATTTAGACCAGTACGTTACCCTTCCCTGGGGTATATGCACTTTAAGATTTTCCTCTAAATATATAACAGCATTTTGCCTGTTTCTAGAGGAATTTAAGCTCTATTCCATCAAGCAGTGGGATTGGTATTTTACTAGGGAAGAACCTTCCTAGATGTCCCTGGTATTCTACCAGGCAGCTCTTATGTGTAAGGCTGCTTCTTCCCATAAACTGTACTTCATTTCCCAACTTGGATACAGATTAAAGGCCTGAACTCACCCTGACCAAGATGCAGTGGTGCAGCCACTGTGAAAAACAGTATGGAGTTTTCTCTAAAATTTAAAAATAGAACTATCCTATGATCCAGTAATCACACTAGTGGGTATTTATCCCCCAAACTACAAAAACACTAAATCAAAGGGATACTTGCAACCCTGTTTATTGTAGCCTTATTTACAATAGCCAAATTATAGAACCAGCCCAAGTGTCCTCTGATAGATGAATGGATAAAGAAGAAGTGGTTTATATACATAATGGAATATTGTTCAGCCATAAAAAGAATGGAATTTTGCCATGTGCAAAGATGTAGATGGATCTAGAGCGTATTATGCTAAGTGAAATAAAGTCAGAGAAAGACATATACCACATGATTTCACTCATATGTGGAATTTAAGAAACAAAACTAATGGGCAAAGGAAACAAAGAGAAAGAGGCAAACCAAGAACCAGACTCTTAACTATACAAAAAAAAACTGATTGTTACCCAAGGGGAGGTAAATGGGGAGATGGGGGAAATAAGGGAGAAGAAGGAAAAAAAAAGACTGTGGATTCCATTTTGGGAATATTCTTGCTCTCTTTCAGATTGCTCATCCTGGAAAACGTCAGCTGTCATGTTATGAGGCATCCTTGTGAAGAAACCTTAGTATAAAGGTCAGGTAAGAAGTGGGTTGGGACTGGAGAGAAGACTGAGTCATTGGACCACTAATTGTTTTTCTTCTTCTTCTTCTTTGTTTGTTTGCTTTTCTTTTAAATTATAACAAATTCCCCAAACCATGAGGCCAGGTCTTCTTGAAGACATGTGGTCAGCCTTGGCATTTGCTGAGTCCTCTACTGCACAGGATTCTCACTGAGTTAGCAAACATGTGGCCTAACAGAATTCTTGTTGTGAGAGATTGAGTCCTGCACACAATCATATGAATGAATTTGGAAGTGGATCTCCTACAGCCAAGCCTGCAGATGAAACCACAGCCCTGGCCTGTGACTGTAACTTTGTGAGAAAGTTTGAGCCATATGTACCCATCTAAGAAGACAGGCCTGGATTTATGACCCAATGAAACTGTGAAATAATAAATGTTTGTTGTTCAAAGCCTCTAATTTTTAGAGTAATTTGTTACACAGTATTAGAATATGAATACAGGGGACAAGAGAGTTGAATTCCCAATAAGGAAAGGTGGATTTACAGTCTTCTCTTCATACTTTCTGTAAAATCGAGAATTTCTCATGACCTTGTCTGATAATTCAGCAAATTGGCTTGCTGGGGTTCATTACCAACTCTTCCCTCTTCCTTCCTTTACCTTTTTTGAGCCAGTAACCCCTAATATAACGTTTCTTTTTTTTTTTTTTTTAAAGATTTTATTTATTTATTTGACAGAGAGAGATCACGAGTAGGCAGAGAGGCGGACAGAGAGAGAGAGGAAGGGAAGCACCGGTACAACATGAGGAAGGCGTCCTGATACAACATGTTTCTTGTAAGAAACCCACCTTCTGGGGTGCCTGGGTGGCTCAGTGGGTTAAAGCCTCTGCCTTTGGCTCTGGTCGTGATCCCAGCGTACTGGGATGGAGCCCCACATCGGACTCTCTGGTCGGTAGGGAGCCTGCTTCCTCCTCCTCTCTCTATGTGCCTGCCTCTCTGCCTACTTGTCTGTCAAATAAATAAATAAAATCTAAAAAAAAAAAAAGAAAAGAAACCCACCTTCCTTCTCTCCCACCACCCCTCTTACATCCTTCCTTGCTTTTATTCAGAGTGAAGGAGGGATAAAATAATTTGAGTTAAAATGGGGCAGGGGGTGGGAGGTTGGGGGAACCAGGTGGTGGGTATTGGAGAGCACACGGATTGCATGGAGCACTGGGTGTGGTGCAAAAACAATGAATACTGTTACGCTGAAGATAAATTTAAAAAATTTAAAAAAAAGAAAAAAAATGAGACATTAATGCCTCTGAAAATAGATGTACTTGGGAGTGATGTGTTGGAATCTCTAGGTGTGCTGGAGCCCTTGGAGTCGGGGACAAAATGTGGCTGGTGATCACCCAAGATGGCATGCAGAAGTTAGCGGGTAGGAGTGAGGGACCCAGGTGACAAGTGTTGTTTTTATGGCCTATTTTTTTTTTTGACAAACTGGGAAGGAGCTGTTCTGCTGGGTTTTGGGCGGAGAGGCAGGGGGCAGGATTTAGATTTGTTCTTAGAATATAGAATCTTTATGATTAGGAATAAAAGCCGAGTTGAGACTGGTTCTCTCTCCAGCATCACCTCTATTCCTAATTTCTTGGTCAAGGGAAGGAGTGGTTGTTAACCAAACAAGATTTATGTTTCCACTGAACAAATTTTGAAGGAGAGGAAAATGCCTACTCAGGCAACATGCCCTGAGTTCCTTAGCAAGCTTCAGGATGTACGTCTTAAGAAAAATACTTTCACCTGAAGCTATGGAAAAGTAAAAGAGATATTCAACAATAGTTGACAATGACATTCAAAAGATAGTTACAAGGCAGAAACTCAGAAAGGCAGAGTTTACTAATGACATTGATACTCCTTGGTGGAAACTAAAGCTCTAATTCATGAGTTTACCACAGAGAAGTTCCTATTAAGGGATTATAACAATGATCAATGAGATGGAAATTAATAAAAGTAAAAAGGTGAACCACTGATCAGGTATTTCTTTTTTTTTAATTTTTTAAAAAAGATTTTATTTATTTATTTGACAGAGATCACAAGTAGGCAGAGAGGCAGGCAGAGAGGGGGAAGCAGGCTCCCTGCTCAGCAGGGGCTCAATCCCAGGACACTGGGATCATGACCTGAGCCGAAGGCAGAGGCTTAACCCACTGAGCCACCCAGGAGCCCCTGATCAGGTATTTCTAATTGGGCTTGAGTTCTCAGGACACTGTGTACAGAAGTAATCTCTTTAAGAAGGTGACTTTTTTACTTTCTCCCAATTCAGGTCTGGATGGAATACTTTTGACTATATCACAGAGTAGTGATGTTACAGGGATGGCTGTATGGGGTCAATTTCTTCCCCCACCTGATCTGCACAGCATTTTGCCTTTTACATTCTGTTGCCAGTAAGTCTGTCTGATTGAAAGACTCTGTCCTATTGGCAAGAGCAGGGTAGTGATCGGTCCTTGCACACTAGTTAACTTCTGATTTTGGCTCCATCAATGGAAATGCTTCCTTTCTATTACCCAACATATAATGACAATTTTTTTTAGAACAAAATAAAATGGGAGGGTGAAGCCTAAACAAAAGAGAGTAAGAAACCGAGAAAAAAAGATGCAAGCATGACAACAGTAGTAGAAGATTGCATTTTCTTTCGTTTTTCTCCTCTCCTTCCATCTAGGGTAGTTTTTCCCTTTAGATTTCCCTCTGTATTCACAGCATAATAAAAGATATTGATTCTAAGTCCCATGAGCCCTTTCCTATTTTACTTATTTACAAAGAGGTACTTGATAAAAAGTTGATATAAAAAGCAGTTTATTAAAAAAAAAAGCAGGTTATGACTGGAAGGAAGACTGAATAGTTGGACCAGCAATTGTGTTTTGTTTGTTTGAATAACAACAAAATCCCAAAATCATGAGGCCAGATATTCCTGAAGACAGATGGATAGCTATAGCATTTGCTGGGTCCTGTCCTGCACAACAGTTCTTACTAAGCTAGCAGATACTGGGCTTACCAGAAACCTTGGTGGGGCTGGTGATGGGTGCAGATTAAAATATGGAGCTTGTGCTCTAAGACCACTTCTATCTCACTTAGGGAAAACTGGAGGGATACATGCAAGATTATTTCTGTGTAGAAGAGCATTTTCATATTTGGATTAAAGCAGAATGATTAGATCATTTACTTAAATTTATTTTGATTTAAGGTTGACAAAAGTGATGAGGTCCTGAGTAGGCTGTGTTAGTGCTTAAGAAAGTAATCAAGTAGAGTGTCTGGGTGGCTCAGTGGGTTAAGCCACTCTGCCTTTGGCTCAGATCATGATCTCAGGGTCCTGGGATCCAGCCCCACACTGGTCTCTCTGCTCGGCGGGGAGCCTGCTTCCCACTCTCTCTCTGCTTGCCTCTCTGCCTACTTGTGACCTCTCTCTCAAATAAATAAAGTCTTTAAAAAAAGAGAAAGTGATCAAGCAAAACCATAAATGTACAAACTAATAAGGCAACTGAAAGTAGTATTGTGGCATGGAAAACAGCTTTCATAAAGGTGAAAGGCTAGATCTGCTATATCAGCACTGTACAACAGAAGTATTTCTTAGGCACAAATGTATTTTAAAATTTCTTGCAGCTTCGTTAAAAAATAAATGCACAATTAATTTTAATAATTTATTTTATGTAACTTAACATAATAAAAATACATTTCAGCATGTTATCAAAGCAAAAAATTGAGATATTTTCTGTTCTTTTTATACTAAGTCTTTGAAACTCAGTGTGTATTTTACACTATGGTACATCTCCGTTCAGATTAAGTCACATTTTAAGTGCTCAATACAACATGTGTCTGGTGGCTTCCATATTGGGCAGTAAGCTTCGACATCATCGTGGCCACTTACTCTCTCCTTGACTAAGCCATTTTCTCTTATATGGCTTATTTTTTCATATCCATAAAAAAGAATACTAGTCTATAGACTCTTTTTCAAAGTTTTTAACCCAATCTCTGTTACAGCTAGTTAGCATGTGACTAGTATAACCTATGGATTGTGAGAAATGATGCTTGTCCTAACATGGTGAGTACCTGGTATGTTTGTCTATACTCTGTTTCTTCATATGTAAGCATTAAACTATTCCTGGGCTGCAAAAGGGAGACAACCTGCATCCCTGAGCTATGCTTAAAAGAGAGCCACCTAACTTACATTAGACATTGATATGAGTAAGAAATGAGCCATATTTGTGATAAGCCATTGAGAGTTGGGAGTTTGTTACAGTTGCTAGTGGTATAGT
Source organism: Enhydra lutris kenyoni (assembly GCF_002288905.1). Lineage (NCBI taxonomy): Eukaryota > Metazoa > Chordata > Mammalia > Carnivora > Mustelidae > Enhydra > Enhydra lutris. The sequence goes on along the minus strand of NW_019154093.1, from coordinate 82,014,063 downwards.
CCTGATGGATACAGTGGCCCTTGGCTGGTGACCTTGTTCCTTTCTAAGGGAGACATTGTGCTTGGATGGCAACCTGAGAATGACCACAGATGCCAGGGCTATTACCTTATTTCCACCACAGTGAGGTTTTTTTGTTGTTTGTTTTGTTTTTGATATAATGTTCAATGATTTATTAGTTGACCATATCACCCAGTGCTCATCATATCATTTGCCTTCTTTAATCCCCATCGCCCAGTTACCCCATCCCTCCATCCACTTCCCTTTCCACAAAACTCAGTTTGTTTCCTGGAGTCAATAGTCTCATATGGTTTGTCTCCCTGTATGATTTTTTCCCATTCAGTTTTCCTCCCCTACCCCTTTTGTCCTCTTCACTATTCCTTATGTTCCACATAGGAGTGAAACCATATGATAATTTTGTTACTTTGATTGACTTATTTCACTTCTCATAATCCCCTCCAGGTCCATCCATATTGATGTGAATGGTAAATATTCATCCTTTCTGATGGCTGAGTAATAGTCCATTGTATATATGAACCACATCTTCTTTATCCATTCACCCATTAAAGGACATCTCAGGTCTTTCCACAGGTTGGCTATTGTGGACATTGCTGCTATGAACATTGGGGTGCATGTGTTCCTTCTTTTCACTATGTTCTTTATCTTTGGGGTAAATACTTAGTAGTGCAATTGCTGGGTCACAGGGTAGCTCTATGTTTAATGTCCTGAGGAACTTCCATACTACTCTTCAGAATGGCTGTGCCAACTTGCATTCCTACCAACAGGGTAAGAAGGTTCCCCTTTTTTCACATCCTCACCAACATTTGTTGTTCCCTGTTTTGTTAGTTTTTGCCATTCTGACTGGTATAAGGTGGTATCTCATTGTGGTTTTGATTTGTATTTCCCTGATGGCAAGTGATGTGGAGCATTTTTTCATATGTCTGTTGGCCATTTGTATGTCTTCTTTGGAGAAGTGTCTGTTCATGTCTTCTGCCCATTTCCTGTCTGGATTATTTGTTTATTTGTGTTGAGTTTGAGAAGTTCTTAATAGATCTTGGATATCAGCCCTTTATCTGTAATATCATTTGCAAATATCTTTTCCCATTGAATATTTTGAATGAATCCTGACCAATACCTAGAGCTGGGGTTTTCTATATTGATGATCACACATCCTACTCTTTCTTAATGAACAGGAGAGCTGTGTTCAGAGGCAGACAATCCCTGAGACAGAATCCATGTTCAGAAGAGACTCATATCAATGAAGAGAATTGTTTTTTTCATTGGGCCATATCAAGGGAAGATTCCACATATTTTAAAGAAAGCACAAATTACAACTTACATTTTTATTGTTCAAAGGGTATTCCTATCTATCATCTGAAGTGACTTTTTCACCATTATCTGTGAGATAAATAGGACAGGTATTATCAATTTTAACAGATGGAGGCATTGAAGCTTGAAGAAACTAAGTGGCTTTTTTAAGACCGTACTGAGGCTGGGATAGATGAAATCAGAATTCTCTCTGAAGTGCTACTGTGCCCCTTATCTTTAAGCAGTGTGCTCATTATGCTAATTTGGGATTTTCCAGCAGTATATGTAAAATTATGTTCCAACAATACCATTTAAGCTTCAAATACAAATTGTTGGTATATTAAACTATATCCTATATCTAATAATGAAAGCTTACACCTTATTTACCCAGTAAATTAGTTTTCCACTGAACTTTCATATTTATTGTCTCATTTAGTTCCTATAAAAACTCTGCAAGGAAGTTTCATCAAACTTTTAAAAATATCTCCTAAGTCTCCGGTATGTTCCAGGCCTTCTTCGATCCTAAGTGCCTGCAATTTTGCTGGGTCTGGCCTGTCTTGTACCATTTGCCAGTTTCTGGCAGATTAATTCTGTTTTAGATGGTGCCAGCTTTTTTGGGGAGGTAACTCAAAGCCCATTTAGTTCAAACCCCACATGTCTTCCCTCAAAGGATTGAAAGCTGCCTTTCCTCATGAGGATGCAGAAGGAGCTGTGCATTCAGGTGGGAAAGAATGGGGATATGCTTAGGGAACACTCTCATTAAGAGCCTTTCATGTTGTGGGCAGTGGGTAGGAACTACCTATGTGATTATAAGCTCCCCCAACTGCCCATGTGGGGATGACAGCACACATACTCCCCAAGTACGTTGCATCCAAGCTTCCTTCAGATTGTACCTGTCCCCAGAGACAGATGTAGTACCTCTCTAAGACTGCTCTTTCAATTTAAAATTAGCCTAACTTACTTCATATTCCAAAATGACTGAATTAACAAGGTTCAGTCACTCATGAAATACTTACTAAATATATGCCATGCTATGCTAACATACATAGGTATGCAAATAAGCTAGTATTTATGGGATTTTTGGTGGGAACTTTCTAGAAACATTTGTAGTGACACTCCCATCACAGGAAATACTCCAATATCAGGAATATGATATTTGAATTATTCATTCATTCATTCAATGATTTTTTAAATGTGTGCCGACCATGTGACAAATATTTAGCTGACCACTGGGCACAGAGTTAGGAGCAAATGTAGAGGTGCTTTCCAAAGTATGGGTCATATTTTGGGAGTAGCAAGTCTTTTTGCATCTTATGAATCACATAATATAGGAAGTTATCCATACTGTCTTGTTGCAGGGTAGTTCTGCATATAAGGGTGGGAATTAGTGGCTTATGAAACTGTTTTGCCTTCACATTGTTTCTAAGAATGCAATATATGTTTGCTGATTGACTGACCAAAGCCTCATAATAAGTTATATGAAGCCACACTAGTGCCATATTTTTTGTTTCTAGACAGTATTAGATAAGTAAAGATGGGGAGAATAAGTTTAGAACATTTGAGACGATAAGGCAAGGCTGTAAATAAGACAATACCTGAAGTGAGTAGAGTCTCATCCAACTTTGTCTCCTTTCCTATATCATCTGGGTAATTTTCTTATCCCTCTTAAAGACCCAGATTTCTGAGATGATGAGGTTGAAGGTGGGTCTGCTCTTCAAACTCTTGTTGGTTATGTTCTGCAGGGAAGGGGGCAGTCACTTGCCAGCAGCAGTTTTTCATCATTTCCTCCCAGCGTGCAGTTCCGAGGCCTGTAGAAAGCTGTGCGTGACCCAGGCCTTTCTGTAAGTCAGCTAATGATCGCCCAATTCACTGGAGAAAATTGATTGTGTCAAAGCTCATGAAGAGCTGTGGGCTGATCAATGTCTCAGTGAAGTCAAGTTTCACACAGAACTGCCCAAAGCTGGAATTAAATGTCAGGTACAATTTAGCACTGCCGCCCTACTAGTGTCTTTGGAGAGGGAACCTCACAGCTCATTCTGCACGTCAGATTAACTCCCCCATGGCAGGCTCCCCTGGCTTAGTGATCAGGATCTGGCAACCTGCCACATCACAAGTTTCTCCGTAAGATCTGCAAAAGTGGGAACTTGGTGCTCAGGCTGCTCTGTAGCCGTGCATCCTGTCAAGGCTGGAAGGGAAATGTCTTGGGGAAGAAAGGAGAGAGGTGTTGGGTGTCAGGCCTTATTTACATAAGGCCATGGCATTAAGTGGGGAACCATAAATGGGAAATTTCTGGCAAGAATTCTGTCGGAAGGAAGGCTAAAAGGGGAAGCTGGAGGAGGCCTGCTTTGTGCCATGGTGTGACCAGGCTTCAGGACCTTTGTGAGTGAGTTCTGGTTAGCTTCTTGCACTAATGCCCTGATCATGTTCTTTACATGCCTTCCAATCAAGGGAAAAAGCTGGTTTCATGTACAAAAGCCATGTCTTCCCTGTACCTTTGCTTTCTTTTTGCTTTTTCCTCCCGTCTCCATGTTTCAAATCCTACCATTCTTCAACGTCCAGATCAAATGCCCAATTCTTCCATTGATTCCTCCAGCTTTAAGGATTTTATCTTCTGAAATCCTATAGAACATAACTCTATCATCTTTTATAGCATTTTAAATGTCTATTTTGCATTGTAGTTATTTTTATTTTTTCTCTTCTCTATTAGGTCACAGATGATTTGAGGGTCTGATTTATTTCCTGTCCCCACATTTTCACACAGTATTTTCATTACTTCTAAAGTGTATATCATACTCTTTTATAATAGGCTTATGATATTGAATTTCTAAATATTTCTTTTATAATTCTCTAGTAGGGGCTATCGGTCAGTTTAGGCTGTTATAACATAGTACCATAGACAGGATGGCTCATAAACAACAGGACTTCATTTCTCACTGCACTGGAGGCTGGAAATACAAGGTCATGGTGCTGGTACGGTCAGCTTCTGGTTGGAGTCCTCTTCAGGACTGCAGATGGCTGACTTCTTGTATCTTCACATGGTGGAAAGAGTGAGCTAGCTCTCTGGCTTCTTCTTGTAAGGGCACTAATCTCATTCATGAGGACTCTACCCTTCAACCTAATCACCCCCTGAAGTTTCCACCTCCGAACACCATAACATTGGGATTAGGGTTTCAACATGCAAGTTTAAGGGGAACACATTTGGTATTGCTGTAGACCCAAAGTCCTGAGTTGCCCAATTGAGAACACCTGTACTGTAGTTCTGATTAAGCTTCTTCTCCATATTTATGGCCAATATCTTGTTGGTAAATGAGAGACTTCGTTCTTTTTGATTACTTGTGGATGAAGTGAGACTGCCCATCACCACATGACTTATTTTAGAATCAATATTGTATTTCTAATAAATTCAGAATACATCTTTCAACTTCTTCTAGGGTCATGTTCAGCTTCTCTGTCAGCATATTTAATGCTGATACACTGTTAGATGCAACCAGAGGTCTCAAATATGAAAAGAGTAGCATTTTTTTTCAGATTTTATTTATTTATTTGACAGAGAGAGATCACAAGTAGGCAGAGAGGCAGGCAGAGAGAGAGAGGGAAGCAGGCTCCCTGCTGAGATGAAAGCCCAGATGTGGGGCTTGATCCAGGACCCTGAGATCATGATCTGAGCTGAAGACAGAGGCTTAACCCACTGAGCCATCCAGGTGCCCCCAAAGAGTAGCATTTTTAAGGAAATCCTCAAGCCCAGCCACCAAGAAGTCCAGAAGCACCTACTCATATCTCCTCATTCAACAAACTGAAATAGAGTCTTTATATGTGAAAAACTCTTACTAAACAACTTTGAAGGTCTTTTTAGCAACTGCTTGCATTTTCCAACATGTTTGTTATGACTACTGTAGTTAAAAAATGGATAATGTGGGCATACATGGTCTAAATTATTTTAAGATATTGTGGCTGGTAAAAGAAGAGACTAATAATGTTATTAACTGCTTTGGCGCTAATTGAAGAACACAGACCAGTGAATGAGCCACGTTCACTGATGATGAGACTGGAGTAAAAGAATGACAGAATCTATGTTTCCTCTTCATCATGTGGGGCCTTCTATGGCTGCATTAGGATTTCAGAGGACTGTTTTCCTCAGAGTGAACTCAAAACATTTGTACTTGTTACTGAAACAAACTCTAAAGAAAAAAAAAAAGTAAAGATAGCCTGCTGTTCCTGAGTAATTACTACATTCATATTAGAATTTTGAATACCTGAGAGCCTGTCTAAAATATTGCTGCTTAAAATCCTGTTCATCATCTAGGTTGTCAAACAGCATCTGTCTGTCTCTGGTTGACTACATTTACCTTGTAGTTTTTTTTTTTTTTTTTGATCTTCAAATATCTTTATAATAGTTCCATTTCTGCTTGAAGTTGTTTCAGTTGTGCAGCAAGGTGTGTTGTTGTTATTTTCTCTCAAAGCATAAAGATATCATCAAAATAAAGATTTTGGGAACTCCATAGCAGAGTTTACCACACTAGCATCACTAAAAAATCTGATTTCCCTTATAAATATAAATACCTGATTTCCCTTTTCATTGTATATTTTCCTTGTTAAAAGAAAACAGAAAATCTAGATTCCCATCCAAATGATGTATGATGTGAGAAGTCAGGTCCTACTCCACCATCTTGCTTAAAAAAAGAAGAGAAAAGAAAAGAAAGGTCTTCATTTTTATCTTTAGTAATTCATATAACCCCTTCCTCAAAAGTGGTGTTCAGTCTGCATTCAATTGATGCTTGAATGACGAATGGTTATAAATTCTTAAAGTTCTCTTCCCCAATATGCGGAATCCATAGGACTGAACTGAGTCTAGATTGGCCCAAACATGTAGAAGTTGAAGGCAGAGGAAAGGCACCTCCTCACACCCTACACAAGCACCTCACTTGTCAGTATCTTTCAAAGCAGGAAAGAAGTCACCATTGGAGGGATGAGCAGTTAGAGTAGCACAGATTATGTTTATACTCTGTCTTTCTTAGCAGTTCACCTACCAACAGAGTAAACAATTCAGGACAAGCTGATTTTGCTTCCATTAGTCAGTATCAACTATAAACTCTTTGCATTTGAATTAGAGCACTGTTATATTAAATCTTTGAACAGCGAAAGAAAAGGAAGAAAGGAGGGAGGATAAAGTGAAAGACAAGAAGATGAAAGAAAAGGAAAAGAGGATCATGGGACCAGTAGGCAGAATACTTAAATTGAAATTTTGGCTTTATGGCTGACAAATTCTGTAACCTCTTTTAGACTAGTTTTCTTTTCTAAGAAGTGGCAGTGATAACCACCTGGTAGACGTGTCATCAAGACTAAATTAGTTAATGTTTATAAAATCTCTAGCACAGTGCCTGGCACTGGATATGTAGGTTCAGAAATGATAACTACAGAATAAGTGATTTTTGGGATATAGTTATGTATGTGTGCACATTGGCCATTCATTTTTCAATTTTGAGGCGAACATAATTTTTTAGAAAACTCTTATGATCTTAGGAAAAGAGAAAGTCTAACTTGTATGGAGGAGCCCAATGAAGGTTTTTCATTACACCCAATAACAATAAACATTTATTTTGCATTTACTATTTCCAGGGATAGGTCTAAGTATCTACATGCGTTATTTTATTTAATCCTTTACTCTGACACCAAGAGGTAGGTCCTCTTAATGAATCCAATCTTCTATCTAAAAAAACCAGTTACTTGTCTGGAGTCAGCAAGTAGGTTTGGAAAGGGTGGCAATGATCTCTAAGCCCAAAGCTGGATCTCTTATAAAAGAAACTCCGTGTATATTTTCTAAGCTTAAAATTAATACTCTTTACATTTATACATCGTTTAGTAGTTTACAAAGTGATTTCATACAATTCTTACTTGGTCCTTCTAGCAAACATTTTAGAGAGTTAGCCAATCTTTCGGATCAATCAATCATTCAGGAAGTTAAGACCTAGAGAAACAGACTTGTTCAATTTAGCATAGCAGGGAAGCGACAGACCTGAACTCAAACTCTGAACATCAAACTCAACTCTGGGGCTCTTCTTATTATCACACAGCTGTTTATGCGTTTTGGAACAGGCACCTAACTTTGAACTGATTTTGAAGTCTGAAGCACAGTCTTCAATTAATGTTAAGGGAATGAAAGATTCTTCTGTAGGAAGCAGAGCTTTTCTTCATAATGTCAGTGAATTCAGTACTGATCAAAACGAACAAACTCAGTTTAGTAAAATCGGAGGTACGAATCTAATGTCACAAGGTTGGCTTTGCACATTTGTATGTGTGTATGACTTACAAAAAGAGGTTTACAAATGCCTTGGAAAACAGCAGCTTTTGGGGGGCTTCTGGCTGAGAAGTCGGTAGGACCCAAGGTAGTTATTCAGAGTGGACCATTCTCTTCCAGGAAAGACCTTATGTAGTGTTTTTTTTTTTTTTTTTTTTAAAGATTATTTATTTATTTATTTGACAGACATCACAAGTAGGCAGAGAGGCAGGCAGAGAGAGAGGGAGGAAGCCGGCTCCCCACTGAGCAGAGAGCCCAGTGCAGGGCTGGATCCCAGGACCCTGAGATCATGACCTGAGCTGAAGGCAGAGGCTTTAACCTACTGAGCCACCCATGCACCCCGTCCTTATGTAGTTTTTTTTTCCTTATGTAGTTTTAAAAAATATTTCATTTATTTATTTGTCAGAGAGAAAGAGGGAGAGCGAGAGCACATGCAAGGGGAGCAGTGGGCAGAAAGAGAAGCAGGCTCTCCGCTGAGAAGAGAGCCAAATGCCAGGATCACACCCAGGACCCTGGGATCATGACCTAAGCTGAAGGCAGATGCTTAACCGACTGAGCCACCCAGATGTCCCAGGAGTGACCTTATGTATTTATCCAGAAATCCATCCCATTGTTGAACAGACACAGTATATTTCTAATTGAAATCTACCTGAGATGTAAAAGAAAGATTTCATTTCTCCAGTCAGTGTTTCTCTAATATCTTCTATGCCTTTTTCGAGCCGAGCTAGCACCTTGAGAATCGTCATTCTGAACTCTAGATATGACATATTACTAACGTCCATATTGATTAGGTCCCTAGACTTCAGTACTGTCTCTTGTTCTTTTTTTTTTTTGGGGGGGGGGGTGAGTTTTTCTGCCTTATCGTTTTATCCAGATAAGAATATATGAAGGGGAGAATAAAATACTAAAAGGGTGGCAAAGACCCCAGAAAAATGTGAGTTAACCAAATCTGAGGAGACCCCAAATTGTGGATGGAAGAATGGGATTAAAAAGAAGTTAAAAAAAATAAAAAGAAAATATAGATATTAGACTGGTGAATAGAACAGAGCCGCCCACTTAATTTTGGGAGTATTTTTGTCTCTTAGAAGAAACTATGTCCCAAAATTTTAGAGAAAGAAAACATATATATATATATATATATATATATATATATATATACAAAAAAAATAAGGGTAAACACGATGAAGGGGTGGAATATGACTGTAAAGATGAAAATTTTAAAAAAATCTAAAAAAGGAGTTGGTAAGATAAGTTGATTGGAAAAAGAAAGTAGAGAGAATTTGTTCAGGCTGGAGACTAGAACAAAGCCCTGTGCTAGATTTAGGGTATATTTTGATCTATCAGAAGAAGCTGTATTCCAAATTTTTCTAGAAGAAAAAACCCTATGTGTATACAAAAAATAAAGTTAGATACAATGAAGGATAAAATATGACTATAATAATGAAGGTTCAAAAAGATTTTTTAAAAGAAAGATTTCAAAGAGTAAAATAAAGCAGAAGACAGGTTTTGCCCTTGAGTAGTTTACAAGATGGGGGAAAAAATGGAAAAGACAAGAGTAGAAAATTTGATCACTCCCCTTGGATTCTCTAGGATAGTCCTTTTGCTCATTTTCTACCATGATCATATATCCTGGGTTCTGATCATTGGCCATTGAAGTACTAAACTTCTGTTCCTTGCTTGCTGTTTCAGGTTTGGGATTATGGTAGACAGGTGTGAGAGATTTTAGCTCTGGGAAGGAGCTCTCTGCACTGGATCCTAATCACCATGAACAATTGCCATGAACACTTTCTTCTTTTTCTGCTGGCACCTGTGGGGGAGCCCGCTTCCTGAAGCCCACTTATGCTGGACCACATGCTGGCAAAGAACATACATGAATTCTTCGTAAAAAAAAAAATGCAGTTGTTACTTCTTTAGTTTAAGATTTTTATTGTTTAAAAGTTTTCATTGTGACTAAATTATGATATGAAATTATGCTATATGTACACTAAAGTAAACATCTTGCAATCACCTCTCAATTTAAAAACTAGACCATTATCAGTGACTGAAGAGCATTTTCTATGCCCCTTCTTGATCACACTCCAGAAATAGTCACTATCTTGAATTTTGTGTTAATATTGTCTTGCTTTTACATGATTTTATCACCTAAATATGAATTCCTATGAGACAGATTCTTCAGTTTTGCCTGTTTTGAAGTTTTATAGGAACTGTATCATATTGTGTGTATTCCTTGTTACTGCTCCTCTCTCTGAAACTAGCTTTTGAGATTTATCCTTGTTAATGCTATGGATGATTTATTTCAGCTATATTGAGCTCCATCTTATGAACTTACCATAATTTATTTATCCATTATATTGTTTATGGGTTTTTTTCCTTTTTGTTACTATAAACAATGTTTTGGACATTTTACACATCTCTTCATAAATACCTGCATGAAAATTTCTCTCTAGGGTGTATACATACATAGGTAGGACTTGAATTTCTAGTCAAAGTACAAGCATATTTAGATTCACTAGGTAAAATCAAACTTTTTCAAAGTGATTATACCAACTTATACTCCCTCTACTAATAAGTAAGAAAAACTTAGCCTTGCTGCTTCTTGGTGCTTTTGACTTTTCAAATTTTTGTTAATCTATAAACAAAATTCGTGTAAAATGTGATATCATTTTGGTGTTTTAATTTGCATCTTTTTTCTGATGGTTAATTAGGTTGAATTGAATTAATAAATTTTTAAAAAGATATTTAAAAAATTTATTTATTTTACTGACAGAGAGAGAGAGAGAGAGAGATCACAAGTAGACAGAGAGGCAGGCAGAGGGAGAGGGAGAAGCAGGCTCCCTGCAGAGCAGGGAGCCCGACGTGCGGCTCAATTCCAGGACCCTGAGATCATAACCTGAGCTGAAGGCAGACACTTAATTGATGGAGCCATCCAGGCACCCCTCTTTTCATACATTTAAGGACAATTTTGTGTTTTCTAGTCTGTGAAATTCTGGTCCATGTTCTTTTGCCAATTTTTTAATGGGTTGATCATCTTTTACTTTTAGTTCTTCAAATATTCTGGTTACTAATATTTCATCCACTTTATGTGCTGCAAATATTATTTTCCAGCAAAAGGATACTAGTTTTCAGCGGAATCTATCTCCCAGCACTAAACCATTCATTATCCTGTTCCTACCTTCATATGTGTTACCAAAACTTGCTTTTTCTGATCTGCCACCTGATGTACATTGCCATGCTATTCAGTAGGGACCTTCTAATTCCCTATCTTGTTGCACTGGTTCTGGCATTTCAGAGATGGTGTGAGCTACCAACAGAACCTGGATCCTAGATAGGTTTGTATGTGGAGTCTACCATTAATTACTTGTTCTTGGACATCAGGTAAGTTCTTATTTTGTACCTAATGTGCCAATAAATCTACTTTAAAGAGATGTTGTGTCCTAGTGCTATATTCTGTAGTTGGTGAAACTGACAGGTGCTCAAACAATATTTGCTGTTTAAATTTGCCTCAAATTCATTGGCATAGGCAGATGTAATACCTACCAGTAAATGAAAGAGAAATCTTAACTGCTTAGTTTATTTGACTGATGAAAATAGTAAACTCTATGACATTTTTGTAATTGAGAATTTTCAGGCCTACTGGAATAAAATCATAAATGAGGTACCATGAGGGATCCCAAATGAATAGGGCATAGTCTTCTCCATTAAGATATGACTACTTTAAACAGGATATTTGGATAAATAGAAGGTTAATTTTTAGATATTTAAGCCTTTTATGATCCTCTGCATAAAAGGATTCAGAAAATTGTTTTGAAGCAGAGATTCTGGGTTGAAGAAGTCACTAAAATTGCTCCTTTCAATTACAAAACTTTATTGCTGATATGTGCCCGTTACTTTTTTTTCTATGTTATTTTCTGTGTAGCAAATGTTGTACTCCCTACATCGAAGACAGAGCTCTGGGAGAGGGCGGCTTTGGGAGTCATCCTCCACTTCTCATCCTTATCCTCACATATCTGGACTCCGACCAATCCTCTCTGTTCTCCTTTCACCATTCCTCAGTTAGCTCACTCTACTCTATGCCTCCTGCCCCTGCTTTAGTCCTACCTTTCTCATCTCGCTGGAAACTGGAACAGAATCCTAACAGGTCTCCCTTCCTCCATCATCACGCCCCCTCCAGTTCATCCTTTATCTTGCTGTCAGAGAACATTTTAAAATTGGAATTTCATTACATGACCTCCTTGTGTATGGCTCCCTTGGCCCCTAGAAAAAGGCCTTTTGTTCTAGTACAGCACATGAGACCACCCCTCCCCTGTTCCTTCCTCACGCTCCATGCCAAATCCATCTACTGATGGTCTCTGGCGCTTCCACATGGTTCCATTCCCTGTTCTTTGGTTTATGCTGTCCTTACCACCTTGTGTGCTATTTACCACCTAGCTTGCCTAGTAGATGCCTGCTTATTCAGCACTTAGCCCAACTGCCAACTCTTCTTTGAAACTGCTCCTGGATCCTCTAGATCACACTGGCAATTCCTAATTGGTCCATTTCCCTGTGTAAGAATTTTTTTCTCTCTTTCTTTCTTTCTTTCTTTCTTTCTTTCCAGATTTTGTTTGTTTATTTGAGAGAGAGAGAGAATGAGTGGTAGGAAGGGGCAGAGAAGGAGAGAGAGAGAGAAGCAGACTCCCTGCTGAGCAGGAAGCCAGATGCAGGGCTTGATCCCAGGACCCAGAGGTCATGACCTGAGCCAAATGCCGACGCTCAACTGACAGAGCAATTCAGGTACCCCACCAATGTAAATAGTTGTAAGATTGATTCAAATCAATCTTATTTGAGTACACTTTATCTTCCCCTCACATAGACTGTGAGCTTCTTAAGGTCAGAAGCCTTACTTCCTCAGTAATTTCTGTATCCTTGCTCTTCGTAAAGTATCCAGAACATGGGAAATGCCCAACATATATATGTTGGTGGAGCGGTTGGATGGGCTGAATGTAGGTTTAAAGGGGAAAGTGGTTTTAGAGCTGATCTTTAAGGATACATAGTATTTCAGTGGCCAGAGGGATTTCAAATGGAGTGTGGAAATCCCCAGCAGCAGTGCAATTCAGAGTTATACAGTAAACCTATAAAGAGAAATAAAAACTCTGGCAGGTTAATCACAGGAGGACTGTAAATGACAGTTTGTAAGCTTGCACTTTATCTGGGAAGGAAAAGCCTTTGCAAAAGATATTTTTTTTTATAGACATATAATATATTTTTATCCCCGGGGGTACAGGTCTGTGAATCGCCAGGTTTGCACACTACACAGCACTCACCATAGCACATACCCTCCCCAATGTCCATAACCCCACCCCCCCTTCTCCCAACACCCTTCCCCCCAGGAACCCTCAGTTTGTTTTGTGACATTAAGAGTCACTTATGGTTTGTCTCCCTCCCAATCCCATCTTTTTTCATTTACTCTTCTCCTACCCCCTTAACCCCCCATGTTGCATCTCCCCTCCCTCATATCAGGGAGATCATATGATAGTTGTCTTTCTCCGATTGACTTATTTCGCTAAGCATGATAACTCTAGTTCCGTCCACGTCGTCGCAAATGGCAAGATTTCATTTCTTTTGATGGCTGCATAGCATTCCATTGTGTATATATACCACCTCTTCTTTATCCATTCATCTGTTGATGGAAATCTAGGTTCTTTCCATAGTTTGGCTATTGTAGACATTGCTGCTATAAACATTCAGGTGCACGTGCCCCTTCAGATCACTACGTTTGTATCTTTAGGGTAAATACCCAGGAGTGCAGTTGCTGGGTCATAGGATAGTTCTATTTTCAACATTTTGAGGAACCTCCATGCTGTTTTCCAGAGTGGTTGCACCAGCTTGCATTGTAGGAGGGTTCCCCTTTCTCTGCATTCTTGCCAGCATCTGTCATTTCCTGACTTGTTAATTTTAGCCATTCTGACTGGTGTGAGGTGATATCTCATTGTGGTTTTGATTTGTATTTCCCTGATGCCGAGTGATGTGGAGCACTTTTTCATGTGTCTGTTGGCCATCTGGATGTCTTCTTTGCAGAAATGTCTGTTCATGTCTTCTGCCCATTTCTTGATTGGATTATTTGTTCTTTGGGTGTTGAGTTTGCTAAGTTCTTTATAGATTTTGGACACTAGCCCTTTATCTGATATGTCGTTTGCAATTATCTTCTCCCATTCTGTCAGTTGTCTTTTGGTTTTGTTAACTGTTTCCTTTGCTGTGCAAAAGCTTTTGATCTTGATAAAATCCCAATAGTTCACTTTTGCCCTTGCTTCCCTTGCCTTTGGCGATGTTCCTAGGAAGATGTTGTTGCGGCTGAGGTCAAAGAGGTTGCTGCCTGTGTTCTCCTCAAGGATTTTGATGGATTCCTTTCTCACATTGAGGTCCTTCATCCATTTTGGAGTCTATTTTTGTGTGTGGTGTAAGGAAATGGTCCAATTTCATTTTTCTGCATGTGGCTGTCCAATTTTCCCAACACCATTTGTTGAAGAGGCTGTCTTTTTTCCGCTGGACATTCTTTCCTGCTTTGTCGAAGATTAGTTGACCATAGAGTTGAGGGTCTATTTCTGGGCTCTCTATTCTGTTCCATTGATCTATGTGTCTGTTTTTGTGCCAGTACCATGCTGTCTTGATGATGACAGCTTTGTAATAGAGTTTGAAGTCCAAAATTGTGATGCCACCAACTTTGGCTTTCTTTTTCAATATTCCTTTTGCTATTCGAGATCTTTTCTGGTTCCATATAAATTGTAGGATTATTTGTTCCATTTCTTTGAAAAAAATGGATGGTACTTTGATAGGAATTGCATTAAATGTGTAGATTGCTTTAGGTAGCATAGACATTTTCACAATATTTATTCTTCCAATCCAGGAGCATGGAACATTTTTCCATTTCTTTGTGTCTTCCTCAATTTCTTTCATGAGTACTTTACAGTTTTCTGAGTATAGATTCTTAGCCTCTGTGGTTAGGTTTATTCCTAGGTATCTTATGGTTTTGGGTGCAATTGTAAATGGGATTGACTCCTTAATTTCTCTTTCTTCTGTCTTGTTGTTGGTGTAGAGAAATGCAACTGATTTCTGTGCATTGATTTTATATCCTGACACTTTACTGAATTCCTGTACAAGTTCTAGCAGTTTTGGAGTAGAGTCTTTTGGGCTTTCCACATATGGTATCATATCATCTGTGAAGAGTGATAGTTTGACTTCTTCTTTGCCAATTTGGATGCCTTTAATTTCTTTTTGTTTTCTGATTGCTGAGCTAGGACTTCTAGTACTATGTTGAATAGCAGTGGTGATAACAGACATCCCTGCCATGTTCCTGACCTTAGCGGAAAAGCTTTCAGTTTTTCTCCATTGAGAATGATATTTGCGGTGGGTTTTTCATAGATGGCTTTGATAATATTGAGGTATGTGCCCTCTATCCCTACACTTTGAGGAGTTTTGATCAGGAAGGGATGCTGCACTTTGTCAAATGCTTTTTCAACATCTATTGAGAGTATCATATGGTTCTTGTTCTTTCTTTTATTAATGTGTTGTATCACATTGATTGATTTGCGGATGTTGAACCAACCTTGCAGCCCTGGAATAAATCCCACTTGGTCGTGGTGAATAATCCTTTTAATGTACTGTTGAATCCTATTGGCTAGTATTTTGGTGAGAATTTTTGCATCTGTGTTCATCAAGGATATTGGTCTGTAGTTCTCTTTTTTGATGGGATCCTTATATGAAGGAGAAAGTAAAATACTAAAAGGGTGGCAGCAACCCCAGGAAAATATGCTCTAACCAAATCAGAAGAGATCCCAAATCGGGAAGGGGGAGAAAGGGGATAAAAAGAGGTTCAGAAAGAAAAAAAAAAAGAAAAGAAAAGAAACAATTAAAAAAAGAAAATGAATAAAGAAAAAATATAAAAAAGAAAAAAAATATATATATTAGATAAACTAGTTAAAAAACGTTAAAAAAGAAAAGTGTAAAAGTTATAAAAAATTAGCAGAAGAAGAGAAAAAAAATTGAAAGAGAAAAAAAATTAAATTAACTGCAAGGCTAAAGAATCATGGGGAGTAAGCCATGAGTTTCATGCTTTGCTTTCTCCTCCTCTGGAATTCCGCTGCTCTACTTGGTATTGAAACTGCGCTTCTTGGTATGTGAACTTGGTCCTGGCTGGATTTCTTGTTGATCTTCTGGGGGAAGGGCCTGTTGTAGTGATTCTCAAGTGTCTTTGCCCCAGGCGGAATTGCACTGCCCTTACCAGGGGCCGGGCTGAGTAATCTGCTCGGGTTTGCCTTCGGGAGATTTTGTTCCCTGAGCTCTTTCCGTAGAGTTCTGGAAGATGGGAATGAAGATGGCGGCCTCCAAGTCTCCGGTCCGGAGGAGCTGAGAGCCCAGGGCCCCACTCCTCAGTGCGCCCTCAGAGAATAGCGCCCAATTACTCCCGTCTCCCTGGCCTCTGGCCATGCTCCGAGCTCACCGAGCCTGTGACCGGTTCAAGGTAACCCCAAGCTGAGAGCTCACTCCTCGGCTCTGTCTCTGTAGCCAGCTTCCCCGTTTTAATACCTGTAAGCTCTGCAACACTCAGACACCCCCGATCCTTCTGTGACCCTGCGGGACCTGAGGCCACGCTGACCCTGCGTGGGCTTCATGCCGGTTTAGCCTCTGGAGTGATGTCCCTCAGCGGAACAGACTTTTAAAAGTCCTGATTTAGTGCTCCGTTGCTCCGCCGCTTGCCGGGAGCTGGCCCCTCCCCCCGCAGTCTATCTTCCCGTCATTTGGATTCACTTCTCCGCCAATCCTACCTTTCAGAAAGTGGTTTATTTTCTGTATCTAGAATTGCTGTTCTTCTTCTCTTTGATCTCCCGTTGGATTTGTAGGTGTTTGCAATCTTTAGATAAGCTATCTAGATGATCTCCCGCTACCTGAAGTAGTCTCAGCCTGCTAGTTCTCTGCCATCTTGACCTCTCCCCCGCTAAAGATTTTTGAGGAGAAAACACATGATCCACATTATACACTCTAAAAAGAATTATTTGGAGTTTTATATAAATTGACTTAGAGAGATAAGCAATAGGAGGCAGGGAGATAAGTAATGGTGCTGTTGCAAGAACCCAAGCAAGAGGTAATGAGGTCCAAACTTTGTGCCTTTGTATCTGATACAGGACTTAGCAGAGCTCCTTGCTCATAGCAAGTGCCAATAAAATATTTTGACCAAATAAAAGAATGAAAAATGAATCACATCAGTGTGACAGAGTTGATGTTTAGATGTGAGGCAGTCCAATAATGGCCTGTTGTTCTTGTTCACATTGCTAAAGAAAGAGACTGGCTGAGGGACCAATCAGGGTTTCCTGCAGCACAGATCGATTAGAAAAGCCTGCCTTCCTTGTGGTTAAGTCTGTCCGACTCCATGAAAATAGGTCAGCATCTCCTGTTTCCAACCGGTTAGGTCCACCACAAAGATGCACCAGGCCAAGCTGGAGGAGGGCACCAACTTTATTTCATTACTAGTTGTCAGAACCAAAAATAGCCAACATTTATTGAGCACTTAATGTGACAAGAATCGTTTTGTGAAATTTAATGTTTTGTCTCTTTTATTTTAAAGATTTTATTTATTTATTTGACAGAGAGCGATCACAAGTAGGCAGAGAGGCAGGCAGAGAGAGAGGAGGAAGGAAGCTCCGCGCTGAGCAGAGAGCCCAATGCGGGGCTCGATCCCAGGACCCTGGGATCATGACCTGAGCCGAAGGCAGAGGCTTTAACCCACTGAGCCACCCAGGTGCCCCTGTTTTGTCTCTTTTAATCTTCACTACAATACTCTGAGGATTATGCAATTACTTCCTTCATTTAACAAATGAAGAAACCAAGACACATAAAGGTCATTTTTCCCAAGGTTGCAGAGTTGAGATTTGTATTAGGTAGTAACTTCAGTCCCACTCTTAACCTTAATGCTAAAAGAGAGATGGTAAAAATGTGCTTGAAACCTTCACAGCTTGATACTAAGCAGCTTTGGAAATACTAACCATTTCCCTTTTGTTCTTAGTCTCCAAGCCCGGCCAGTCACACTATCGTTTCTTGTTCTTTTCCAGCTCTGGGCTTTCATGAATTTTTCTTTGAAGGATTGTGAGTTCTTTGCTGTTACCTTCTGGTTATTCCATGCTTGAGTTCTCCAAGAAGCCTCTTCAGACTAGCCCTTAATGTGTTTGGATCACCATTTCTGGTGATCCATTCTGGTCACCATCCTGGTCCTTAACGTGTTCTTTCCATGAGGTTCATAGGAATCAGGGAGGTAATAGCACTAAAGTAACTTGATTTTAGTGCCAGGCAGAGCTGTGTTTAGATCCCACTTTCCATTTATTAACTGTGTGACAATGAGCAAAATATTTAACCTCTACACATCAGTTTAGTAAATTGTAAAGTGGAAATAATACTTACCTTGTAGTTTTTTGTGAGTTTAAATGAGATGATACGTGTTAGTGCCCAGTACAGAATGGGAGCTCCCCCACCATGGCTCATATGCTCACTTCGTTGGTTAAAAAAATGTTTCTTATGGGCCTACTATGTGAGGATAATACTAGGCATAAGATAGGGAAAATATTTGTCACAGGAGGCCTATGTCTTTCACAGATTGGGGTACCTCCTTCCTAGATACTACTTAAATAAAGCTGCAAAGAACTTTCTTTCTTGAACCTCTTTTCTGATTTCACGAAGGTAAAAAAAGACCAGGCGCATTGTTGAAGAGAGGTTTCTGTTTGTTTTAATCAAATGAAACACCAAATACAAAAGATAGTCCCTTTTCCCATGCTTATGTCTTAATTCTGATCACTTTCCATTCTTTTGGTTGTTTATACTGTTACCTACCTACATATTTAAAAAATGTCCTTACACTGCTCTTTCTTAGTTTATTAGTATTTTACATTACCTATTGACTCTCACCGGTAAATGAGACTGAAGTTTCTTTTGTATACCTCCTCCACTTTCTTCACTTCTATCCTTCCGTCATAGTGATGTTGAAATTTTTGGTTAAATCAGTATTTGGAATTGTTTTATCGTGACAATATAAGTATTATTTACTGTAGAGCCAGGTGGTGTACTGAATTATATTTTCTTTTTATACAAATGTTTGATTTCCTGATGTTAACAGATACTTTTTGAAAAATAAACTTTTAATTTTGGAATAATTTTAGATTTCCAGAAAAGTTACAAAGATAGTAAAGAGGGTTTCAACTAGTTTCCACTAATATCTTACATTATCAAGGTGCACAGTTCATACTAAAGATCCAACATTGGTACATTGCTAATAACCTCAAACTTTGTTAGGGTTACAACCATTTTTCCACTAGTATCTTCCTTCAGTTCCAGAATTCCACCCCGGATGCCACATTGTATTTAGTTGTTTTGTCTCTTGAGTCCCATCTCTTGAGTTCCATCAGAGTCCCGTCTGTTACAGTTTGTCAGTCTTTCTTTTCATGACCTTGACAGTTTTGAGGAATATTGGTCAGATATTTTGTAAAATGTTCCCCAATATGGGTTTGTTTTAATCTTAAAAATTGGAATTACAGGTTTTTGGGAATAACAGACTCAGAGAGAGAGGGTGCCCTTTTCATCATATTAATGGATACATAACACAATCATGAATTATCACTGGTGGTTCTAAACTTGATCACTGGCCAAGGAAGTATTTACCAGTATTTTCCATTGTGAAGTTACTATCCTTGAGCTCTGTGATCCACTCTTTGGAGGTAAATCACAAGGTCTGGCTCACTCTCACAGAGAGACATAACTAGGCCTCATCTCTTGGAAGGGAGGGAGAGATCTACATAAGTTTAGTTGTTTTTTTTTCCCTCAAAGAAGATTTGGCTCTTCTCTCTTATTTATTTATTTATTTATTTATTTATTCAGTCATTTGTTTATATAAATATGAATTTATAGGTATTTATTTTGTACTTAGGATTATATCATATACTGGGTTATTTGTTTTCTTGCTCAAATTGTTCCAGCTTCGGCCATTGGGAGTTCTTTCAAGTTGACTCCCGCATCCCTTTGACATGATTCCATGCTTATTTTTTTGAGTACTTTCCTACTTTCTGGCACTACAGAATCCTCTAGTCTCATCTTGTATAATTTTCCCTTCTTAGCCATAGGATTGGCCATTTCTCTAAGAGTTTCAGTTCCTTTCATTGGGGAATGGTATTTAGAAATCATGAGTAGAATGTGGGTTGTTTTAATTTTTATTGCTTGGATTTCTACATGTCTATTGCTAACTTTTCTTAAATGTTCCAGTGGATCTGCCAACTGTTTTTTAATCTTATTTACAAAAGCTCAAACAATCATATAAGCTGTCAATTCCATTTTCCCCTCAGACACCAGTTTCTCAGAGTCATCTATCCCCTTGGCTCACTTTTTATTCCAGGTCTGCTTCACTGCTGTCTTCCTAGACTTTCCTCCTCCGTCTAGTAGGACTTCCCTTTGTTATTAAATTACAACGGAACTTCCATCTCCTCAATTCCAAATCTCCTTTTACTTTAGTTTTACTGGAATGTGCATGCATGTGCTAGATAGCATCCCTGGTAAAATTACCCAAGGAAGTATGAAGGAGATAAAATTGTTGACCTGTAGGTCTGAAAATGTGTTATTCTATCCTCATAGTAGATGGATAGGCTGGTTGTGCGTCTGAATGTTTAAGACTATTATTTAAGTCTGTTAATGCCTTGTCCTCTATCTCCAGCAGTTGTCATACTGATTTCTTATTTTATGCCATTTGGGTTTTTCCCCTCCTGCAATGCTTCTGAATTTTCCTGATTACATGCCTTTTTTTCATAGTATTTTTTTTCACTTATGATAAAGCACAGGATGGAGTGTTCTAACTTGAAGGCTCATGTCTTTCAGTTTAAGGGAGACATATATTTTGTTTGATAATTTTATATGGAGATACATATTTTTGTTTGATAATTTTATTCCTCTCCTTTCCTATCTCTGTCTCTTTGGAGTTACTATTAGTTGAATGTTATTCCTCAATTTGTTCATTTTCTTTTATCTTCTATTGTCTTTTCTTTTGTCTTATGATTCCCCTATTTTCTAAGATATTGTCTTGATCTTATCTTCCAGTACTTATTTTTTTAATTAATTAATTAATTAATTTTTTAAAGTAAACATATACTGTATTTTTATCCCCAGGGGTGCAGGTCTGTGAATCGCCAGGTTTGCACGCTTCACAGCACTCACCATAGCACATACCCTCCCCAATGTCCATAACCCCACCCCCCTCCCCCAAACCCCCTCCCCCCCGGCAACCATCAGTTTGTTTTGTGAGATTAAGAGTCACTTATGGTTTGTCTCCCTCCCAATCCCATCTTGTTTCATTTATTCTTCTCCTACCCCCTTAACCCCCCATGTTGCATCTCCACTTCCTCATATCAGGGAGATCATATGATAGTTGTCTTTCTCCGATTGACTTATTTCGCTAAGCATGATACCCTCTAGTTCCATCCACGTCATCGCAAATGGCAAGATTTCATTTCTTTTGATGGCTGCAGAGTATATATATACCACCTCTTCTTTATGGACTCATCTGTTGATGGACATCTAGGTTCTTTCCATAGTTTGGCTATTTTAGACATTGCTGCTATAAACATTTGGGTGCATGTGCCCCTTCGGATCACTACGTTTGTATCTTTAGGGTAAATACCCAGCAGTGCAATTGCTGGGTCATAGGGTAGTTCTATTTTCAACATTTTGAGGAACCTCCATGCTGTTTTCCAGAGTGGTTGCACCAGATCCAGTACTTATTTTTGAGTTATGATAGTAACTCTCTTAAAAATTTTTCAAGAATTCTACCTCCCCTTTTTACACTTAGTTTCTGTTTTCATGGCATCCTGTTTTTGTTTTACAGATACATTATCTTTTCTCTCTGAGGCTACTGAGGATAATGTACCATTCTCCCATCACTCTAGATAGGTAGATTGTTTCTACACAGAATTCCACATTGAAAATCATTTTCCATCAACATTGTTAAGGCATTAGTCATTCTTATACAGCTTCAGTGGTTATGTTGAGAAGTCTGATTTATTCTGATTTCCAATTCTTTGTAAGTTATCTGGATTTCCCCTTTCTACTAGACTCCTTTCTTTATCTCTGGTACTCTGAAATTTCATGATTCTAGGCATTTTTTATCACTGGACAAGGCACAGATTGGTGCTTCAATCTGAATATATATTCCGTCAGTGGAAGTTAACAATAATAATTTCTAATATTTATTGAGCGCCTATTATAAGCCAGACACTGTGTTAAGGGTATCATTTCACTGATACACATCCCAAACAATCTTATGAGATACATCTTATTATTACTATTTTAAAGATAAAGAACCTGAGGTACAAAATGTTATGTAACATGTCAAGGGTAAGGTAAGGGAGCAAAGATAAGAAATTTCTGAGTGTAATGCTATAGTGCTCATAGCCAGTATCACGTGTAGGGTCTCATCATCATGGGAGTGATCATCTTATCAAGATGACTTTTCAGATCTTCATTATGATATGTTAATTTTATAGTTTAATTAACAGATATTAATCTTAATGCTGTATCTTGGCAAGGATGAGTGTGAGGTGGGATGGAGGGGGAGGACCACTTAGCAGGAAACTTTAAATTTGATGCAAATATTAATGAAAAATCACTATCTTTGGGGGGGAAATGAAAATGTGAATTTTCTTAAAAAATTTTTTTAATTAATTAATTAATTTTTTAAATAAACATATAATGTATTTTTATCCCCAGGGGTACAGGTCTGTGAATTGCCAGGTTTACACACTTCACAGCACTCACCATAGCACATAACCTCCCCAATGTCCATAACCCCACCCCCCTCTCCCTACCCCCCTACCCCCAGCAACCCTCAGTTTGTTTTGTGAGATTAAGAGTCTCTTATGGTTTGTCTCCCTCCTGATCCCATCTTGTTTCATTTATTCTTTTCCTACCCACAACCCCCCTCCCCCACGTTGCATCTCCACTTCCTCATATCAGAGAGATCATATGATAGTTGTCTTTCTCTGATTGACTTATTTCACTAAGCATAATACCCTCTAGTTCTATCCACATCATCGCAAATGGCAAGATTTCATTTCTTTTGATGGCTGCATAATATTCCATTGTGTATATATACCACATCTTCTTTATCCATTCATCTGTTGATGGATGTCTAGGTTCTTTCCATAGTTTGGCTATTGTGGACATTGTTGCTATAAACATTCAGGTGCATGTGCCCCTTCGGATCACTACATTTGTATCTTTAGGGTAAATACCCAGAAGTGCAATTTCTGGGTCATAGGGTAGCTCTATTTTCAACTTTTTGAAGAACCTCCATGCTGTTTTCCAGAGTGGTTATACCAGCTTGCATTCCCACCAACAGTGTAGGAGGGTTCCCCTTTCTCTGCATCCTTGCCAGCATCTGTCTAAAATGTGAATTTTCTGCTTAAAAAAAGATTATCCTCAAATACCTAAAACTGTGTGGTCCCAGGAAGCCTGCTGGTATGAAGAGCAGTAGCTGTGGTGGTGAGGGAAATATGGACAGAGTTGCAGCCTTGTCTTGCTTCTTAAGTGAGCCCTCTATTAGAAGCACCTTAACATGGCTGCTCACAAAAGTTATGTCAGCAACACAACAGCCAGTGCGAGAGTGATTCAGATGTTTATTGAGACTTTTTTTCAGGGGGCCTGATTATATATATATATATATATATATATATATATATATATGGGGAGACAATCCTTTTAGATGCTAAGGATTCTACAGAGTGAAGAGCCAGGAAGAAGATTGGAAAGCAAACCCCTTCAGTCAAGGGGTGACTGGCCTTCCCAAGTAAAGCTTTTTGAACATAAGTCAAAATTTCTAGGGAGTTAATGGTACTTCTTTAAAATACCCTTTGGAATTATCCAAAATAAGCATTTACACACAGGCACTTAATTCTGAGTAATTAATGTCTGTCTGTATAACCTAGCAACTTAATGAGCTGGGGTGTAGCAGGGGCACACTGAGTCACTGGAGAACCCCAGAGGGCTGGCTGTGAAAAGAACCCCTCAGCTTGCCAGAGTTTTTGGTAATAGCTGGAACATTTTTATAGGCACATCATTATTGAGTTCCAGCCTAAAGGCGTATTGGCTCTAGGCAAGGTTTCGTGTACCCTATTATATTGCAGATACAAATGCATCTCTAGATTAATTGTGACAGTCAACTCCTTCATCCTCTATGGGCAAAACTTTTGAAAGCGTAATTCTCTGTAGTAAATTAGCCTTGAGCTGAGAAATAGATTTGGCTTAAAAACCAAAATCATCAAGTAGATAATCTTTGATGCCTCACTTTATGGCCCTTTTCTCTCCCTTTTAAATCATCTTTTGGCAGACTCTCCAGCCCCCAATATTTTCATCCTGAATCCTGATCTTGGTCCCTCTCAAGAGAAATGCTCTAATGGTTTACCAATAATAATTGCCCAATTAGTATTACATCATGATATTCTACCCAACAGTATTCACATTTAAGAAGAAGCTTTGTAGGAAAGAAATCCAAAGGAACGATATGTGGTAGTATCTTAGGCACTATATTAATTCATGGAACATTAATTACTGTTCTGATGCTGGGAAAACAAAGATTAATAAGATGTGGCTCTAACCTTTGAGATTTTCACTGTCCAGTAGGGGAGACAGAAACATAAAAAACTAATTTTATAACACAATGTGATTAGTTTTAATCATGGAAACAAGATAATGGGTTGATTTATTATATCTGGAGTGGGAGGCTGAATTGAGTAGAGGAGATCATGACAGGCTTCATGTAGAAAAGTGATAGTTGAGATAAATAATCTATGGTAATAAATAATGGGGGAATTTTAAGCACCCAATACATTTAAAGGATGAAGCTGATTGTCTTCCAGGAGGGGAAAGAATTTTGAGCCTAAGGACTCCCTTGGACCCTGTTGAATCATGTTGGGTAGAAGAATCCTTATTCTGCCGGCCCAGAAGCAGCACCAAGAGCAGCAAAACCTGAAACTGACAGCAGAGCCAGAAATGACAAAGAACAGGAGGTGTTTTACTTAGCTCTCTCTAAGGGAAACAGCAATGTCCATAACATTAAAAAAAATGCTGGGAAGGCTACTCTACGCCCTCATAAGTCCAGATTTATTAAGTGCACTAAAATGGTGCTGCCAAAAGGAAATAACTGGAGAATTTTCTGGAGCCAAGGCGGGCAGAATATGCAGTGATGAGAAGTTGGAAAGCAGCATTATCATTTTCCAGACTGGATTTCACTTTGTTCCACTTCAACCAATGGCTACCTTGGTCCAACACAAAATTTAAAACAAGACCATAGCAAGCCTTTGTTCCAAATGAGAAGATGGAAAATAACACATACAATAGGCGTAAGGAAATCCTTCTGCAAGCTTCCTTGGCAGGAAAAGGTGCAAGGGCAGAGCAGGGAAAAGGTGGAGGAATAAAGAAGGGAAAAGACTGGAACCAGTGGCTATTAACATTTTACACTGAGGCTTTGTGTGATGGTTTAGTACATTGTTGAAAAACACAATGGTCAATTATTTCTTACATTAGAATTGACTGTTCACTTGGCTAATTATTTTAGTAATCTGAGGATCCCCACAATCCTGTGATTGAAGCAGCACGAAGTAAGAATGAAATGGTCCTAATGGGTGCCAAAAGAAAGGTAAGGCTGTGGATGTGAGCTTCTTTGTTTGTGACATATACACTGTGTCTATAGGAAAACGAATGTGGAATCTAAAATGGTTTATCTACAGTTTTTGGCTATTAAAACTACTAAACAGAGAGGCTACACAGATGACCTGGCTTTTTGGACTGAAGTTGGTTGAAGAAGTTAAAGAAGTTTCTGAGGAAAAAAATTATTGCTCACAAATTTGGCTTGTGTACCTATCTATGCTTGCCAAAGCCAAGCATAAATTATTTTCTATTAGCAATTGTTTTGTTCAATGCATTCCTTATGTTACGTTCTCCAGGATGGCTTCATTCACTAAACAAATGTTTTTTTGAGCACCCACTATATCCAAACACATTTTTTTAATCCACTTAAGATGGTAAAAATACAAATTAGAGGTGAATTTTGTTTTCAAGGAGACTAGAGTCTAACAGGGGAAGTAAGTATAGAGCAAGATAGAAAGTGGCAAGTGCCTTGAAAAGGGTATATAGTTACTGTGCTACCAATATTCAGGTAAGTGTTGCTTTATTTGTGATGTTCAGTAGAGATTTTGTGGGTAAAAAAAAGGCTAAATTTGGCCTTGATGGAACCTAAATGCATATAGATAGGGCTGAATAGGAAGGTCATTTAAGTGGAGCATAGATGATATGAGTAAAGGCAAAGATACAGGAAAGCTCAAGGTGAGACAGAAATGATGAGTAGATAGTGACTTCATGGGAGCAGTCATCCAGGGAAATAGTAGGAGCTGAGTAAGGTGAGGAAGGATACAAATAGACTGTAGAGGGCTTTCAACACTAGGTGAGAGAATTTATTTATTTATTTTTGAAAGATTCATCCATTCATTTGAGAGAGAGAGAGAGAGCGCATGATCAGGGGGAGGGGCAGAGGGAGAGGGAGGTAATCAGACTCCCTGCTGACTGGTGAGCCCAATGGGGGGGGGGTTGATCTCAGGACCCAAGATAATGATCCAAGCTGAAATCCAGAGCTGGATGCTCAACAGACTGAGCCCCTAGGTGAGAGAATTTAAACATTTTTTTTTTTCAAGTCAGTAGGAAGAAGTCAATGGAATTTTTTTTTAAATGTTCTCCTTTTATTAAATTTAAATTCAATTAGTCAACATATAGTACATCATTAGTTTTTGATGTGGTGTTCAAAGACTCATTAGTTGCATATATACAATGGAATATTACTCAGCTATCAGAAAGAATGAATACCTACCATTTATATCGACATGGATGGAACTGGAGGGTATTATGCTAAGTGAAATAAGTCAGTCAGAGAAAGACAATTATATGGTTTCACTCATATATGGAATCTAAGGAACAGCACAGAGGATCATAGTGGATGTGAGGGAAAACTAAATGGATTTTTCTTAATTTAAATTTATTTTATTGTGTTAAGAACACAACACAAGATTTACTCTCTTAATAAGTGAAGTGTATAACATTGTATTGTTACTATAGACCTAATGTTGTACAGAAGATCTCTAGAACTTATTTATCTTGCATTTCTGAAAATTTATAACCATTGATTAGCACCTCTCCATATCTCCCTCCCCTTAGCCCCTGGATTTTCTCCATCTGTGGAGAAATCATATATATGTAGATGTGTAGTCTTGTTGTGATCAGCTTACTTCATTCAGCATAATTTCCTCCAGGTTCATACATTTTGTCCCATATTGCAGAATTTCCTTCTTTTAAAGGCTGAATAATATCCCATTGTATGTAGATAGTACATTTTCTTTATCCATTCATCTATCATTGGACATTTGGATTGTTTTCAAACCTCGACTGTTGTGAATAGTGTCACAATAAACATGGGAATTCATGTTCAAAACCTGATTTCATTTCTTTTGCATAAATACCCAGAAGTAGGGTTGCTTATGGTAGTTTTCTCCCTCTCTCTTACTCTCTCTCTCTATATATATTTGACTTCTGCTACTATTGGGTTTCACATATTTGTTGGGTCCTGTTAGTCTACAGCATTACTCAAAGCTGCTGGGGTTTTTTGTTGTTGTTGATTTTCTGCTTTGTTGTTTTATCCTTTATTAAAAGTGGGGTATGGAAGTCGCCCTATGGTTATTGTATTGCTCTTTATTTCTCCCTTCAGTTCTGTCTTTGCTTTGTATCTTTAGGAGCTCTGATATTGGGTGCATATATGTTTATAATTTTTATATCTTACTGATGAACTGACACTTTTATCATTACATAATGTCCTTTCTCTGTCTCTTGTGACCAGTTTTAGTTATTGTGTCTGTATAGTCACCTCTGTTCTCTTTTGGATACTATTTGCATAGAATATCTTTTCTTATCCCTTCACTTTAAGCTTATGCATGTCCTTATTTATGTGTTTCAGATATAACTAAAATAAATACCTTATAGACAGCATACTGTTTTATCTTGTTTTTATAATTTGTTCAACCACTTTATGTCTTTTGCTTTGGGACTTCAATTCATTTTCACTTTAATTATTTCAAGGAAGAATATATTATTGTCATTTTGTTGTTTTCTGTTTGCCTTATAGTTCTTTGGGTTTGCCATTTTTTTGTTTTTTGTATTTATATGCCTTGATTCCTGTCTTTTTTTTTTTTTCTTTTGTGTATCATCTTCAGGTATTTTCTTTGTGCTTACCATGGGGCTTACATAAAATATCTTATAGTCATAACAATCTATTTAAAGCTAATAGCAACTTAACTTCAATCATATACCAAAATTCTGTACTAGTATTATTCTTTTACTTTGTTATTGACATTATAACTTACATCTGTTTTGTTTCATATATATGATATATATGAACCCTATATCATATATTGTATATATTATATATCCATTAATATATTTTTAACCATAGTTTTTAAAGATTTATTTATTTATTTTAGAAAGAAAGAGAGAGTGTGCACAAGTGGGGGAAGGGGTAGAGGGAGAGGGAGAAGCAGAATCTCAAGCAGACTCCCTGCTGAGCATGGAACCTGATGTGGGGCTTCATCTCATGATGCGTGAGATCATGACCTGAGCTGAAATCACAAGTTGGACATGTAACCAACTAAGTGCCCAGGTCATAGTTATTTTTAACAATTTTTTTCTTTTAACTTATACACAATAATTTGCTTTTAACTTATATGCTAGAATCACCCACCACCATTATAGTAATACAGTATTCTGTACCTGTCTGTATATTTACCTTTACCAACATGTTTTATACTTTCTAATATTATTATTATGTTGCCCTTTAGTACCTTTTTTTCCAAGTTTTTATTTAAATTCTAATTAGTTAATATGCAGTATAATATTCGTTTCAGGTGTAGAATTTAGTGATTCATCGCCTACATACAATACCCACTGCCCATCACAAGTGCCCTCCTTAATATCCACCACCCATTTAACCTATCTCCTACCTACCTTCCCTCCAGCAACCCTCAGTTTGTTCTCTATACTTAAGAGTCTGTTTTACGGTTTACCTCTCTCTTTTTCCAACCTATGTTTGTTTTGTTTCTTGAATTACACATATGAGTGAAGTCATATGGTATTTGTTCTTCTCTGACTTATTTCACTTAGTATAATGCCCTCCAGCACTATACATGTTGTTGTAAATGGCCAGATTTCATTCTCTTTTATGGCTGAGTAATATTCCATTATAGATCACATATCATATATATGTGTGTAGGGATTATGGAGAAAGGGTTTCTTAATTTTCCTACAGATTTTGATGTGGATGGTTTTACATTTGCCTGGGATGCAGGAGCTTCTCAAATAGTTTCTGTATTTCTCACAAAGGGAATTGATTTTTTACTACTATAGAATTGGTGTGTCCATGAGGGAAAAAAGAGTTCAGGGCTTTCTATTCTGCCATCTTGCTGAAGTCATTGTTAATGGGGTTTTTAATCAAGGTATTGATATTATCAAAGAGATGGATTCTGAATATTTTTCTGGCATGAGTTTTATGGTCTTACTAGCAAACATACTGGTGCAGATGAGCCACAGCTAGGTGTGTGCACAAGAAAGTTCAGTTCTTTTCAAAATAAGGTCATAGAAATGATCTCAGTTCACTTTTCTATGTGTCCAAAGCTATATGTTCTCATTACCCCAATTCCAAAATCATGTAAAATGGATATATGATATCCAGGAATTTGTAAACATAAGTAAATAATATTTGATTAATATGATCAAGCTTTGAAAACAAAATCAGGTGTCCAAGTTTAAAGTTTTCTCAACTTCAACACCTCAAATTAACCAGATAATGAATAGATAAACTCTTTGATTTTTGGCTATGGAGATTCTAGGTTTATCCTACACAAAATGAAATGGACAAGTAAGACAATTCAGTCCCTGAATTCTCTTCTTAAGAGAAAAGCAGGATTTTAAAAAAAGGTGTTTGAAGAGGTGAGGACTGTGGATTGACTAAATTATAGCTAAATTAGTAATATCTAATAAGTATTTACAGAATAATTATTTGATTCCTAAATCAGTTTTCCTTATGTGGGTATTACAAATAATAACAGGCTTATTTAGAAAATTTAAGAGCTTTTAACATACCTGATTTTCTAACTATGGAGATAGTTACATGCCATACTGATCATAAGATCCTTTATTGGTGAGTGGTCCCAGAATGTCTCCTCATACCCATCCTCTAGCACACTCCATCAATATGGCCAAGATTTCCACCTGAAGTGTCCCAGGATTAGGTCTTAGACATCTTCTCTGTTATAACAACACCTACTTCCAATTGATTTCATCAAATTTCATAGTTTTAAACACCATCTATATGCTAATGACTCCCAAATTTATATCTCCATCTAAACCTCTGTGAAATCCAAAGCTGTAAACCCATTTGCCTACTTGATATCTCCACTTGGATGTCTAAAAGGCATTTCAACCATAACAAGTGAAGCTGTTTTTTTTCTTGAATCGTCTATTTCCATCCACTAAATATATTGTACCTCCATTCATCCAACTTTCATCCTTATTTCCTTTCTATTGCACTTTCAATCCATTTCCAGATTCTCCCAGTTCTACCTTTAGGTACTATCCAGAATTCTCATCACTATTTCTACTGCTACTATCCTAGTTTGAGCATTATTACATCTTCCTTGCCTAGATCATTGCAATGCTGTCACTAACTAAGGTCTCTATGCTTTTGTCCTTGGACACCCAACAGTCTTTTTCAACTTAGAAGCTGGGTTGATTTGCTCATATAGAATAGCTATAAGCTTCTCATCTCTTTAATATAATTTTCTTGCTCTGCAGAGACTACCTACCAGACTAAGTTCTGGTTGACACATTAGGCCTGGATTGGTATGGCTCTATGCCCAGAGCAATCTGGTTTTATTCACTAACAGCAGTTTACAGTTTCATTTGTACCATTACAGAAAAATGTATGGAACTTCCCAAACAGCATAATGCTATAGCATATGAAAAGACTGCAGAATTCCTTCCAGAGCCTTCCATATGTGACCAGCTAGAATTTAATGATGCTTGGTCCATTTCACTGAGGCTAAGCTATGAACTGGGTGGATAATTTTAAGAGGTCAAGTTTCGTTGTTCATTGACTGTTCACTAAGAATGCATTTGAATACTGTAATTTTCTATTAGCTGGTGTCTTACACCAGCCACATAGGATTATTAAATCTGTTTTTCTGACCACAATTACCTATGTCAGGAAGTTCTCTTGATATTTATTCCCAGAAAAGGTGAGATTTCATTTGTTCCTCATCTTTCTTAGTAAACTCTATAAATGGTAATTGTGTTGTGCTGTCACATCATATGCACCCAGTTTGTGTGGATGCCTGCCTGCTATTAACTAAGGGAATGTATCTGTCTCCTTCATATTCAACCTGAGAATTTTCTATTTAGTTTTCAGACTCCTTTGAGATGTGGTGTCAGTTGTAGAACATGTAGGTCTGACAAGACAGTGAGTATCAATTAATCAAGTATTTATTGAGTGCTTACTAAGTAAAAGGCACTGTGCTAAGCTGGGTTTAAGCAGAGTATTAAGAAGAATTGGAGGAGGGGCACCCGGGTAGCTTAGTTGGTGAAGTGACTGCCTTCGGCTCAGGTCACGATCCTGGAGTCCTGGGATCAAGTCCCACATTAGGCTCCTTGCTCAGCAGGGAGTCTGCTTCTCCCTCTGAGTTTCCCCCTCTTGTGTGTGCTATCTCTCTCTCTCTGTCTCATTCTCTCCTTCTCAATAAATAAATAAAATCTTAGGGAAAAAAAGAGGAGTTGGGGAAGTGTTCTTTTTAAAGAAATTCTCAGAGGCTCAGTGTCAGACAGATGGGGATAGCTGTGTAAAAAAATACTCCAGACTGCAAAATTGTGAATTAGGTGTTTTCACCTCCTTGTTTTTACTTTATTCTCTTTCTTGATTTCTCTTCTCTCACATCTTTTCTTATTTACCTAGGAATTCGTACCCTCTTCTCTTGCAAACACACTACCCAGTAACAGCATTATTTCCTCAGGCTGTACTTAGGCCTTCAGGGTAGAAGAGGGGACCCCAATCACACTTATCGAAATGTCTCATTTCTTCAATGTCATTCCATTGGGTTATGGCCTGCTCCCCAAGTCTCATTAATGTATTAATGATCAAAACCATTTAATTCATTTATGTAGGAAGGTCATTTACATTTTAATAGGTATCTTATACATGACAATATTTACTTTAAAAAGAAACAAACTCTAATGATGACATTAAGAACACTGGCAGATTAGAGGGGGGAGATTTGTTTTTCAGGTAAGTGTGTATTTCTGGAATCCTTCAAATCACACTTCTGTTGGCAGCCACCTATTTTGTTCAGAGGTATAATTAACCGTATTCACTACTCATTTACTTTTTTTTTTCCCATGGATTCAATTTGAAAAAAACTTGCAACTGCTTAAATTACCTAATTTCCCTTTCACATTTTCATCTAGCAGGTTGTTGAAAAGAAAAAAAAAGAAAAAAAAAAAAACCTTTGCATTTTAAACCCTAAGAAACCTAGAGTTCTTTTTATTATTCTTCATGTATTTGTAACATATTTGTTGATATACAGGTGATTATTTCTTTAGATTTTCAATAAATTTATTTCAGATTACATCTACAATTCCTAAATCAAAAGAGTTCTTACCTGAAGCTCATACTGAACTTTTTCACAAGAAAAAGCATGATAGTCTTAAAACCTATCTTAGAGTCTCCTCAGTTTTTCAGCATGAACTTTATGTGAGAACTATTTTTTTAAATATTCCTTATTCATTTATTTGACAGAACGAGACAGTGAGAGAGGAACACAAGCAGGGGGAGTAGGAGAGGGAGAAGCAGGCTTCCCACAGAACAGGGCGTCCGATGTGGGGCTCAATCCCCGGACTCTGGGATGATGACCTGAGCCGAAGGCAGATGCTTAACAAGTGAGCCACCCAGGCGCCCTGAGAACTTGTTGGATTTAGGAAATACAGATGCAATTTGAAATAAATTTATTGAAAATCTAGAGAAATAATCACCTGTACATCAACAACTACATTGCAAATACATGAGGAATAAGAAACAGTGCAGAGGATCATAAGAGAAGGAAGGGAAAACCAAGTGGGAAGTAATCAGAGAGGGAGACAAACCATGAGAGCCTCTTAACTATAGGAAACAAACTGAGTGTTGCTGGAGGGGAGGTTGGTGGGGGGATGGGGTAACTGGGTGACGGGCAGTAAGCAGGGCACATGATGCGGTGAACACTGGGTGTTATACACAACTGATGAATTATTGAACTCTACATATGAAGTTAATGATGCACTGTATGTTGGCTAATTGAATTTAAATAACAAAAAGAAAAGTTCATTTTTACTTCCTAAGGGAGCTGTCAGACTGTTTTCCAGAGTGGTTGTGCTATTCTCCATCTCTACCAGCAGTGTATGGGTGGTCTAGATTTTCTGTATTCTCGCCAGTATTTAGGTATGTGATATCTCTCACTGTAGTTTTGATTTGCATTTATCTAATGTTTAATGATGTTGAGAATCATTTCATATGTTTATATGACATTTATATAACTTCTTCAGTAAATTAAAAAAAACTATCATGCTTTGCTCAAAAATTGATTAAATTTTAGTAAAAAGAAGATGAAGTAAAGTAGGCTAGCTACATGATGCACAAGGGTGAAGAGCCCCATGGAAAGATCGTACCCTGAGAATCCCTGGACTCCAGCAGTTCTTCAGTGAGGAAGCCCTGTTGTGTGTGTATTCAGGTCCATCTTCATCCAGATCTCTTGTGTGATTGACTGGAGATGTATGAGAAGTATGAATGGAAGAGGGACTGTGCTTTCCTGACTGTGAAGACAAATTCTGAGTTGCAGAAGGAGGCGAGGACAGCCTGGCATGCAGGAACAGATAATGTCCTCTCCAAAGAAGTAAAGGAAGCAAAGCATTACAAGTTTTGATGAAGTCTTCAAATGTTGAACTTTCATAGAAAACTCTGAAGCCCAGAAACCTCAAAGAAATCCAGAAACCAAAGACAAGCAATGCCAGGAATATAAGAAAAGGCTTCTCGGAGATAAGGCAAGGATAAGAGTTAAAAGTTAATGATAAGAAACTGAGTAGAAAATATGAACATGACTAGATTGTAGTGTTTTCTTTCAGTCTTTCTTCCTCATGGTCTTTTATGTATAATATTTTTAAATCATTTGAGTAATAACCAGCAATTTTATAGAAGAAACACCACTAATTGGATTTTGTGCATTTTCTCTTTCTCTGGACCATCCATTGTGGCAATTTTGGACCAGACTCTCACCAACAGCAAAACCTTGCCCCTTATGGTGGCCTCAAAACCAGAGAAATAGTAATATAAGAGCCAGCACAACACATATCTTTACAGATCTAACTAAAAGATAGTAAACTAAATGCCCTAGAACACTACTATAGCCAATATTGCTGGTTGGCACATTTCAGATCTAAAACTGAAAACTTTAGAGCATCCTAGTTAGTCAGAAAAACATCCTGGCATCCTGGTGTTTGTGGGTTTGCAGATGCCTGGCACTCATAGTTTTTGTCCAATTGCAGGGTGGTCAGGGCTAATGTCATGCAGATTAACAAATGTGTTTTTCATTCCCCTCTAACAGTCTTCTTGAGACCACAGGCTTAGACCACAGGTCAGAAATCCAAGACAGGACTCGGAATGTGTGTGCAGCTGGCTTAGGGGTCCCGCATTGAGGAGCTGGCTGATCTTGTGATTGAGCAATTAAAAGAACTTTCTCCCACATGGCAAAAGAGCCAGCTCCACGGGGCTGAAGGCTAAATGTGATCATTCATGTCTTGGACGCTCTTTGATTTGAACTGAGTGGATTATTTTACTATTTTGTCAGAGATCTAAATATGTCCTCTAGCTCTGCCTCTTAAATTCATTGTATCTATAGAGCTCCTTACAAATTCCTCAAGTTAATTACTTAGTTGAAGAGTCTGCTCATGAAGAAAGTGTAGGAAAAATGTGTCTCAAAGTTCTCTGGATTAGTAAAAATGATAACGTGAGCAATGGACCACACACAACTCTCTCAATATAGCAGGTATTCAATTTTGGAAAAATCAGTTCTTTTCCCACCCTACAACTCTTACCTTCCTCCCATTTCCCAAGATGATTCCTCTCTTTGAATTAGCTCTTCATATGTGAAATAAACACACCATTTGATAGCCTATTAAAGTAAATAATCAACCAAAATGAATAAAATCCTGGTAGACCAGGATTTCTCTGTTTCATTACTGTTGACATTTTTGAGCTGGATAATTCTGTGCTGTAGGGGACTGTCTTGGATATTGTAATGTGTTCAGCAGCATCCCTGGCCTTTATCTACTAGATGCCAGTAGCAACCCTCTGGTTATGACTTCCAAAAATATCTCCAGACACTGCCAAATGTCCCCAAAATGACCCTTGCTTAAGGTACTACTAAAGACCAACTGGATTCATCATATCCATTCTTTTTTGCCTCTCCTCAGCTTTCTGCTTAACTGACTGAGCCACCCAGACACCCCCAGCCTCTTGCCTTGAGAAAAAAAGGCAAATAACAATAGAAACAAACAAACGAACATCAAGCATTCATTTAAAACAGTACGAGTAACATTGCCAGAGAGTATTGTCTTTCCAAGGGATCCCATTCACGATGGGACTGGTACTCTGGAGCCCAGTTTTCAGTGTGAATGGTGTCCCCTCGGCATGGGCAATGCTGGGACCCTCAGAAGATGACTTGAGACCAGGACACAGGAAGCTCAGTTCTTTACACCTTCCTCTTGGAGTCCTAGGTGGTGGGAAACAGTGAGACATCACGTTTCCCAACAGCAAGAACACTCCATTATGTTTACCATCCTCTATGGAAAATCGCAGGAAATCATTTCCAAAAATGTAGATGAGAATTGCAAGGGTTCTCTGGATAATTTTCAGTTTACCAGTTAGTATCCTTTAAACAGAATGACTCATTCCCTGAATATTCCATTTATTTGAGAGAGTGGTTACTGTCTCAATAATAATTGTTCTCCTATGATATTTTGGCAAACCATGGAAATAAATCCTGGTTTTGGAATGGGATAGTTCATTGATTGACGTTTGTTCCAGGATAAATTACCATCTGATAAAATCCACAATTCTAAATCCCACTAGAAGTTTCAGATACATCTGTTTGCAATTATCCTATCATTTGCTAGTTATTTCTTCTGATGGTTCACAGCTCTCTATATTCTCTGAATGTGTTAAAAGCCAATGGCTGTCCCTTAGCTTGAATTTTCCTTCTCTTTAACTAGTCCCATTCCTGGCACCCACATAAGCTTCTTTAATATATCAAGCTGCTGAGTCAGTGGTGTAATTAACATTTGAATAGCTCTCAGTTTTTTTTATAATCTACAACTCTGAGGTTGTAGGTCATCTTTTTGATATTGAATGTACTATGTATCTTATTGCCATTTCCCAAGTATTTACAGATGCTGAAGTTATAAAAATTTCCAAAACTACACAGGTATGATGCAAGATTATTATAATTGTTTTTTGTTTCTCGTTACTTAAAAATACAGGTTTTGTTGTACGCAAGAGCACCCAGGAAAAACCCCATGCCTTGATCTTACCTTCCCTGACAAATCCTTTTCCTCCATTTTTCACAGTGCTGTATGCAAAAAGCCTTTTAACCATATTCATATTCGCATTAATTCTCTGATAATTTCTAGAGATGTATCTACTAGGAAATGATCGATCATTTTACTTTGGTGAAATCCAGATGAGCTGGAACATAACAGCAGCATGATGGGGAGATTAGATGCGGCTGATGCGTGTGTGGCTATAGAGCAGAATTAGGTCTCACAGTAGATGCTGAGAGCCAGAGAATATGGTGGGAGTTACTTGGAATGTGAGAGCAGGAGGCTGACTTCAGAACTGTGATGTTCAAGCTAAGTTGTGATATGGGTACAACTGCACAGCTCTCTTACTGGTCAGCTTCATTTCTGACCATAACTGAGTCACTCCCTACTCCCCTTAGCATTTTTAAAGACCTGTGTGTGTGTTTTAAATGCTTTCTGTTAAATTTTTATCTCTTTTGTGTACTCCAAACACAACGAAAAGGAACAAACTGTCA
Source organism: Enhydra lutris kenyoni (assembly GCF_002288905.1). Lineage (NCBI taxonomy): Eukaryota > Metazoa > Chordata > Mammalia > Carnivora > Mustelidae > Enhydra > Enhydra lutris. The sequence continues at coordinate 81,977,211 of NW_019154093.1, read as the reverse complement.
AAGCTACTTCTCTGTTTGACATCAGAGTGCATCATCCTTGCTTTCTTTAAAATTACATTGCCATCATTGTCTTCATAAAGGAAGATATTTATTGCATAGACTGCCACCTGTGGGGCACTGTCCTAGGCCTGGTGACTGGGGCCCCTCATTGACTTGCCATTATCTCCATTTTAATACTTCATGCTCTCTATCAAGGTACCATGTTAATATGCACCCAATTTTTTGTAATTTCCTATTCTCCCATCCTTTCTCTTAGGTAATTTTAGGCAAATATATTTAACACCTTCATTATCCTAATCCTGCTTTTAACTCTTTCATCCTTTAGCTTTACCCATTGCCTGGAATGTTCCTTTTTCCTGTTTCTTTTCAAAGAATTAGTGATTAACATTCCACAGGGAGACTCTGTGAGCCATAGATGAGAAGTTTATATAGGTGTCACCTGCCAAGGAGTAGGCAGGAGAATTAGGAGACTAGATATTTCCGTTCTTCTGGGTCTCATGTGACTTATAAGACTCAAAAGGGCAGCATGCTACTGTTACTGAACATTGTTCTGGAGTGAGGACATTTTAGAGATATGCAGCAAAGTGTTAGAGCTGACAGAGTATGTCAGTGACCAACTTGGTTTTAGTCTTAGCATGTAGTAAGGAAATTAGTCCTTCATTCTACTGGAAGCAAAGTGCAGGCATAACACAAATGTAATACAAGTTAGCTATTTCCTCTTTATAGCCATTGTTTGCTTAATTTTCATAAGTAATACTGATATTCATGCATTTTTTATTTTATAAACTCCCCCAAAAAGAATAATTATAACTATTTACTTACTTTATACTTTTCCCAAAACAGGATGTTAGAAAGATAGATAGATAAAGTGTTTTGTGGATGATCCTGTTCAATTGAATGATCCTTTCCTATTACTGTAGTGTTTATTGTCAGTGATCACTGTCCACCATCTTTTGCTCCTGGTTTCTATAAACACTTGAAAAATTTATTTTATTCAACAAACATTTGACCATAGGACTTAGAAATTCTGATTCCTGTGAGGTCTCTCAGGGAAAACAGAAAATATGTGAAGGTACTTCTAAACCAAGGGTATAAACGGAGAACAGAAGTACCAAATTTGGGTTTGTGATCCAGAAACATGAATTCCATGTTGGCAATTCTAGTGTTCTTTTGTACGACAACCAAAAACAATTCAAGTTCTCTGTGACTCTACTTCTTGCCACTTCCACCCACCCTTTCCATATAAAGAGGAAACATATGGGGCAAGTTCCTTAATCTTTGGGGGCCTCAGTTTCCTTGTATATAAAATGGAGATAAAAAAAAAAGAACTATCTCAAAGGGTCATTATGAAAATTAGTGAGTTAATATATGTAAAGAACTTAGAATATTACTTTGTATATAGGAAGTGTCAAGTAAGTGTTTGCTATCATTATTTGGACTACCTCTTAGTATGAGGTAAGTATTAGTCAAGGAAATATCGCTAATTGTTTTTAACTATTTTTAAAATATTTTTTTACCTTTGAAAAGAGGCCCCTGGCAATTGAATTGCAATCAGTTATGTTTCACTAAAGAAGGTACCAATCCTGTAATGGTTTAGGATGAAAGTCCTTTTTACTTGTTGTGACCAATATTACAGAAATGCTGGGAATATTTACTAGGAAGTTTTGCCTAATGAGTACAAATTGCAGTAAATGTAATAGAAGTTGAAAACATTTGCTATATTAATAATGCAGGAAACAAATTTTAAAAATAAGCTCTGGGAAAATTATATTGCAATGATTTAAACACAGAAAGTCTCTGTATTTGTGTTGTATCACACACAGTAATTCTGTAGAGATACTTTTTGGAAAAACACAGTCATTACTAAAAATCTTTAAAAATAATCAGTGGAAAGCCTATTTACCATAATATGAGGAAGGAACAGTATGTAGTACTTTTAAGCCAGTATTTGCAGAACAGTTTTCCTGAAGTAAAAGTATTTTGGGCTATAGCTACAGAATAGGCTGTCATCATCTTGACTTTTTAACACTCTGTTTCACTTCAGTCTGGGGAGAGCTGGAAGATGATATATTATATGATGGAGAAATGAATAGTTTAAGGCAGAGACAAATAGTGTGGAATGCTAAATGAAGGTAGAGAAAAAGTCAGTAACAGACATGCCATAAGGCGCAGCATGGTTACTGAATGTGATCTGCAAATTTGCCTCTGAACTTCCTAATGGCCAAACTGAAAAGAGAAAGTATGAAGTACAACATTCTTTCTGACCATATAATAGGTAGACCACTGAGTTGTTAGAAGCAGCAAAGAGTTTCCTGGTATTGAGGTCTAATAAAAATTTCTTCCATAGGTTTTCACAAAGGGAATACTGGATAATGTGGTGAATGTTGTTTTTGGTCACCTAGCTACCATAAACCCAAGTGTTATAACATTCTTTATTGTATCCCTCAGAGAGGCCAATGGCAGAATACCAACTCACTTCAGTGGCAGCAGTTCTGTAAGAAATCAAAGTAATGAGGTCTGGGTAGATATGACTGGGTAACCTTAGCATTACTTCTTGCAGCTGAATTTTAGGGAATCCCTACGAACAGATGAAAAACATACTAAATTAGGAAGCAGTAACTTCTGTCCTGGTTCTGCCTCTGAGAAGAGGTGTAAGCATGGGCACATCACCTCCTGCCCCAGGTGCGTATCCCAGAAGCAAATTCCTAGACTTGTATTTGGGTACGAGTGACCTATTATGAAGGTGATTTTGTAAAAATACAAAAACAAAAACAAAACCCAAGTCCTGAACTTTGTACCTTTATACCAGTTAGTTCTTGGCTGTCCTGGGCTGGGGTAGAGGGCTGGAGTGGGGACCCAAACAATCAATTTCCTCAGGTTGTCTGTAAAAGGCAAGGGCTCTAGGTCCCAAGAGAAATTCTCTAAAGTCCAAGAAACTTTAATGGCAAGCAAAATTAAAGGCCTCAAGTGGGGCATTAACATGGTTCGTCCTGACTTCTCTTCTTTGGGCCTCTAGATTTCATCTGTAGTATAAAGTGGTAGGATTTGATGATCATTAATGTAGTATCTGTATGTGATTATAAATTCTGTGGCTCTAAGCTTACTTTTTAACCCTTTTGGGAATATTGTTTAAATTACAGCATGGCTATGCAGCTTCAACAATTTAAAAAAGACTTATAGTCTAGTACAAAAATAAAGGTGTTGCCATGACGTGGCCAGACTGCTGTTTGTTAATGTGGAAAGACACCCAAGAGGCTGTCTCTCCTGGTGGAGCCACAGAGGGAATGAGTGTGACACATGGGAAAGTGCAGGCTGGGGAAGAGCCAAGACTTGAACAGTTGTTAGAAGATGGAAATTTGTAAACTGTGTTGAAAGCCAATTATGGAACACTGAATGAAAGTTACTTAGCCTTTATGGTCACTGTGGCACCTGTTCAGACCAACTGATGGTATTATTTACTCTCTCTCTTGTTTGGAAAAGATTTGATCCACCCTTCTCTAACAGCACATCTGAAACCTGCCTGGAGGTGTGAGGCCGTATAACCCTTGCCACCCATCTTCCACTGTGCGTCCTCCCCATCCTTCTTCCATGCAACCCAGGAGGGTGGGAAGTGGTGAGAAATCTTATTTATACTTAATCCACATTCTTTCAGTTTGGGTCTTTGGCAAAAGTTATATTTGTTTATCTTCTAATCTCCAACTTTAGAAGTAGAGTTTTAATTCCTAATCAAACATATAAATTATATGACTATGAACAAGTCACTTTGTTGAGTTTCAGTTTTCTTATGTGTTAAAGGAGCTAACATAGTATCTATCCCATATGTTATTGTGAGGATTAACAGAAATATTGGCTATACACCACTTAGAACAATGCTTGGTCAAATTATCATGGTCAGTATTGTCATCTCAGGTGGCATGGTATTTTGAGATTGAGGCACAATGGGAATCTTTGTCTCTCACAGATGATATCTGCAAGAATAAACACAGATACCAAGGAACATATTTTTATTAAAACTTGATGAATTATTTTATTTGACCCAACTGCTCAAAGATGTCTCTTTATGGATTCCAAGCTTCTTCTTAGTGAATGTCTTAATATGTCTATCCTGTTTAAAACAGCTGATCAGGATAAAACTGCAAAGTAAAATAAATAGCTTACATAAAGTACCATGGAAAGCATAATGTCAACTATATCAACTTTTAGACACTAAGAAGAAACAGACTGAATCCCTCTATTAAAAGACAGAGATGATCTGCTTAGGTTAAGAAAGTAAACCCAGTTACAAGTTATTTACAAGTAACAACTCAAGGTGATGACTCAAGTTTAAAAATAAAAGTATACTAGGTACATGCAAATTATAAGAAAGCACGGGTCATACTATTACTATCAGAAAAGGTAAGTTAAAAGATAAACAGGGTAAGCAGAGACATACATATGTTAAGTGGTACAGTTTATGAACATGTATAACAATAAAAAAATCAGTGTGTTTCAAATCATGGAGCTAAACATGCAATGCAAAATAATTAAAATATAAGAAAATTATAAAAAATTAAACTTCTAGTGGGAGATATTGTTATCCATTTTAAGAGTGTTGAATCTAGTGGTCAAACGTTACTAAGGACACAGAAGACTTAAATTATACTATTACACACACCATCTGAATTTAATGGATATGTGTATAGTGTTGTACCCAATGATTTGAGAATATCTCCCTATATATCAGCTAGTCTCAATCTTTTTGGTTTCAGGACCCCTTAACACTCTTAAATATTATTGCAGTCCCCAAATAGCATTTGTGTATATATACTGGTTATATGTGGGTCTATATAGGTATATATTAGAACATCTGAATTATATCTAAATTTACCATATTTGTAATTAAAAGTGATAGCTGAAAATATTCATCAATTTGTTTTAAATAACGGTAATAAATTTATTACATGTTAAGAATAATATATCTTATGAAAAATATATTTTCAAAAACAAAGAAGTATAGTGACAATATTTTGAGTTTTCTAAATATTTTTAATGTCTGTCTTAGAAGAAATATGTATTCTCATATTCTGCTTTGACACTCAATCTGTAATATATTGTTCTTAGTTGAAGTATGTGAGGAAACTCTAGCCTCATACCTATAGTTTCATATGTAGTTGGGAAAGGAAGAGTGTTTCAATAGCCTTTTCAGATAATTATGGATATTCTTCTGTAGTACCACACCAAAACTTGACAAGTGGTATGCTTTTAAATGTTAGCTGCAATGTGAAATCTGAAACTATGTCAATGAACCTCACATACTCTGTTACACTAACATCCATTGATTACTTGTGCACTTTGAAGGGATCATTTACCCAAGGATCATTTTGTAATGTCAGGCATTGGTAATATGGAAAATGCTGGTTCAGTGAGTTTGCAGACCTTCCAAAATTTGATAAATCATTTTACATTATCCAAAAAATTGAGTCATTAATATCATTACCAGTTTCATCAGAAAAGGTTTTAAGTATGAGGAAGGGGTCAAGCTCAGATTATTTTTTCAAAATTCTATTTTTGTTAAAATTGTATTTTATCTTTGGCAAGAAATGTTGTTAATTATTTTCCTGTGTATATATGTATCAGGTAATTCAACTCTCAATTCAGTCACACAACTGATTTTCCTCAAGACAACCATCTTACCTTCATACATAGCAGAAGTACTTTTTGCACATTTTGTATTTCATCCAAGAGAATATTAAAAACACGTGCTCAGGGTTAAGTTTTAATAAAATTTATTATTATTTTTGCTGCTTCGGTAGGCTATTCTTAAGCGAAAGAGCATTTTTTGTTTTTTTACAAGTGTTTTAGTGAAGAAAATGACTTCTATTACAGTTCCGTGTTCTCCCTTGTTTTGTGTTAAACAATTTTACCCACCTTTTCTTTTGCACATTAGTGCAACTACTAACACAATAAAAGTGCAAATAATGTCTTAGTATTATTATGAAAATAGTTTTCACCTGTGACCTCCTTGAAAAGTTCTCTGAAAACCCCAGAGATTAGAAGACCATACTTTGTAAAGCTAATTCCATATATTATATATGTGTCTGTATGAAATGTACACATATTACACACATATACATATATGTTATATATACCAGTTTTATCAGGGATCTTACTTCCCTTTATCATGTTGTTTTGCCATCTACTAGGGCACTATCACTACTTGGTCACAGCTGGGATTCTATAGTTTCTAGCTGGTGCCAAGGGGCAATGAAGCACAGAGGAGGTATGCCCATTGTCTTAAGTCCCAAGCCAGGATGTTTGTAATGTAACCCAGAACTGAAATTCTAGATAATATCGACCTTATAAGAAAAGGGTAGAAAAAGCCACAGAAACGAGAGGGCATGCTAGAGTTATTGTCTCATTGAAAGGAAGATAAAGAGAGTGATAAGTTTGAGAAACATTATGTTTGAATCTAGGGTTGAAGACAATCTCTGAATATAAAATTAGAACATAATAAAGTTTCAATAACTAGAAAAAAATTATTCTCTTAATTAGAAAGCAATAAAGGAGAAAAATAAAACAAAAGTTTGGGAAATAAAATGTGTGAAATGAGATAGTAGTAATATAATAGTGATTGCAATAAATGTAATACATTTAATGGGCTCAGCTCAATAATTAAAAACTAGAGAGCCTTAGTTTGGACTGAAAATCTCAAAAAATATCATTCAAAGTCCAAAAGATAGAATTTAAAACAAAATGATTGAGAAACTGAAATAAAAAGTCAGAATAACAAAAAATAACAAGAGTGTTAACCAAAAGAAGATGGGGTACAAGCCATCTTAAAATGTGATGAAATATCAAAAATAATTACAAAGACAACGAAAGAAGTCACATTGCAATAAAAGAAATCGTAAAGTAAGAAGATATAATAGCTATGAATATTGACATCTGCTACTCTACAAAATACGTAATGCAGCTATTGTGGGAAGAAACAGATGAATCAACTTTTGCAGTTTTAGAGTATTAACACAAACCTCTTGGAATGAGGTAGGAAAAAATAGCTGAGCTATAGAAGCCCTGCACAATGCAATTTATATGCTCAAATGATTACACAGAGAACTCTCAGCAGCACTGAATACACATTTTTGTGCATTCATAGAATATTTACAAAACTTGACCATGTACAAAGGAAGCCTCAATACATCCCAAAGAATAAGTAATGATGCATAAAATGAGCACAAGAACTAACATTTAAATGTTTAGAATGTGTGAAGCACAGTTCTAAGTAATTTGAATCCTCAGAGAAACCTATCCTATGAGGCTCAGTTGGTTAAGCATCTGTCTGTCACTCAGGTCATGATCTCAGGGTCCTGGGATCGAGCCTATCCTTGGGCTCCCTGCCTACTTCTCCCTTTCCTCCCTGCTCATGCTCTCTCTTGCTCTCTCCATCTCTCAAATAAGTAAATGAAATCTTAAAAAAATTTTATTATTTCCCTTTACAACACAAAAGCTAAGTAACTTGTCCAATTCATTCAACTATGCAACTGTTCTTAATCATTATGTTGTACTAATAATCTTATGCTAATGAATTTGATAATCTGGATAAAATGAAGACATTTCTGGAAAAAGTTAAAATGCAAAAATTGGTATAAGAAGAAATAGAGAACATGAACAAACCAGTAGGTATTAAAGAGAAGTAAATGGTAATCAGTGTCATACAGTCTGTATTCTTCCACTATTAATATATAAGCTTTGGATTAAAAATAAAATCATAAGGGAAATTGAAAAATATTTAAAACTAAAGAAAATTTAAAGGATGTCAGGGCACCTGGGTGGCTCAGTGAGTTAAAGCCTCTGCCTTCGGCTAGGGTCATGATCCCAGGGTCCTGGGATCTAGCCCCACATCAGGCTCTCTGCTCAGCAGGGACCCTGCTTGCTCCTCTCTCTCTGCTTGCCTTTCTGCCTACTTGTGATCTCTGTCTGTCAAATAAATAAAATCTTTAAAAAAATATAAAGGATGTCAATGAATGCATAAAGAAGATGTGGTACATGCATACAATGGAATATTACTCAGCCATCAAAAAGAATGAAATGTTGCCACTTACATTGATGTGGATGGAACTAGAGGGTGTTATGATGAGTGAAATAAGTCTGTCAGAGAAAGACAAATACTATATGATTTCACTCATGTGGAAATTAAGTAACAAAACAGATGAACATGGGGGAAGGGAAGGAAAAATAAAATAAGATGAAATCAAAGAGGTAGATAAACCATAAGAAATTCTTAACTATAGGAAACAGTTGCTAGAGGGGAGATGGGTGGGCCAATGGAGTATCTGGGTGATGGGCATTAAGGAAGGTACCTGATGAAATGAGCACTTGTTGTTATATGCAACTAAACTTGACTTCTGAAACTAATAATACTATACGTTAATTAACTGATTTTAAATTAAAAAAAGATAACCACCATTAACAGTTAAAAAAAAGACTATCAAAATCTGTGGCACATAGCTAAAGTAATTTTTATAGGGAAATGTGTAGTTTTAAAAGATGTATTAGAGCATAAGAAACGTTGGGAAAAAATGTACTAAGCTTTCAACTTAAAAATTTGGAAAGGAGGTGGCTGGGTGGTTCAGTCAGTTAAGCATCTGTCTTTAGCTCGGGTCATGATCCCAGGGTCCTGGGATCGAATCCTGCTTTGGGTTCCCTGTTCAGCAGGGATCCAGCTTCTCCCTCTGCCCTTTTCCCTGCTCATGTTCAAGTGCGCTTGCTCTCTCTCTCTGTCTCAAAAATAAATAAATAAATATTCTTAAAAAAATAAAAATAAAATTTTGGAAAGAAAGAGCAAAGCTAAAATTCTGAGCATAGAAAGAAGAAAAACAATGTGTATTTGATTGGGGAAGCATTACAACTGAATGAGATGAAATAATTGTGGGAGAAGAAGGGGGAATAAAAGTCTAAAAGGGAAAGAATGGAGGATCAGAGAGAAATTTAACCAGGAGCCACACAGAAAAGCTGGTGAAGTCTCTGGAAGGCCATTGCTCGCATCTAGTGGTGGGCCTTGTTGTGAGGACTAAAGGAATTGTGATAGTAAAAGGTGCTTTGGACAGAACCTGGCACATAAAAACATGTGATACTCTTATTCTGCATATAATAACAATAATCAATCAGAAACAGAGTTGGGAAAATATGTTATTGTAACAATGCCATTATAATCAAGATTAGAAAATAGCTAGGAATGAATTTAACAAGAAAGGTACTTATGAGTAAAACCACAGAATTTTATTCAAGGATATAAATTATAATTTAAGCCAGGTATCTGCTAACTTTTCTGTAAAAGACCAAATAGTAAATATTTCAGGCTTTGTGGCATGTATGGTCTCCATAGCAACTATTCAACTCTGCCACTGCTCAACTCCAGTTGTAGCATTATGACAGCTATTGACAAGATAGAAATGATGGGCGTGGCTAGATTTGGCCAATGGGTCATAGTTTGCTGACCCCTGTCTTTAAAAAATGGAATTACATGCCATATGCTTGGGTGAAAAAATTTAACAAGGACAAATATCAATTTCTCCAAAATAATGAAGAAAAAGAGGTATTCTGTAAAGATAATTGCATTAGAGCAACTGAAGAGAAAGCCCAGAAATAGTTTTTCTTTCTCTCCCTCCCCTTTCCTCTATTACTCTCTCTTCTTACCTATTCAGTAGAAAAATGTCAAATATATCTAGATTTGGGATGAGAACTTTTCAATCAAGATAGAAAACCTGTAAGTCATAAAAGGGAAGATTGATTTTTGATTACATAACAATTATGAATGTTTATATAGTAAGAGATACCATACACATGATACAAAGTAGACAGAATTGCATTCTCTGCAATTAGTGTGAGAAATAATATTTAAGTATACAAAATTTTTACACTGCTACTAAAAAGACAAAACACAATAATGGGAAAAGCAATTCAAAGAAATGCAAATTGAAAGGGTTCATTAAAATATGAACATATGCTTTGCCTCAGCAGTAGGAACATCTCCCCTAACATTGGTAACCCAAGGATGTATTGTTATATTGCAGCAGTCTTTGTGATAGGGGGAAAAGCAGAAACAGAGCAAATGCTTATCAATCTAAGAATGGCTGAGTATACTGTAATACATCCAGACTATAAGTATTACATGGAAATTAAAAAGAATGCGTTAGAGTTTCTGGTTTAACTGAGTGATTTCTAAATGTACAGAGAAAATCAATTAGATATAGATATAGATATAGATATAGTCTCCTTTTTTAAATAAGTAGTGAGCCTCCCCAAATCTTATGTGCATAAGTGTATACATCTATATATAAATTATATGAGCACAAAAGAGTAAAAAAATATTGATTGGGGATACGGGGGGCTGGAAAGAAGCAAGGCACATGCACACACACAGTTTGTAAGGAAAAATGCTCATGATTTAAAAAATCTCACTTATGTAAAATTTTATTTATATATCCAGAGGTGGCATTAAAAATATTTAACAACCGGTATGGCACAGGTACAGACCAATCAGAACAGATGCTGACTGGTACATTGTACGGGTGTGTGTTCACTGAATATTGGCTCTGTTACCTCCCTACATACTCATGCCTTTATTTCTGTGGGATAGATTCCTAGGAGTTGGATTGCTGGGTCAAAGGGTATGTGTATTTCTAATTTTAAAAGAAATTGCCAGATTGCTGTCCAAAAAAGACTGTAGTAATTCACATTTCTTCTAGCGATTTATATAAGAGTGCTTTTTCCCCACATCCCAACAGCAGTGGAGAACATATCAATCACTGAGCAGGGAAATATTCTAAGATAGGCAAGTATTCTGTCTCTCAGCTGGAAGCCTCAGCTGTTGAAAAGAGTGAAAGGAGCTTGTGGTTTTAAAGAAGGTCTCTGACATGCTAATCTTAAACTCTGAATACTATGTGCTCAAGGTAGAATGCCTACCAGCTGCTCCTGTCTTCCCTCATGTTAATCCCCACCAACTCCAATTTAGGCCTGTCCCTTCTTCCTAACCTGAGGTGATAATTTTATTGCAGTGGATGTTCCTATCTTTGAGATATGTAGTACCATTTAAAGCTTTTATCACTAACACCAGAGGATTTGGTTGCCTCAGCAAATGGACACCATAATAACGAACTACTATTTTTAATAAACCAAAGTTCAAACCAGAAAACTCAAATGACAAGGACTTTGCTGTAGGGAATGCAGACTCATGGTGTTTCATAAACTTGTGTGGAAAAGATAAAGAAGTGAATAGTTACTCCTTATGGGATACAAATATTATTCTTTGGTTAGGGTGTTTAGCCCATTGGGTGTACAGAACACTTAAAGATAGAAAAAGAAAGGAGGTAAATATGACTGAATTCACAGCATAGTTGATAAGATGGATGAATAATGATATTATTTATAAAGAGTAAATGTGCAGAAGTGCTTTAAAAAAAGGAACATTAAATTTAGCTTTGAAGATTGAGTTTCCTTTACTAACATTTATTGAGAGGCTACTATATTCTGGGTGTTGAGGATCCAGAGATAAATGACACCCCAAGCCCCAAAGATAGATCTATGGGTCTAGATGGATCTGGATGGATCTAGATAGACATAGAGTCTAATGGACAATTAAAGTCTGTGGTGTATATTTTAGTTAAGGTAAAATTCTAAGGTAACATAGGAGAAGAGAAAAAAGACACCTAGTCCTAAGTAAGGGGCCATGGGAGTCTTACTGGTAATGGTGATACTCGAGGAGTTTATACTGGGAATAGTGTGGGTCCAGTGAAATATAAGGGAAGGGCATCCCAGATGAAAGGAAAGCGTTTACAAAGGCACAAAGGGAGAGTGACTGGAACAGGTGTAGGAAAATACAGGTGGTTAGGTATAGCTGGAATGTGAGCAAACATAGGGCAGTAGTAAGAAACAAATTGGAGAGAGTAGGATCATGAAAGGCCTTCTAATCCATACTGAAGAATTAGGGTTTACCCTCTAGTTGGCAACGAGTGAATCATTGATAAAGGAGGTGAGTGAAGACCAAATTTGTATTCAAAATTGATCATGGACCTCTGTAGAGAAGGCGGATTTGAGGAGAGGTGGTGGGACTGGAGTCAGGAGATCCCAACAGGAGGGGCTGCAAGCACCTTAGCAAGATCCTAAGGCCACAGGGACCCAGGTGTTGGTATGTCACCTCTGGTTGTCTCAGACAACCCATCCACCATTCTGCCTATCTCCTCTCATTTCCCTTTCATATTTCTATCTAGTAAAGCCTATCTTTGTCAGATATTGGAGCAAGCAATCAATTTGATATCAAATGATGAATAAGTCACAGGCTTATTTTAGAACCAGTTTTAATTCTAAATTGGAAGCATTTCAAGTAAGATTACTTAGTTAAAACCATAACTTTTGGCTATGTGAGAGTGTCATTTACACTTCATAGCTGGCCACCTGCTCTGCCTGCTTATAAAACCAGCCTTGTGCAACATACAGTATGGTCAGAGGTGAATGAGTGGGAATGTTTCCCTCCACCTTTGACAGGGTCTCTATTACAGGGTCTCTGGTTACAGAAACCTAAAGCAACCCTGGCAACTTAAGCAAAAGTGAAGTTGGGCATTAAAGAGGGCATGTGATATGATGAGCACTGGGTGATATGCTCGACTAATGAATCATTGCACGTTGTATCAAAAACTAATGATGGGGTGCCTGGGTGGCTCAGTGGGTTAAGCCTCTTCCTTCAGCTCAGGTCATGATCTCAGGGTCCTGGGATCCAGTCCTGCACTGGGCTCTCTGCTCAGTGGGAGCCTCCTTCCCTTCCTCTCTCTCTGTCTACCTCTCTGCCTACTTGTGATCTCTCTCTGTCAAATAAATAAATAGAATCTTCAAAACAAAACAAAACAAAACTAATGATGTATTATACCTTGGCTAATTGAATTTAAAAAAATGTTAAGTTTGGGATGAAACAAGGGTGAGTTTCTTGGAAACATATGTGAGATTTCACAGGAGTAAAGGAAAAAGGAAGCAACCAGGTTGGGGAAACAAAGTGGTTCTAGGGATACTCGAGTCAGGAACCGAAGTGTCCCTCTGGGACATGGCCTTAGAGGGGCCTTGGCTCTGATTTAGAGTCCATAAAGCTCTTGATTGACATAGTTTGTTTCATGTACTCATCCCCTGGTGAGGGTAGGATGAGGGTGAGGGGTGCCATGGTTCATTCCTAGGAAAAGAACAGGAAAGGAATGTTCAGCAGGCAAATACAACAGATATCCACTATAGCATTGCCTTGCTAATTTATATTGAGAGGACTAGGAGATTTTAAACCTTCTTCCTCTAAAGTTTGGACTTTAGGAATCAAATATGGTTAGGTACACTTGTATGCTTTTATAAGTCCATAGATCCCTCTTATCAATTCTTCCCTTAGAGAGACAGTTTCAGTTTTAGGTGTGTGGCCAGATAGGGTCTGAATAGAACTACCAGTGTTTGCCTGTTGGATATTTCCAGTTGGCTTATAGCAATGGAAAGACTAGTGTTTAAAAAATAGAGCTATAAAGGAAATCTTCATAAGGTTTTTAGAAAGATACAAGTTTCATAGCTTCCCCGTAGCAGAAGGCTATTCCAGGAAATTAGCTTTGTTTAAAATATGTGGAATCTTTAGTTTTAGGGACTTCTACTAGCCTTTCCATTTTAAGACCAAGAATGTGCACTTTTAAGATAGTTAAAAATACAGTGTTTCCATCTCTGACCAGACAAAATGTTGACCAAAAAGTTAATTACAGCAGAAGTTGCTTACTTAGTCCACGTGTTAGTGGTGTGGCAACTGCCCTAAAGACATTTCCAGAGACCCTCTAACAGTGTTCTTCGTGGGCTCCAGGAAGCCTGGGTCTCTGGCTTGCAAGGCCCTGGCAGAAGCCTTCACTTGCCTTTTTACAGTAATAACAGATGGTTGGCACCAACTGATGTTTGCCTCTACACGTTTCTTTCTACTCAAGACCATAACATGCTTCCTGGCTGCATTCTGGCTTCATTGTGGAACTTTTTCTTCTTCATTAAAGATGGGCAGAATCTCAGTGATTTGAGTTCTGGCTTTGATTTGGGAAGTGAATTTCGAGGAAGAATGGAGTGTGTGCCTTTGATTTCTAACCTTTCCTTTTACTTCTGTGTGACTGAAACCGAAATTATAGCCTTCTATTATTTTCCCCTTGAATGATTTTTGACCTGCTTCTAACAAATAGGGAAAATAAACTAACCAGCACGAGAAAACCAGTGTCAGCATTAGAAAACCATGTGTAAAAGCAAATGGAAAACCAACATCCACAACTCATAAAAATTAATGGCAGGGTGTGGCACACAGCTGCCCACTGATGAGAAGAAAGCTATATTGTGAATTGGTGGGGAATTAACTATTGTAAGAGGAGAAGTAGAGTAATAGTGATTTGAGCTGGTAACATCGGTGGGGAGGATGACAGGGAAAGAAAGAAATATTTAAGCATTTGCCTGAGAGTCAGTGGTTTTTCCTGTTACACATATTTTTCACCATGGAAATACTCATTTGGGGATGATTGCAGTGGTTATGACAACAGATGTTGGTGAGATAGGAAAACGAGTGTTCTAAGGAAAAGAAGATTTAAATTTGAGACATCTTGAAGTGCTCTAAGAGGATCTCATTATAGACACTTGGACAGGAAATCAGAATTTTATTCAATTATGAATACTGGGCACATTTAAATGATGCAAGTCAAAGGTGAAAAAAGTGACACAAGGAAAGGTGAAAAAATCTTCTTCTCAGACACAGCATATGTCACTTCTGCTCATATTCATTGGCCAAACAAGTCATGTGGCCAAACAGATCATCAATGGGAGGGAAATACGCTCTTCCTATGAGGAGGGCTTTGTAAAGAGATGGAGCAAGTATTTTGAACAAATAATTCAATCAATCATATTACACAATTTGTTTAGTTATTATAGATTTTTATTTTATTTCTTCATTTTAAATTTTTTCCAGCTTTACTGAGATATACTTGACATATGACATTGTGTAAGTTTAAGGCCTACAAAGTGATGATTTCTCTATAGACTGTAAAATGTTTATTGCAGTAAGGTTAGATAACACATCCTTTACCTCTAACAATTACTGTTTTGTTTTTTGTTATGGTGAGAAAATTATAATTCTACTCTCACAGCAACTTTTGAGTATATAATCCAGTATTATTAATTATAGACATCATGTTGTACCTTAGATCTCTAAAACATACTCATTTTACAACTGAGAGTTTGTACTCTGATAGATATTTCCCTAATTCCCTTGCCCCCAGCAACCATCATTCTATTCCATTTCTGAGTTCAGTGAACTCTACATATGAGATTATACAGTATTTGTCTTTCTGAGTTATTCCAGCTAAATAAATGAGGGATGGCTATCAAAATCCATCCATGTTGTTTCATGGCAGGATTTCCTACTTTTTAATGGCTGAATAATATTCCACTCTGTCTGTGAATACGTGTGTGTTTCACATCTTCTTTATTGATTTATCCACTGATGGACTCTTAGGTTATTCTCATGTGTTAGCTAGTGTGTATAATGCTTCAATGAACATGGCAGTTTAGACATCTCTTTGAGATCTTATTTTCATTTCCTTTGGATATACTCAGAAGTGTGATTACTGGAACATATGGTAGTTCTCTTTGTAATTTTTGGAGGAAACTTCATACTGTTTTCCATAGTGGCTGTATCAGTTTACATTCTGACCAGCAGTGTACCGGAGTTCTCTTTTTCTCTATATCCTAACAGGTTTTTTGTTTGTTTTGTTTGTTTTTTGGTGGAGTCCTTAGAATTTGGTCATGTCATAAACAAACAGACAATTTGACTTCTTCCTTTTTGACTTGGATGCCTTTTATTTCTTTTTTCTTGCCTAACTGTTCTATCTAGGACTTATAGTACTGTGTTGAATAGGAATGGTGAGAGTGAGTACTCTTGTCTCTATTCCTGATCAAAAAGGGAAAACTTTCAAACTCTCACCATTGAGTACAAAGTTAGCTGTGGACTTGTCATATATGGCCCTTTAGTATGTTGAGGTGTGTTCCATCAATACCCCATTTCTTGGAAGTTTTTATCATGAAAGGATTTTTAATTTTGTCATATGACTTTTCTACAACTATTAAGAATATCATGACATTTTCTTTCATTGTGTTAATGTACTATAGCACATTTATTGATTTGCATATATTGAACCATTCTTGAATCCCAAGGATAAATCTCACTTGATCATGATAAATGATCCTTTTAAGGGGCTGCCTGGGTGGCTCAGTGGGTTAAGCCTCTGCCTTCAGCTCAGGTCCTGATCTCAGGATTCTGGGATCGAGTCCCACATCGGGCTCTCTGCTGGGCAGGGAGCCTGCTTCCTCCTCTCTCTCTCTCTCTCTCTCTCTCTCTGCTTGTGATCTCTCTCTCTGTCAAATAAATAAAATCTTTAAAAAAAATGATCCTTTTAATGTGCTGTTGAATTCAATTTGTTGGTATTTTGTTGACAATTTTTACATCTATTTTTAGTAGAGATATTGTCCTGCAGTTTTCTTTTCTGGTAGTATCTATATCTGGCTTTGGTATCTACATAATTCTGGATTGTAAAATGAGTTGGGGAGTCTTCCCTCCTCTTCAGTTTTTGGGACAAGTTTGAAAAGAATTAGCATTGATTTTTTTTTTTTTTTTCAGTATTATGTAGAATTCATCTGTGAAGCCAACTGGTCCTGGGCCTGTCTTTGTTGGGAGCTTTTGATTACTGATTCAACCTCTTTACTCACTATTAGTCTGTTCAGATTTTCTGTTTCTTCATGATTCAGCCTGGCTATGGTATATGTGTCTAGGAATTTATCTTCATGTCAAATTGTTTTTTTTGGAGGGGGATAATGGCTAAGGTCTCCTACTTCACCATCTTGGTTATGTCTAGCAAACTCTTCACTTCATCCAAGTTTTCAAATTTATTAAAATAAAGATTTTCACACTATTTCAGTTTTTTCCCTAAAATTTTGACTGCATATCTACTATGTTCCCCCTATTTGATTTGTGTCTTCTGTTTTTTCCATGATTAATTTTTCCAGAATTTTACCTATTGACTTTTCAAATTAAAGGGCTTTCTGGTTCCTACCTATTGATACTTCTGATTTCTATTGTACACATATTTGTCCTTATCTTTACTGTTTCTATCTAATCTACTTAGACTTATTCTACTTTTCCTAATTCCTTAAGTCAATATGTAGCTATTCAATTTTCACTTTCCCCTATATAAGTATTTAGCATTTCCCCCCCCCTTATTTGCTGCCTCTCACAAATTTCTGGATGTAGTAGTTTTGGGATTATTCAGTTCTAAGTGTTTTATAATTTCCATTTTGACTTCTTTTATCTTTGGTCTTAAAAATATATTTTTAAAATTTCTGAACAGGGGCACCTGGGTGGCTCTGTGGGTTAAGCCTCTGCCTTTGGCTCAGGTCATGATCTCAGGATCCTGGGATTGAGCCCCACATCGGGCTCTCTGCTCAGTGGGGAGCCTGTTTCTCTCTCTCTCTCTCTGCCTGCCTCTCTGCCTACTTGTGATCCTTCTCTCTCTGTCAAATAAATAAAATCTTTAAAAATTTCTTTAAATTTAAAGATTAAAATCTTTCATATCTTTAAAAAATCTCAAAAAAATCCTGAACAGATTATCATTTTTATTGTTTTCTAACTTTAATTTCTTACTTAAATTTATTTCATTTGATTATTATAAAACTCAATATTTTGATATGTATGGACAATTGCCTTATGACCTGATGCAATGTCAATTTTTGGTCAGAAGAGTGGACATTCTGTTATTATTAAGCTTGGTATTTTAAATATGTGCCTTTGTTCAACATTGTTAATTGGGTTCTTTACATATCCTATATTCTTAATTATTTCTTATCCAGTTAATCTATCATTTCTGATAGAAATATATTCAAATAACTCACTGTGAATCTGGATTTGTGATTTTCTCCTTGTAATTGTCATTTTTAAAAATGTATTTAACATCTATGTTATAAGTTATATATAAACTTAGAATTGTTATAGGTCCTTGGTAAACTGTGCTTGTTGCCGTTAGGGAGTGACTCTCTTTCCACTGATAATGTTCTTGACTTAAAATATATTTCACCTAATATGAATAGCTACTCCAATGTTATTTTACCTAACACCCTGTAGTATATATTTTTTCATTGTTTTCTTTCCAATATTTTTGTATCTTTTTTATGTTTTAGATTTTTTCTTATAGTGGATTTTGTTTTTGTATTCAACTGAAAATTTCTTTTTATTTTAATTGATTTAGTTTATTTAAATGTATTGTAAATGCTGACACATTTGAATTTTTTTTTCAGTCACTTCATTTTGTATGATTTTGTTCATTGCCTTATTGGACGTAGAGTAAATTAGGATCCAAATCTGCATGAAGGTAAGTTGATGATTATGAAAACAGCACCTGGGCTAAAACATACAGCCTTACTTTTTGTCTCCCTTTGTCAGTGAGCAGATTTTTCTTCCAATCTAATCCTTTCATTAAAAGTGTGCCCTTTTCGGAACGTAAGCATTATGTATGTTATTTAGTTCTTGTTTTCTTATTTTGGCCCAAGGTCTTCATTTCTGTCCCCATATGCTGCTAAATCCAAACCCCCATGTGTTTGGTAAATGCCTCTAGGGTTACAAAGGCCAATTCTAATTTTCAGCTTTCTCTTTGTTTTTTGGGCCCTGGACATTTTCTTATTGTAAGTTCAGCTACCAATTTAAAGGATATGTGATAGATTTTACCCATCATCTTTCTGGGTGTTTTGAGGTAGAAAGTTTTTCTTTAGAATACCTTATCTGCCTATGTTGCTGGAAACAGAACTGGTACCAGTTTTCTTTTCTTTTTTCTTTTTTTTTTAATTGGAAGGGTATCAGTGCTTCTCAACTTTATGCTACCCTTTTGTTGGATGCATACATCCTTTAGATTCTTCTACTCCAGCTGCAGCTGCTGGATCCTTGGGAAAACAGATTTGGCACATCATACAAACCTTTCCCATGCATTTAACCAAATAAAAGTATGTATACATCCTTGTTCAATTATGAAAAGATATTTACATATTTCTAATGTTGGTGTGAATTTATATTTTAGCACCACCACTTAAGCTGTAATATAAACTTTATTTTTCCAAATGAGTAATACTGGAATGTTACCAAAGTCTGAACTGCAAAACTCTAAAAACAAAGATATTTTTATAAATTAAGTCATGTATGCTCTTCTTTTTCAGTTTGCCAAAGTTAAATTTGATTAGAAATCTGGAGGATTTGTGGTTCCTGTTCCTGAAAGATGACTGATAACAACTACTCTATTTTGTATGCATAGTGTGATAAGTTATTTTTTTGCAATTTGCAAATCCTAGCAATAAGTCTCAAGGCTTAACTTTACATGAAGTTTTTTTTAAAAAAATTTATTTGTGAGTTTTATTTTTTGAGTTTTTTTATTTTTTTTATTATAATGTTTAGTTAGCCAACATAGAGTACATCATTAGTTTTTGATGTAGTGCTCAATGATTCATTAGTTGTGTGTAACACACAGCACTCGTCACAGGCTGAACTAAAAAATGCTATGAATGAGATGTGGTCTAAACTGGATACTCTAACAGCCAAGGTAAATGAGGCAGAAGAAATAATTAGTGATCTAGAAGATAAGCTAATGGAAATGAAGGAATTTGGGCAAAAAAGGAGATAGGCTACTAATAACACATGAAAAAAGGATTGGAGAGATTAATGATGCCATGAAACATTCCAATATCAGAATTATTGGGATCCCCAAGGGGGTGGAGAGAGAGAGAGAGAGAGAGAAATAGAGGGCTAGAAGGTATATTTGAGCAAATCATAGCTGAGAACTTCCCTAATCTGTGGAAGGAAATAAGCATTCAAGTCTGAGAGGCAGAGAGGGCCCCTCCCAAAATCAATAAAAGTAGATCAACACTCTGACATATAATATTGAAGCCTGCAAATTTTACAGCCAAAGAAATCCTGAGAATAGCCAGGGAGAGGAGGTTCCTTATATATGGAGGGAGGAACATCAGAATAACATCAAGACCTGTCCACAGAAAGTTGGCAAGCCAGAAAGGGCTGGCAAGACATATTCAGGGTACTAAATGAAAATAACATTTAGCCAAGAATACTTTATCTAGCAAGGCTGTCATTCAGAATGGATGGCAGATAAAGAGCTTTCAGGACAGGCAGAAACTAAAATATATGACCACCAAGCCAGCCCTGCAAGAAATATTAAGGGGGATTCTGTATGTGAAGAGAGACCCCAAGAGTCAAATACTTGAAGCTTTAGGATGCAATTTGAATGATATGAAAACTAAGTATAGTAATTCATATTGACAAGGAAGTCTAGAATCAAATGAATATGCTGACTTTATCAGTAAGTGACTAAATGACAGACTGAAGGTTTCTAACCACAAAATTGTCCAGCTGCCTTTGTGACTTTATGATATCAAGTTTGACCTTTATTAGTTACATCATAGTATAAATTTATAAATAATCAAGCATTAGCAGGTATAGCACCATCTGGAAGGCCAAACACAGATTTGACCACTGAATCATAACAATAATTATGATACTTATTATGAATTATAAGTGGATACTTTGTGCCAATAACTCAACATATGGTATTGCTTATCCTTTTTGTAAGCCTGCAGATAAGGAAAGAGGCTCAGGAAGGGTTAGCAATGTGCTGCCTCTCCTGCAGAACTTCTTTTCCTAAAATGAAATGGTCAAAATTTTGGGAGATAAAATCATTACCAGAATCTAATCAAGGTATCGTTAATGTACTTTCTAACTCTACAGAGTTGAATGGGTAACTGTAAAATTTGCAGGAAACTGACTGGCCAAGAGATGATGAAATAACATTGGAAGTTTATATAACTACATAGCTTATAAATAGTGGAAACTGATCATATAACAGTGTTATCATGGCAATGGTTAAATATTCACTTAAGTTCATCTACTATTTTCCTTTAAAACTTATAATATGATTGGAATCTCACTGTCTATGTGCTAAACTTGTACTAAAGAAGTAGAATTTAGAAATTTTATGATAGCTGCATACCAGAGATAGTGTTAGGATTATCTCAGTAGATTAAAATATGGACGAGTACATTTTTTCCTCAGACACTGTCAATGTTGTTGTTTTTTTGTTTTGTTTTGTTTTGATATGTATTTACACAAGCTCCACAGATAATTTTAATGCAGGTGGTTTGATGCAGCTGACATAGATCATCTAGCATGCATTATTTCATGCTTTTATGACAAGATAGGTTACCAGACAGGGTTTCTTCATTGTCTGCATGAGGTGTAGGAAGAAAACAAAATTAAACACGCCTTTAATTTGAAGTGGCATTTCATTATCTGATCTAAAGAAACCAAGCCTGTGAAAAGTGGTATTAATTCCTAGCCAATTAATGGTTCTGACTTACCCTGCCATTTTCAAAATACATTTTAGAAGCTCATAAGCAAGTTCGATTTAAGATTTAGGAAAAATATATAATATTCTTCATCAGTTAAATAAGTTGTGACCACAAGATAATGAGAAAGATGCCATAGCAATATTGAAAAAATGAAAATAAGATAATTTTGCTTTATAGCTGTATCCCACACATATGATACATGCCTTTTTATTCAGGTCTGTTAGAAGTTATTTTGTGAAAGTTGACCTCAATGGCTGGTCTGGGAAAATACATTGTGGGATTTCCAGGCAGTTGATGTTAAGCATCCTCCATTTTTAGGATATTCATAGAAAGATAGACCCATTACAATGATAATATTCATATTGGGGCATATCTCTGTTGGGTTTGCTTTTCTTGATGACAGTCATATTAAGTACTGATATATACTGAAAGATCCTTTGAATACATATTTCAATCTTGCCACATGAGGTGCTTTCACTCTTCTAACATCATGCAAGCCTGATGGCATCACTGCCATCAGTGTTATTGTTGCTTTTCATTCAAGTCTGAATTAGGGAACTTTGTTCTGTCATAATAGGGATGCTCTTGGGGCGCCTGGGTGGCTCAGTGGGTTAGGCCTCTGCCTTTGGCTCAGGTCATGATCCCAGGGTCCTGGGATGAAGCCCTGCATCGGGCTCTCTGCTCAGCAGGGAGCCTGCTTCCTCCTCTCTCTCTCTGCCTGTCTCTCTGCCTACTTGTGATTTGTCTGTCAAATAAATAAATAAAATCTTTAAAAAAAAATAGGGATGCTCTTAACACTGGCATCTTTGGCATGATTGGCATGATTGGTTATCTGATGAACAATTTTTCTGTAATTAATATATGAAATACCACAGGTGAAAAACCTGTTGCCTTTATCATAGTAATCCTTAATTGGACCATTCTTTGCTTTTTTTTTTTTTTTTTTTTTTTTAAAGAGAGAGAGACTGTGAGGTGGGGGGGAAGTACAGAGGAAGAGGGAGAGAGAGAATCTCAACCAGCCTCCACACTCTGCACGAAACTCAAGTGAGGCTTAATCTCACGACCCTGAGATCATGACCTGAGCTGAAATCAAAAGTTGGACACTTCACCGACTATGCCACCTAGGCACCCCTCATTCTTTGCTTTTTGAGCAAAAATGTTTCTGCAATACTGAACGTGAGAATTGCAAATACCATGTGAGTTGCAGGAATCATTAAACACAGGTTCTATCTTATACATATACATCTTTTGGGCGCTCTTCTGAGATTTCTGTATAAAACTCCTCTAGGTGATATTCATTTTTCTTCTTTCTGTGAAGGTATTCAATACGGAGAGAACTGCGCTTCTTACAGTGAAGTCCCAAAGTACAATTTAGATCATGTTTTCTTTTAAAATCGAATAGTATGTATCTTCTTCACTTTCATTTGTGGAGCCAGTCATACTCCTCCCTTTTCCCCACCAATTTGTTACCACATTGCTCTTGTAGAACACTGACCAAGGGCATGTCACTGAAATATTCCAAACCACTGGATACCCAGTCAAAACAGTCATCACAACAATAGGATGAGTCTGATCCACCTATAATACACTTCTCCAAGTTACATGTATGGCATCACTTATTATGCCTCCTACCAAGGGAATGCCCTATTTCATGAACAACCAAAACAGCCTCTATGACCAAATTCAGTACCCCCTGAGAAGTTGCAGTTGCTAAAAAAAGATTTCACCCTCCGAGTCCGTATTGGTTAATCCCAGAGAATCCTCATAAACATGAGATGCAAAAAATATGCGAGGTCATAATGACACTTAGGAAGCCACTGTTTCATTTACAAGTCTTGAAATGCTGTGAAAATTACTTATTTTGTGTTAACATTTATTGGATTTGATTTTGTCTGTATTTTTATAGCAGCCAATGGAAGTAACAGCATTCATTGGCTCATATAATACATCCAAAAGTTAGTAATAATCAATATTTCTTGCACACTCTGAGGCATTGTAACCTGTGTTTGTACTTAACTGTCCATCCCTACCCCTAGTCCTAAACACTTTTTATAATACTCATGTTCTTAAAATCAGGAGTTGCATCCTTAATCTCTTCAAAGAACTTTCAAGTCTAGCTGTCTACATCCTTATCGGTTAAGCCACTAGCGTCATTATAAGTTGGACACCTTCTTAGGGCAAAGGCAGAATGGTAGGGGAAGCTGCCCCTGAGATCCTTGAAGCGGGTGTGGAAAATATCCACAGACTTCAGGCTACTTGCCAGAAGAAAGCTGTAGACTTTTGAGGTGACCCTTGCCTGGGTCAGGAAAAGTACTCTGTGGTGAGTGAGGTGGAGGTAAGCAGCTGGGTGGGGTAGGCATGCAGGGTCTGCCCTCTTACAGGGGTGGTAGTGAGAGAGGTGTTCTTTTGGGCAGGGCCTGGGAAAGTGCTTCAGCAAAAAGGTTGGAAAGTGCCAGATTTCTTTTGCTGCTCCATCCCTGCAGTTGAGAAGGCCAGAGCCCATCTTTCATGGCACTTTTATTCTGCAGTTGGAGGGAGAGATTAACTATTTACAAAGTTACTTATTACAGTCAAGAAGAGTCATGAGGTGCTGGAAGCATGCACATGGAGGGTGTTTAACACAGTGAGGAAATAATAGATGATAATTTAGGGAGGCAGTCCTGAGGAGATAACACTGGAGCTGAGCTCTGTAGGGTGTGTAGGAATTAAGAGAGCAGAAAAAACCTTCATGCAAGTTAGTGAGAATTGGGTCTACTTGATACACATATGTAATTGTTTTGTCATTTTCAAAAGATTGAAATCTTCTTTGCTACCTTCACTTCACTCTTGTTACTTCCTTTTTTTTTAAACCATAATCAAGAAAATTTCATAGCTTCTTTGGATCAGGTAGGATGGAACCTAAATAATCATTTAAATTTAGATTTAAAATGTGAATCTAAAACAATGTTTTTATGAACCCAGTCAAAATATAAAGGAAAACTTTCCTATTAAGGATTCAGAACTGTCAAACCTCTGGACCATCTTTTGTGTGGATATGATTACATTTAGGCAGATACAACTTTTTAAAAGCAATTATACCCAGTCAAAAAGTATTGTAAGAAAATTTCTAGAATTAAATTTTATGTATATTTTCGAGGATAATCAGTGTTATAACTCAAGCTAATAGAAGAAATGACAACATAGATTATGGGAAGGCTAAGAGCCTTCCTTCTGAATGCTCACTTAGGAGCTGCCACCTTCTTTTTACCACTTTTCTTACTAAATTATCAAAATCACCGTTCTATACATGTTGGCTGGCTATTTGCAGTCTCACGTATAACCTTTCCAAGGAAACTCAGCTGGCATTAGACAGTCATTTGTCATTTGAATCTAACAATTTTCCTCCATCTTGTCAGATCATTTTGATGTGTCCTACTTGGTGAAAGGAGAATTGTAAATACCTTTGCCATCCATCACTGCTGCAAATCACTAAAGTGGGATCCCTCTGCTTGTGTTTATCTAGCAACTAAAGTTGTGTTGCTAGGGTGAAGGTTGCCCTAGATGAACCTGTCAATCATCAGGCAGGACCTTACAGCCTCACCGTTAGGACTGAGATCCAGTAAACATCTTAAACTCTCCCCTGGTTCTACGAGAGTTCATGTAAAAGAAAACAGCTCTCCCACCCATAACTATATGAAAACCAAGCTCATCTCCTGCTCTGCTCATGTAGCAAGGGCAACAGAGCTGTAAAAATATTTTGAAAAATTAAAAAAAATGATATTGTTTACCAATATTATTTCATGATCATCTATATAATAATAAATATCAGGTATCCTCTAGATAGATTGCACTATGCAAATTGTTATATTTATCTAGGATTAAATAATTCTAATTTTAACCTGTATCCTATTTCTTCTTGTAAGAGAGAATGTGTGGTTATCATTAACTATATTACATGTCTGCTCAAATGACATTTAGATCATGTTACTCTCTTACTTAAAGCAGTTCAAGGGTTCTCACAATTTATAGGATGCGGGATAAAATTTGAATTTCTTAGCATGGCATCAAGGGTCTTTATCTTACTTCTTTATAAATATTATAAATATTGCCTTTATGTTTTCCTTTTTAGAACATTCCTGTTTCCACTTTTTGCCTTTTCTGCCCTCAGAAGCCTTCAGACTTAAGCTTTTATCACTTGTTTGTGGTAGTAAATATTGGGTATTTGTCACTTGTTATGAACTGCCTTGCATTTTGGGGTGTGTGTGTGTGTGTGTGTGTGTGTTTAAATATGTGCCTATTATACCGTCCAGAAGGCACCAACCATGTCAATGACTTTTGGTTTTCTTCACAGTACTTCACATAATCTAGGTATGTGGTGAGTAACCAGTGGTGATAACAAGGATCAGCACAGAGGTTAGTCATTTTGTATCCACTATAGGAATGCTTAATAGTAATAGATCAACATCAGTGAACATTTCTTTTCCTTCTTTCTCTATTATTTGAGTGTTATACATCAAGTTATATTAATATGCACATAGTTATTTGGAAAACAATGCCTTTCCCTTCAAATATTAATAGAACTTTAATGTATACATTTAAAATAACAAATGTCCTTAGTATGGTACTATATTGGTGACATTGGTCACTAGATGGCACACCACAAGCTCCTGTGGGGCAGTTCCACAAACTAACCTATTATTTGAAAAAGGACTGCAAAGATTCAGAGCAATCTGCTTTGGGAAAAATGACAACAGAAGTGGTATTTAGTAAGTTTGTTACAAAGTAAACATTAGATTTAGAATGCATAAATTTATATGACAAATGTGAAGGTGAGCTATAAGGAATCAATCATTCAATAGATAATTATTATTATTATTATTTTTAAAGAAACTAGGTACAAGGAAGAAGCTTTCTTATGAATAGCCTAACTTCTAGAGATCTATTAACTCAGTTTCCTGAAACCCTAACATAACTCTCCCCTCCATAAAATTGAGGGAGGCTGAGGCAGAAGGAAATGTAAATAAAATTGAATTTCTTTTAAATCTGCAGCCCATTGATAAGGATGTGTGATAGGAGGAATGTAACATTCTTCCAGGAAGCTCCCAACTATCTTACTGTTAATGCCTTGCTAGAGGGGGGAAAAACAACCTTAACTTGACAATGGCAAAGGCATAGGTATCTTGTAGGTCCTTTTTAGCATATGAAAGTTCTTTCAAAACCTCCCTATTTCCTTACCTCTCCCAACCCCATAGTATATTATCAGCCATTCCTCACAATCCCAGGGCAGCCTCTCTTTCTGCCCAGGGGTTCTGTCTCCATGCTTTAATAAACCACCATTTTGCAGCAGTAAATAAATAAATAAATAAATAAATAAATGAATGAATGAATGAAAAGAAACTAGGTATTAGACCCTGTGTCAGGCCCCGAGGAAGACAGCAAAATGATAAAACCTAGACTTGAAGTTTAGCAGAGGAGCTAAGAGCATAAACCTTCACTCTACCTTGCAATTGGTGCTAAAAGAGTAAATCTAACAACAACAAAAAATAGTAGATTGTTTAACTCCTAAGGAAGAAAGTAGAAGAGATGAATGAAAATTCAAGTGACCTGTAATGTATTTAATGTCAGTGAGAGAGTTTTCTACATTCATGTGCCCAAAGCCAGCATGCAATTATCACTGAAGATTTATGTTGATATTAGACTGCAAGTAGATAGGACTTCATAGTTCTCTGGGCAGAATTTTAATCACACACACTTTATGTAATCTGTACACAGAATTTTAATCACACATGCTTTATGTAATCTGTACACAGGACATAAACAACTTACAGGACAGTAAATCTGAAATCAAATGTACATGTTGATACTTGCTTCTGAGGTATGGTATGATGTGGACACCCATCTAGAAGGAAAATGTCATTTCTCTACTCAATACTACATTTAAGGAAGTAAATGATCTCTACATCTTCCATCACCCAATGAATGTACTCTTAGCCTCATCCATGACAACTTCACACCAGGTCATCTTTGAACCAGCCCTCTGCTCTTCTACAAATGCCAGGTTTTCATGCCTCTCAGAGCTCAAGTCTGCATATATGAATAATTCTTGATGTCCTCTTGTGGGTTCCTGGGTTAAAATGCCCACTGTCTATTGCTTTTCTCTCCAAAAGTTACTCACTGTTTTCCCTCTTTTTTTTTTTAAATTAAAGATTTATTTATTTATTTTAGAGAGAGAAGGAGAGAGGACACTCCAGTAAGCACACAAGGCAGGGCAGAGGGAGAAAAATCCTTAAGCAGACTCACTGCTGACCACAGAGTCTGACTCAGGGTTCAGTCTCAGGACCCTGAGATCATGACCTGAGCCAAAATCAAAAGCTAGAACCTCAACTGACTGAGCAACCCAGTCTTCCCTGTTTTCCTTCTTTGCCATCTTTCCAGAGTATCTGATTTCCAGTTATTCCTGATAGTGATTTCCAGTTATTCCTAATAGTATGGTAATTGCTATAACACAATCTTAAAGAAATTTAAAAGGTCGTTAACTTTTTCCATCACAGAAATGTGGAAATTTTTATAGAAATGTAGAGCTTCAAATAGAAAAAATATTTAAATCATCATCCTTTCATCCCATATTAGTATACTTCCTGCCAGTTGTTTTTATATGCACATTTTTTCAAACATGAAAAATCTTTGCGTGCTAAATTTTTGTTAAATATGACAAAAACTTTTTTTGTTATTTTTATAAACTCTTGATAAAAACATGCATACATTGTCCAGTTTATGAACTCTTTGTTACAAAGATATAGCTCTGTGTTCATGACACTATTTTTATCTTTCTGGCATATAACAAGATTACATTTATAGTTTCCCTTTACAGGTAGGTATGGGCTATGTGACTGAGAGTGGATGGTGATGTAGTAAAGACAATTTTAGGGTTTGAAGTTGACTGCCAAGAAAGAATTCTTGAGACGTCTTTGGTGCAAAAAGGTGATATGAAATTCCAGGGACAGGACCCGTGGGCAGAAAGAGCTGCAATGGGGTTATGAGTAGTGGCCCATAATACACTTTCAAGTTGGGAGGGGGTTAGGGATAGCATAAATCTCTAAGGAATTTTGGAACCAAGGTTCCCAGGACCTTGAGCGGGCTAGCTATTGTTTGGAAAAAGTCATTTATTACTGTCTAATTAAAACCTTAGTCATGAGACCCTTCAGATGTATATTGGGGGGCTATATGCTTGGGGATGATTGCCAACATGTATCTTGGGGGATTTAGAGATAAAGGAAGTTTCCAAAGGAATTTTTATATGTTAAAGTGGTCTACAGGATCCTGGAAGGGGATGGGGGTGGTCTGGCTAGGATTGCCTTTTGCCCTTAGCAAAGTATTAACACTGAAGCAGCTGAGTCCCTAGAAGAATATCACTCTGCCTGTTTCAAGGACTTGTCAATGGGATGTAAAGAAATTTGGTAATTTTTCTTTTGCCTTTGTTTCTGAAATCAGATGGAATGCAGGCAATGTGATATAACCTCTGCTAGACCCTATACTTGTATCCAGCATGAAGCTTTAGCTTTTTTTTCTCTTCTCTTAAAAGCCACATATTCCAAATATTATATCTGCTAATTCATGACAGAAAGGGTCTGGAGTTTTGAATCACTGCTTACAGAAAAGTTGACCAGGGGAGCCCTTAACCACATTGGACTGTGCCATTAGTTGTGTTAAGCTTAGTTATGTGAAATCTTAGTTATTAGTTGTGTGAAATCTTAAGGTTATCTATGACTATGGGATAGCTTGGCCTATCCTGACTAATATGCATATGACTATTTTGGGTAACTGTTTAAAATATTTCTTTGCCACTATAAATCATTATATGATGATTATTTTGTGCCCTGGATTTTTTCCCCTTCCATTTCAGATTGTTCCCTTTATGTAGATTTCCAGAGGTAAAATTTTAGATCAAAGGATATAACCTTAAACACTTATAGTCTCTTTATATCATGCTTGTCTCACATAGTAGCATATCATATTTACGTGATAACTAAGTATGAAAATGTCTCTAACTCCTATGAGATGGCAAGTTCCTCAAAGGCAGAATCAGTATTTTATCTACTTTTGTACCTCCTACTCCCAAGCACAGGTCTTTCTCATGGTAGACTGAAGGAAACATTTGCAGAATACATGAAGGAGTGGCTATGGATTGTTAAGTGATAGCTATACTGCAGTCATTCTCACAATTTTGGCATTGGTAATGGAAAATTCTATCTCTAAAAGTTTACTATAGCACTTTGTTTTTTCCAAAAGCAGCGTAAGGCTAATGCTTTGACTACTGGGCATTCAGGGCTTGGGTGAAAACACATTAAAAATTATAGATGAGACAGTTCATTCTTTTTATTGTTATCATTCCTCTGAGTTTTGGCTGTCATTGTTTATGTTCAATAAAGCTAACAACTATATCTATTAGATGTAATATAAAAAGGAATGTGTTTTAGATTGAATATTCAGATTATTCAAAAATTGGATGGATTATATATTTAATCCAATCAATTGTTTAGTATTTGTTCATGATATTCTTAAAAAAAGAATCCTAACAATGGCTATATTAATGAATGGTCAAATTTCATTTCAATGAAAGAGTGATCCATTTTACAGCCACAATATTGTTATTGTTCTATTTGTGCAGAAATAAAGTATATGCTTTCTGCACAGATCTAAGTACACATGTTATGTTCTTTAGGCTATATAATAATATATGTGGCAAACATCAATCACATTTTATTTACCCATATAGAGATTGACCTCATTCATGAGAAGAAACACATCTTTTACACAGATGGAAAGGAAGGAAGAAGGGAGAGGTATAGAAAAAGATACATTGTTTGTGAGGGGCCAGGAGGCAGACAGTGCTGATCTCATATCTTCTATGCTTTCTGTGTAGCAGGAGATAAGATCATTGCTGAGTTTTGGAGAAGCCGTGGCCATTCCACTTGTTATGGATCCTCCTTGCTGTGTGATCCTCTTCCCACCCTACCTCTACGACTTAGCCTCTTTTTGTTCTTGTATCTTCGATGTCTTTCTTCCTACCAGTTTCTTCCATACAGCCTGTGAACAACCTCAAGATTCTTTCACTCTTCCCTCTTAAAGTTCCCTTGACTCTCATCCTCTCATTCCTTCTTTCTCAAAACCCTGTTCTTCATGGCTTCTGGAACACCATATTTTCTTGATTTACCTTATCCTGTTAGACCTCTTCTTTCCTTTTGAATTTTTCTCAGATATCATCCCCCTTCTCTCTTCATTCACTGTTGTAGTCAGCTTTTTAAAATACAGGTCTCTCAGTTTGAGCTGTTGTCCTAAATGAGCTTTGAGCAGAATACCTTGTACTGAGTATGTAATTAAAATACTCTCATCCTCTCAGAAAACTATGGTCAGAAGCCCCCTCCCATCCTTCCCTGGCATGCATTATATTCAGTCTTATGAAATAAAGTGATAGATTTTATCCCACAAAAATGTGTGCCATTCAAAATAAATCTTATTACATTGTATAATATACCAAAACACAATTAGGACCAGGCAGATCACAATATTTATCACATTATTTTTTACTGCACTTGGCACATGGGATTAGAGTACTTCACACTCAGGAGGAAGCCATAAAAACAAACACCAGGTCATCAGCTCCAACTTTTGTAAGGAAACTTTTTCCCCCTGAGACACTTAATACAAGGTTAAGACAGTATGAAACCTGAAAAAAAGTTTCAGGTAAAGAGAGAGAGTTTTCATCATAGTGTGAAATGCCGTGGCATCTATGAGAATTGACTTTATGAAGTTTAGTCACAGGACAGATAAAGTTGCCTTGTCTCAGATGAGTGAATCCACTTCCAACTGATCAGAATCCCGGGATAAAAAATAAAAAGGAACGTGAAGATTCTTCAAATGCATGTCTGAGAAAACACTGAAAACCTACCAGATTTTTAAATTTAGAAAGTAGAAGGTGTTGAAGTCTTGGACAATCTGTTTACTTGATAATGTTTGAGCTGTGAAAGTCATGATTAATTTCCCGACCTCACACAGTGCTGATGACATCATCCTCCTGTTTTCATTTTCACTCTTCAGTGATGATAATATAATAGAACTTTAATCACTTTGGCTTAAAAAAATAACTCTTCTTTAATTCTACTAATTGCCATGATTACTCAAAAGGTCTGCAGAAAATCTATTTTTTAAATATCCTAAAGATAAAAACCTTGTTATAAAGTCATAGGGGCTCTATTGATATTAGTAATTCTACATGATTCAATGCATTAATATTTGAGAAAGTTTCCTAAAGAAATCAGGAAGAAAACTGTGGTGTTGCTGGGTAAAATTAAACTTAATAATTTCTCTTTAGATTTTATTATTTGTATTAAGAGACCATCACAGTGGGATTCCTCTAAATGAAGCACATGAAATATTCAAATAGAAATAGTGAACAAGCCAGTGGTTCTTAACCACAGGTAGGCTACAGAGTCATCAGAGAGTATGTGTCCCTGTGTTGGTGACACTTCCAGACATTCTAATTTAACAGATCTGGGGTAGGACCTGGAAGTCTATGTTTTAAAAAAGTTCCATAGGAGATTCTGATAGACATCCCTGCTCAGGAACAATTAGGCTTTGTTGGATATTTCCTGCATGCTGGCCCAGCACTAGAGATTAACAGGTGACAAGAATGTGAGAAGAAGCAGAAAGTGCAACGTTCAGATCAGAACATAGAAAACTGGCAAGTTTTCACTGTGAAATATAAAGGTATGTACAAATATCATGACCACAACAGCAACAAATGAATAAATTCGTTTATTGCATTGGTTCCTAAACTCTTTCATTCCACAATGTGTCTCTTTCTGATTTGTCTATATCACAATTTAGTTAAGAAAAAAAAAAGTGCGTAATACTTACTGGCAGACAAAACTGGGCCTGTGCCACCTAACTATCAATAAGGCACATCACTGCATCTGTCATTTTGGGTTCATAATTGCAAGCAAATAAAAATACTCCAGCTGATTTAAATAGAAAGGTAATTTATTGAAAACCTACTGGAATCTCTTGAAAGCTAGAGAATAAGACTGGGCAAATAAGCAGGAAATGGGGGAGGGCAGGCAGTCATAAAGCCATGTCCAAGGACTGTTTAGGGGTCTCCTTTATCCTTGCTTCTCTGTGACACTAACACCCAGATCCAAAATCTGGGGCAGCGACATCTGTCCACTAAATACAGATCAAGTGCCTCCATCCATGCCGAATCAGAGGCTGGGAAATCAAGTATTTGGCTTTTCAGCCTCCATAAGTGGAAGGCAGTTCTGCCTGCCTCCAAAATTCACATGCTATAAAATTCCTCAAACAGAAAGGGAGTTCACATATAGGGCAGAAAAAAGTACACTATTTTTATTGTTTAAGGAATATGGTTTCTGGCTAGTGAGATTTTTCTGGTTAATTTGTAAGTTGATATGGTAAATGTTTCTGAAATATTAGTGCATTTTCTACTCTAGTAAGTGTAGTAAGATAATTTAATGTTCAAAACTTAGCTCTACAGTTCATAAGCATGTGATCTTGAGCAATTTATGACCTCATTTGACATTAACTTTTTTTCATTTGTAAACGGTGATTTCAATAACTCATACCTCTCAGGGTTGTAGCTCAAATAAATTGATACATGCTAAGAAATTTGTATACTGAAAACACTAAATAATCATTAAACTTTGTTACTATTCTTATGGTACTTAGGCTCATTATTTTTAACTTTACACCCTGTAGCTGTTGATAAGACGGCATAGGAGATTGTCTTGGAAATCAATCTCTTTCTCCTAAAAATAGAGTAAGTATTAAGAATTACTATGATTGAAAGATACAAGTATTTGAATCCTGACTAAGTAAGGGGTAGTACTGTGGTGGTATTTTATTATTTAGATTAATCTGTAAAATTACTGATTGTTGGAATTAAAGTTTTCTGGTGGGAAGGAACGTAAGATGCAATTCGCTCATTCCTTTCATAAATAGTTAAGGCATGCTTACCATGTGATGACTTAAACAAGGTCCCTGCCTTCAAGGGATTTCCAGTCAAGTGGGAGACAGACAAATAGAGAATTACAAGATCGATGCCATTTCACTAGAAATGTCTAATTCCAAAAGGTATCTAATTAGTATACTGAATTCACTCTTAGTGATTCAGATAAAAATATAAGATTTTAAACACAAGTCTGTTTTGTATGTAAACTGGCATGGATCATGATGCTGAAGTTCTTTAATTTCATTAAACTGTTAAATAACTTATTAATTTTCCAAGGTAAGATTCTATTTGAGAAATCAAATTGGTATTAATTTTGACCTTTAATTTGTAATCATAATATGATTTACACTGATGGTTATTCAGCTTTGTAACATGAAAATAGTATGCTTCGCAATGTCCATTAATCCTCTGTCCTTTTTTTTCTGGTCTGATTTCCTATTAAGTCCCTCAGTATACCCTTAAATTCAGTCACATTAGACTGCTATTTTCTAAGCACGTTACACTCGGGGCTTTTGCCTATGCCTTTGCTTACTCTGGAATTCTCTTCTCTGTCTGTCAAACTTTTGCTTATTCTCCAAGAGCCAGCTCAAATACCACTCCTTTGTTTAATTTTTTCCAGTCCGTGAAGCCAGAATTTAGGCTTTCACCCCAAAGTTCCCCCCAAGAACTTTGTTTATCCATTTACTATAGTATTCATTTTATTGTGCCTTAGATTATAGTTATCAATTTATAATCTAACTTATTCATCAATCCTCATGCCTTCTTGAAGGCAGGACCATATCATTTTTGTCTCAGTATTCCCTCAAGTATAGTATTTTGCTTGCATTTAACAGAGGAAAGGATTCCAACTCTAAAGGGGCTTGTTGAACTAGAGACAAAAACAGATGGAATCCAGAGCAACCAAGGCAGGGCCCTATTTTACTCCCTGAGCAAAGGAATGTGGGGATGGGGAGGGCACAGGGTGAGGAAGAGCACTCATGTGACACACATGTCCTGGAGTCTTCACTGGCAGGAATGTGGGGTAGGGGAGGGCACTGGGAACACAGATTCAGAGAAGCTGCTACAGTTGTGACAATTTGGGCCATAGGGGACGACTGAATATTAAGGCTTACCAGAGAAGTGGGTGTGGGGAGACACTGATAAATTTCCTGCCTCAGTTAAAAATTAAGCTGATGGGAAAAGTAGAGTTCCATTTAAGTTACTGGTGGGGTGATTCAACAGCTTTGCTCATGCAGACAGGTATGTGGGACTTTAAGCAGGGGGCAGCATGTCGTAATTAAAGCAATGTTTTAAGGATAGTCAGCTGAGGCAATGCAGAACAAGGAGAGCTTCAATGTAGGCTATTGGAATAGTCTCAGAATCTTAGAGTGCATAATGCATCCTTAGATTAAAAAGAAGACAGCGGAGTGGCTCATTTGCATAAGTGTCTGCCTTTATCTCAGGTCATGATCCCAGGGTCCTGGGATTGAGCCCCAAATGGGGCTCCCCGCTCAGCAGGGAGCCTGCTTCTACCTCTCCCTCTGTTGCTCCCCCTGCTTGTGGGCTCTCTCTCTGTCAATAAAGAAAAAAATCTTTTTTAAAAAAAAGGCAGTGGAAGTGGAAGAAAAGGACTGCATTTGAGACAAAATACAACTAAGATATGCGTGTACTGTCCCGAAAGCAGTATTTTTCTTAAAAAAATTCTTGAAAAAGGGTTGCTAAATACCAACCAAACTTATTTAACCACTCAAGAAAGCATTTTGTAGGTGGCTCATGTAAAAAAATTTACAAATAGTATACATTTTTATTTATTACATTGACTAGAAGGAATTGGGTCTTAAATCATTTTTGTCATATACTTTATTTAAGAACACACTTATCTGACATGAAGTACCTGGGGGCAGAGCTTCGTTTCTGAGTCAGTTGTCCAGATTTGTACCTCAGATCTGCTGTGGTCTGTCTGATGTTGGGCAATTTATGTATGCTTCCTCAGTCTCAGTCACCACATTCTGTTGTTGAGCAGGTTGCACAGCTCGGGCTGTGGTCATCAGCTATGGCTGAGGGAATGGAGTAAAAACGTTTAAACATGGCTGTGGAAAGCCCTCACCTGGGTTATGGTGATGCTAGTCCACACGAAAACAAGGAGGGAGGCGAGCCAGTTTCAGGGCTGTGTGACTTGAGCAGTCATGCAGGGTCTTAAGCTCAGAAGGGCCCCAGCCTTGGTTAAATGCTCTTACCATCTTAAAATTCTTAATAATTTTTGAGCAAAGGACCAGCTCGGCATTTCCATTTTGTGCTGGGTCCTGCAAATTATGTATTAGGGTCTCGAAGGAGGGGGTTTATTGTGAGCTGAGCAGATACAGCCTAAAGTAGTTTTTTTTTTAATTTTTTTTTTTAAGCACTAACTGAACATTAGAATACCTGGGGAGTTTCTAAAAAAATAGATGACCAGACCAATTATTCAAGATTTCTGGAGATGAGGTACAACCCTGGGCATTTTTGAGAGATGTTGTCTTAGAAAAATTCCTTTAATTCCATATACCACTGCTCCCTATATATCTCATATATCTCCCTATATATCTCCTTTTAAAACCTTCATTAGTTTTTCCATGACTAATAAAGTATGAGCTTGGTATCCTTAGCCTGGTTGATACTCATGGCTATTTGCAATATGGCTCTATAATCCATTTCAGTTTCAGACCCTACACTTCTTTTAGGTACTCTATGCTCCACCCTAATGCTCACCATTATGTGAATATTGCTTTTGTTCATGCGCTGCCCCCAACTGGAATATCCTCTGCTTCCATCTACCTGCTCTTTAAAATATGCAAATGCAATCTCCTCCTTAAAAGTTTCTCTTAAAAAAAGTGAAGAAAAAAAAGTTTCTCTTAGATCTCTTTCTTTTCTGAATATTCACAGCTTCCTAGGTAATTTTAAATAACGTATATATTCTTCTTTGATTCATATACATGTCTTACCTCTTCTATACATTCCTTCAAGGGTAGGTAATGTGTCTTATGGATTTCTATATACCTTGCAATTCCAAGCATGGTTTTAGGTGCTCAATTGCTGTTTAAATATATATTTTAGTGCATGAGTAACCGAACCTATTGCACTCGTTGACTAAACCATACATTTTGTATAATACCCAGCAATCTTTAGTCATCTATTTGCCAATAAAGATCATTTGAGAATAGTGAAATCATGTAACTTCACCGAGGCTGAAATTAAACCTTCAAATGACCCCACTGGGTCTGAATTTGTTCCAGCAATCAGGGTATGAAATGTAGCCTTACAAACCAAATGCCATTGGGTAAGTAATTGAGTGAGAAATATTAAGCTCGACTGCATTATTTTTTTCTTTAATTTCAAAAAGTATATTAGTACTTAAAGATAATTAGAATAATTTCAGGGGCCCTGGGACTACCCAAAATGTCTTCCTACATGATGTAAGAATATCTGAAATTTTACTCCCTTCCTTTGAGTAAAGGGATTGTTTAACTGTTAAAATGCAGAAATCCTTAGCAAGGAAGAGCCATCTCTCCTCTAGAAGACTATGACTGTCTCCTAATATGAAAGTCCATGTCTGGTTTTGCCTCCTGATCTTTTTTACCAGAATGATTTATTAAATGTAAATATGATCTCTACTATCCATCCCAATTAAAATATTTTATCATCTCCCTATTGCTCCAAAGACAAAGGCCGTAATATTAATACCACGAGGGAGTGGAAAGATTAAGAAAGGTGAGGAAACAAAACAGTAAAACCACTAAATGGTTTTGCAGAGTCTGAGCCCTTTGGTTCGATCATTTGTTCTGCATTTGCTCTTTGTATCCCATCAGCTCAGCAAGGGGCTCTCAATGTGGGGGTTCATATGTGGATGTTGTAAAAGACAACAACCAACGTCTTCCAGGTATTCTACAGTGGCTTGAACATTCTGACAGAGAAAAATTAGATGGCAGAAGGACAGCTGTGAGATCCTGGGGTGTAAGGTCTAATTTCCAGCATATTATATGGTCAACCAAAAATTCTTTTTGCAATAACAAAGTCAAATAATTTCCCTTGCTTGTATGTTGTTTTTCTATTGCATCATCTGTGTGGGAACCCAGTGACCCACAAAAAAGTTCCCAAGACATGCTGACTTCACCCAGGTGATGAAGCTAAGATGTAGTAAGAAAAATAACTAGGGTCTTAAAAAATATTCTTCTTAACAATTTCTTGGCTTCTGGCAGAAGTTGAAGTGGGACATTAAAAACACTGTTCAGATAATTAATACTCTACTCTTACCCCTGCCAACCCCTAAGAATCCTTTAATAATCTCTCTCCACACACACAACACACACACACAAGCAAAATACACATATTTAATTTTTAAAATTTTAATTTTTTAATTAATACATTTAATTTTTAAGAGGAGCTTTAGTTTCATAAAACAAATTGTGCAGAAAGTACAGAGAATTCCTGTATATCCTTTTTTTTGTCCCTGCACACAGTTTATCCCTATTTTATTAATATCTTGCTTTAGTGTGATACATCTCCTACAACTGATGAAACAATATCGATACATTATTATTGACTAAAGTCTATAGTTTACATTAAGGTACCTAGGTTTATAGTTCTATGCATTTTGACAAACATCCTGTTGTTGAGCAAGTTGCACAGCTCAGGCTGTGTGAGAGTT
Source organism: Enhydra lutris kenyoni (assembly GCF_002288905.1). Classification (NCBI taxonomy): domain Eukaryota; kingdom Metazoa; phylum Chordata; class Mammalia; order Carnivora; family Mustelidae; genus Enhydra; species Enhydra lutris. The sequence continues at coordinate 81,939,088 of NW_019154093.1, read as the reverse complement.
TCACTGCCCTAATAGTCTTGTGTGCTCATCTACTCTCTCTCTCTGAACCCCTGGCAAAGAAAACAAAACAAAACCAAGAAACCACAAAACTGATTTATTGTCCTGATAGTTTTGCCTCTTCCAGAATGTCATATAGTGCAATCTCTCCAAAGAACTTCTTTGAGTATTTTTGCCAATGCAGCTCTGCTGACAAGAGGTACCTCAATTTCTGTTTGTCTGAGAAAGTATTTCTCCTTCAGTGTTGAAAGACAATTTTGCTGGGTACCTAATTCTAGTTGGGCAGGGCTTGTTTTTGTTTTGTTTTGGTTTTGTTTTTGTTTTTTGCTGGTTTTTTTTTTTTTTTTAACTTTCAACACTACATATTTACCCACTCTTTTCTTACTTTCTTATTCCCTAAAGTGATGTGTGATGTAATTCTTATTCTTATTCCTCCAATATAATTCTTATTCTTTTTTCTCTATAAGTAAGGTGTTTTCTTTCTCTGGCATTTTAAAAGATGTTTTCCTTTGTCTTTGATTTTCTGCCATTTGAATATGACTTGCCTATTTATAGATTTTTATGGAATTTATCCTCCTTGGTGTCCTCTAAGTTTTCTGCATTTGTGGTTTGGCCTGTATCATAAGCTAAAAAAAATTCTTAGCCATTCTTTAAAATTCTTTTTTTAAAGAATTGTGTGTGTGTGTGTGTGTGTGTGTGTGTGTGTGTGTAGTTGCTACACAATATTATATTAGTTTTAGATGTACAACATAGCTATTCAATGGGTTTATGCATTACACTATGCTCCCCAGAGTATAGCTTCCATCTTTCACCAATGCTATTATAATATCATTGACTGTATTTCTTATGCTTTGCCTTTTATTCTATGACTTATTCATTCTATAATTGGAAGCCTGTATCTCCTGCTCCCCTTCACTCATTTTGCTTATCCTCCCCATCCCCTTCCCTCTGGTAAACACTCTGTTCTCTATATTTGTACGTCTGAATCTCCTTTTTTTTTTTTTTTGTTTATTCATTACTTTTTAGATTCCACATATAAATGAAATCATATGGTATTTGTCTTCCTTAATCTTATTTCATTTAGCCTAATACTGTCTGGGTCCATCCATGTTGTCTCACATGGTACAATCTCATCCTTTTTTAACGGCTGAGTATTATTCCATTGTGTGTGTATATATACACCACTTCTATATATATAATATGGAATATATATATATATATATACTTCTCTCTATATATATTTAATATATATACTACTTCTATATACATATATATACCTCTCTGTCTTTATATACACACACACACACACACACACATATACATACACACACATACACACACACACACTCAGCCATTTTTACATTATGGCTGAGTACACACCACTTCTATATATATATACATACACACACACACACACACATACTTACCACTTCTATACACACACACACACACTCAGCCATATATATTTGATGGGTAAGTATTACTCCTCCACTGTGTGTATATATGCACACCACTTCATCCTTATCCATTCATCTATTGATAGTTGCTTCCATATCATGGCTATTATAAATAATGTTACATTAAACATAGGGTGTACATATATTTTTGAATTAGTGTTTTTGTTCTCTTTGGGTAAATACTCAGTAGTGGAATTATTAAATCATATGGTATTTCTATTTTTAATTTTGTGAGAATCCTCCATGCTACTTTCCAATTTACATTCTCATCAGCAGTGTACAAGTGCTCTTTTCTGTTCCATATCTTTATCAGTTCTTGTTATTCCTTATCTTTTATTTTAGCCATTCTGACAGAAGTAAGTTGATGTATCTCATTGTTTTGATTTGTGTTTCCCTGATGATTACTGACATTGAACATTTTCAAATGTTCTCTTGGGCATCTGTATGTCTTCTTTGGGAAAATGTTTTTTCGGGTCCTCTACCCATTAAAAAATTCAGATATATGTTTGTTTGTTTGTTTTTTGGTGTTGAGTTGTGTAAGTTCTTTCTACATTTTAGATATTAACCCCTTATTGGATATGTCATTTACAAATATCTTCTCCCATTTAGTAGGTTGCCTTTATATTTCATTGATGGTTTCCTTCATTGTTCAAAAGCCTTTTCAATGAAGTTCCAATGATTTATTTTTACTTTTGTTTCCCTTGCTGCAGGAAATACATCTAGAAAAATGTTATAGCTGATGTCAGAGAGATTACTGCCTGTGTTCTCCTCTAGGATTTTTATGATTTCAGGTCCCACATTTGGGACTTTAAATCCATTTTGAGTTTATTTTTGTGTATGGTGTGGGAAAATGGCATAGTTTCACTCTTTTACATATAGCTGTCCAGTATTCCTACACCATTTATTAAAGAGACTGTCTTTTTCCCATTGTATGGTCTTGTCTCCTTTGTCATAGATTAGTTGACCATATAATCATAGTTTTATTTCTGGGCTCTCTATTCTGCTCCACTAATCTATATGTCTATTTTTGTGCTAGTACCATACTGTTTTGATTACCACACATTTGTAGTGCATCTTGAAATCTGGAATTGTGATACCTACAACTTTGTTTTTCTTTCTCAAGATTGCTGTGGCTATTTGTGGTTCCATACAAGTTTTAATATTATTTATTCTAGTTTTGTGAAAAATGCTGTTGGTATTTTGATAGGGATTGGATTGAATCTGTAGATTGCTTTGAGTAAGATGGACATTTTAACAATATTAATTCTTTCAATTCATGAGCATGGAATATCTTTCCTTTTGTTTGTGCCATCTTCAAATTCTTTCATCATGTTTTACAGTTATCAGAGTACCTGTCTTTCACCTCTTTGGTTAATTTTATTCCTAGGTATTTTATTCTTTTTGGTGCAATTGTAAATGGAATTGTTTTCTTAATTTTTCTTTCTGCTACTTTATTAATAGTGTATAGAAATCCTACCAATTTCTAGGTATTAATTTTGTATGCTGAAACTTTATTGAAATCATTTATTACTTCCAGTTGTGTTTTGGTAGAGTCTTTGGGGTTTTGTGTGTAAGTATTATGTCATCTGTGAACAGTGACAATTTAACTTCATATATATTATACACACACACACACACACACACACACACACACACACACACACATTTTTTATCTGATTGCTGTGTCTAGAGCTTCCAGTACTATGCTGAATAAAAACATTAAGAATGGACATCCTTGTCCTGTTTCTGATCTTAGAGTAAAAGCTCTCAATTTTTTATCATCAAGATATGAGCTGTTGGTTTTTCATGTATGGCCTTTATTATATTGAGGTTTGTTTCCTCTAAACACACTTTGTTGATAGTTTTTATTGTGAACAGATATTGAATTTTGTCAAATGCTTTTTGATTTTTCTTTCATTTTGTTGATGTAGTATATCGCATTGATTGATTTGTAAATACTGAGCCATCCTTGCATCCCAGAAGAAATGTCACTTGATCATGTTGAATGATCCTTTTAATTTATTGCTCAATCCTGTTTGCTAATGTTTTGTTGAGGGTTTTTGATTTTAGCTATTATTTCTTCAAACATTTCTTTTTTCCCCCTACTCTCATTCTTCTTCCTCCAGGATTCTTAACTCTAGATATTTTAAGGTAAAGTTGTTTGAGAGTCAGAATTAGTGATTTTAATAAGGTTTTCTTATTTTCTTACCCATTTTGTTATTTATTTCTATGCAAAGATATGGTGATTTTTGTTTATTTCAATTTTTACTTTAAAATAAATTTCAATACTGATTTGGATGAAAAATTGTTTAAGTGCAGGAAATTTTAGGCTGTGGTTGAGGGATTTGGAATGGAAAGGTAGTATGCAATTAGGGGATAGGGATGAGATGAGACTTAAGTTATATAAGAGACTGGAGTTTTGAACTAGACTGGACTAAATTTTTAATGGCTGTAAATGACTGAAAAGCTGTGGGTTCTGCCCAATATTATTATTAAAGACAGTTGGGGGAAGGGACTAGAAAAGATAAAATCATTCCTCATTCATTCTCCACCAAGATAAGTCTGATCAATACTGGTTATATTAAAATCAGAAGAAAAAGAGCTTAAGACAAAAAGTACTAATAGGGGGAGGAGTCAAGATGGCGGAGAAGTAGCAGGATGAGACTACATCAGGTAGCAGGAGATCAGCTAGATAGCTTATCTAAAGATTGCAAACACCTACAAATCCAACGGGAGATCGAAGAGAAGAAGAACAGCAATTCTAGAAACAAAAAATCAACCACTTTCTGAAAGGTAGGACTGGCGGAGAAGTGAATCCAAAGCGACAGGTAGATAGATCACAGGGGGAGGGGCCGGCGCCCGGCAAGCGGCGGAGCAATGGAGCACTAAATCAGGACTTTTAAAAGTCTGTTCTGCTGAGGGACATCGCTCCAGAGGCTAAACCGGGGTGAAGCCCACACGGGGTCAGCGTGGCCTCAGGTCCCGTAGGGTCACAGAAGGATCGGGGGTGTCTGAGTGTCCCAGAGCTTGCAGGTATTAGAACAGGGAAGCCGGCTACAGAGACAGAGCCAAGGAGTGAGCTCTCAGCTCGGGGTTACCTTGAACTGGTCACAGGCTCAGTGAGCTTGGAGTGTGGCCAGAGGCCAGGGAAGACGGGAGTAATTGGGTACTATTCTCTGAGGGCGCACTGAGGAGTGGGGCCCCGAGCTCTCGGCTCCTCTGGGGCCAGAGACTGGGAGGCTGCCATTTTCATTCCCATCCTCCGGAGCTCTACGGAAAGCATTCAGGGAACAAAAGCTCCTGAAAGCAAACCCAAGCTGATTACTCAGCCTGGCCCCTGGTAAGGATGGTGCAATTCTGCCTGGGGCAAAGACGCTTGAGAATCACTACAACAGGCCCCTCCCCAAGAAGATCAACAAGAAATCCAGCCAGGACCAAGTTCACCTACCAAGGAATGCAGGTTCAATACCAAGGAGAGCAGCGGAATTCCAGAGGAGGAGAAAGCAAAGCACAGAACTCATGGCTTTCTCCCCATGACTCTTTAGGCTTTCAGTTAATTTATTTTTTTTTTCAATTTCTTTTTCTTCTGCTAATTTTTTTTAACTTTTACCCTTTTCTTTTTTAATGTTATTTAACTAGTTTATCTAATATATATATATTTTTCTTTTTTATATTTTTTCTTTATTTGTTTTCTTTTTTTAATTGCTTCTTTTTTTTTTTCTGAACCTCTTTTTATCCCCTTTCTTTCCCCAATGACTTGGGATCTCTTCTGATTTGGTTAAAGTGTATTTTCCTGGGGTCTTTGCCACCTTTTTAGTATTTTACTTGCTCCTTCATATACTCTTATCTGGACAAAATGACAAGGCGGAAAACTCACCACAAAAAAAAAGAACAAGAGGCAGTACCGAAGGCTAGGGACCTAATCAATACAGACATTGGTAATATGTCAGGCCTAGAGTTCAGAATGACAATTCTCAAGATTCTAGCCGGGCTCAAAAAAGGCATGGAAGATATTAGAGAAACCCTCTTGGGAGATATAAAAGCCCTTTCTAGAGAAATAAAAGAACTAAAATCTAACCAAGTTGAAATAAAAAAAGCTATTAATGAAGTGCAATAAAAAATGGAGGCTCTCACTGCTAGGATAAATGAGGCAGAAGAAAGAATTAGTGATATAGAAGACCCAATGACAGAGAATAAAGAAGCTGAGCAAAAGAGGGACAAACAGCTACTGGACCACGAGGGGAGAATTTGAGAGATAAGTGACACCATAAGACGAAACGACATTAGAATAATTGGGATTCCAGAAGAAGAAGAAAGAGAGAGGGGAGCAGAAGGTATATTGGAGAGAATTATTGGAGAGAATTTCCCTAATATGGCAAAGGGAACAAGCATCAAAACCCAGGAGGTGCAGAAAACCCCCCTCAAAATCAATAAGAATAGGTCCACACCCCATCACCTAATAGTAAAATTTACAAGTCTCAGTGACAAAGAGAAGATCCTGAAAGCAGCCCGGGAAAATAAGTCTATAACATACAATGGTAAAAATATTCGATTGGCAGCAGACTTATCCACAGAGACCTGGCAGGCCAGAAAGAGCTGGCATGATATATTCAGAGCACTAAACGAGAAAAACATGCAGCCAAGAATACTATATCCAGCTAGGCTATCATTGAAAATAGAAGGAGAGACAAAACAAAAACTGAAAGAATTTGCAAACAACAAACCAGCTCTACAGGAAATATTGAACGGGGTCCTCTAAGCAAAGAGAGACCCTAAAAGTAGTAGATCAGAAAGGAACAGAGACAATATACAGTAACAGTCACCTTACAGCCAATACAATGGCACTAAATTCATCTCTCTCAATAGTTACCCTGAATGTGAATGGGCTAAATGCCCCAATCAAAAGACACAGGGTATCAGAATGGATAAAAAAACAAAACCCATCTATATGTTGCCTAGAAGAAACTCATTTTAGACCTAAAGACGCCTCCAGATTTAAAATGAGGGGGTGGAAAACAATTTACCATGCTAATGGACATCAGAAGAAAGCAGGAGTGGCAATCCTTATATCAGATCAATTAGATTTTAAGCCAAAGACTATAATAAGACATGAGGAAGGACACTATATCATACTCAAGGATCTGTCCAACAAGAAGATCTAACAATTTTAAATATCTATGCCCCTAACGTGGGAGCAGACAACTATATAAACCAATTAATAACAAAATGAAAGAAACACATCAACAATAATACAATAATAGTAGGGGACTTTAACACTCCCCTCACTGAAATGGACAGATCATCCAAGCAAAAGATCAACAAGGAAATAAAGGCCTTAAATGACACACTAGATCAGATGTACATCACAGATATATTCAGAATATTTCATCCCAAAGCAACAGAATACACATTCTTCTCTAGTGCACATGGAACATTCTCCAGAATAGATCACATCCTCGGTCCTAAATCAGGTCTCAACTGGTATCAAAAGATTGGAATCATTCCCTGCATATTTTCAGACCACAATGCTCTGAAGCTAGAACTCAATCACAAGAGGAAATGTGGAAAGAACCCAAATACATGGAGACTAAACAGCATCCTTCTAAAGAATGAATGGGTCAACCAGGAAATTAAAGAAGAGTTGAAAAAATTCATGGAAACAAATGATAATGAAAACACAACAGTTCAAAATCTGTGGGACACAGCAAAGGCTGTCCTGAGAGGAAAATAAATAGTGGTACAAGCCTTTCTTAAGAAACAAGAAAGGTCTCAAGTACACAACCTAACCGTACTAAATGAGCTGGAGAAAGAACAAGAAAGAAACCCTAAACCCAGCAGGAGAAGAGAAGTCATAAAGATCAGAGCAGAAATCAATGAAATAGAAACCAAAAAAACAATAGAGCAAATCAATGAAACTAGGAGCTGGTTCTTTGAAAGACTTAATAAGACTGATAAACCCCTGGCCAGACTTATCAAAAAGAAAAGAGAAAGGGCCCAAATCAATAAAATCATGAATGAAAGAGGAGACATCACAACTAACACCAAAGAAATACAAACAACTAAAAGAACATATTGTGAGCAACTATACAACAGCAAATTTGACAATCTGGAAGAAATGGATGCATTCCTAAACACATATAAACCACCACAACTGAACCAGGAAGAAATAGGAAACCTGAATAGACACATAACCAGTAAGAAGATAGATGCAGTCAATAAAATCTCCCAACAAACAAGAGCCCAGGGCCAGACGGCTTCCCGGGGGAATTCTACCAAACATTTAAAGAAGACTTAATTCCTATTCTCCTGAAACTGTTCCAAAAAATAGAAATGGAAGGAAAACTTCCAAACTCATTTTATGAGGCCAGCATCACCTTGATCCCAAAACCAGACAAGGATCCCACCAGAAAAGAGAACTACAGACCAATATCCTTGATGAACACAGATGCAAAAATTCTCACCAAAATACTAGCCAATAGGATTCAACAGTACAATAAAAGGATTATTCACCACGACCAAGTGGGATTTATTCCAGGGCTGCAAGGTTGGTTCAACATCCCCAAATCAATCAATGTGATACAACACATTAATAAAAGAAAGAACAAGAACCATATGATACTCTCCATAGATGCTGAAAAAGCATTTGACAAAGTACAGCATCCCTTCCTGATCAAAACTCTTCAAAGTGTAGGGATAGAGGGCACATACCTCAATATTATCAAAGCCATCTATGAAAAACCCACTGCAAATATCATTCTCAATGGAGAAAAACTGAAAGCTTTTCCATTAAGGTCAGGAACATGGCAGGGATGTCCATTATCACCACTGCTATTCAATACAGTACTAGAAGTCCTAGCCTCAGCAATCAGACAACAAAAGGAAATTAAAGGCATCCAAATCGGCAAAGAAGAAGTCAAACTATCAGTCTTCGCAGATGATATGATACTATATGTGGAAAACCCAAAAGACTCCACTCCAAAACTGCTAGAACTTGTACAGGAATTCAGTAAAGTGTCAGGGTATAAAATCAATGCCCAGAAATCAGTTGCATTTCTCTACACCAACAACAAGACAGAAGGAAGAGAAATTAAGGAGTCAGTTCCATTTACAATTGCACCCAAAACTATAAGATACCTAGGAATAAACCTAACCAAAGAGGCAAAGAATCTATACTCAGAAAACTATGAAGTACTCATGAAAGAAATTGAGGAAGACACAAAGAAATGGAAAATTGTTCCATGCTCATGGATTGGAAGAACAAATATTGTGAAAATGTCTATGCTACCTAAAGCAATCTACACATTTAATGCAATTCCTATCAAACTACCATCCATTTTTTTCAAAGAAATGGAACAAGTAATCCTAAAATTTATATGGAACCAGAAAAGACCTCGAACAGCCAAAGGAATATTGAAAAAGAAAGCCAAAGTTGGTGGCATCACAATTCCGGACTTCAAGCTCTATTACAAAGCTGTCATCATCGAGACAGCATGGTATTGGCACAAAAACAGACACATAGATCAATGGAACAGAATAGAGAGCCCAGAAATAGACCCTCAACTCTATGGTCAGCTAATCTTTGACAAAGCAGGAAAGAATGTCCAATGGAAAAAAGACAGCCTCTTTAATAAATGGTGTTGGGAAATTGGACAGCCACATGCAGAAAAATGAAATTGGATCATTTCCTTACACCACACACGAAAATAGACTCAAAATGATGAAGGACCTCAATGTGAGAAAGGAGTCCATCAAAATATTTGAGGAGAACACAGGTAGCAACCTCTTCGACCTCAGCTGCAGCAACATCTTCCTAGGAACATCGCCAAAGGCAAGGGAAGCAAGGGCAAAAATGAACTATTCGGATTTTATCAAGATCAAAAGCTTTTGCACAGCAAAGGAAACAGTTAACAAAACCAAAAGACAACTGACAGAATGGGAGAAGATATTTGCAAACGACATATCAGATAAAGGGCTAGTGTTCAAAATCTATAAAGAACTTAGCAAACTCAATACCCAAAGAACATATAATCCAATCAAGAAATGAGCAGAAGACATTTCTGCAAAGAAGACATCCAGATGGCCAACAGACACATGAAAAAGTGCTCCACATCACTCGGCATCAGGGAAATACAAATCAAAACCACAATGAGATACCACCTCACACCAGTCAGAATGGCTAAAATTAACAAGTCAGGAAATGACAGATGCTGGCGAGGATGCGGAGAAAGGGGAACCCTCCTAAACTGTTGGTGGGAATGCAAGCTGGTGCAACCACTCTGGAAAACAGCATGGAGGTTCCTCAAAATGTTGAAAATAGAACTATCCTATGACCCAGCAATTGCACTACTGGGTATTTACCCTAAAGATACAAACGTAATGATCCGAAGGGGCACTTGCACCTGAATGTTTATTGTAACAATGTCCACAATAGCCAAACTCTGGAAAGAACCTAGATGTCCATCAACAGATGAGTCCATAAAGAAGAGGTCGTATATATACACAATGGAATACTATGCAGCCATCAAAAGAAATGAAATCTTGCCATTTGCGACGACATGAATGGAACTAGAGGGTATCATGCTTAGCGAAATCAATCGGAGAAAGACAACTATCATATGATCTCCCTGATATGAGGAAGTGGAGATGCAAATGGGGGGGTTAAGGGGGTAGGAGAAGAATAAATGAAACAAGATGGGATTGGGAGGGAGACAAACCATAAGTGATTCTTAATCTCACAAAACAAACTGAGGGTTTACGGCGGGGGGGGGGGATGGAAGAGGGGGGTGGGGTTATGGACATTGGGGAGGGTATGTGCTATGGTGAGTGCTGTGTAATGTGTAAATCTGGCGATTCACAGACCTGTACCCCTGGGGATAAAAATATATGTTTATAAAAAATTAGAAAAAAAAGTACTAATAAGGATATAGGGGACATTACATAATGATAAATAGAACATCCACCAACTAAAATTAATTATGAGTGTATGTGCATCTAAAAAAGCTTGACACATATAGATGAAAATTGATTAAAATACAGAAATCAGGGGCACCTGTGTGGCTCAGTGGGTTAAGCCTCTGCCTTCCGCTCAGGTCACGATCTCCAGGTCCTGGGATGGAGCCCCATGTCAGGCTCTCTGCTCAGCGGGGAGCCTGCTTCCCTGTCTCTCTCTCTGCCTGCCTCTCTGCCTACTTGATATCTCTGTCTGTCAAATAAATAGATAAAAAAATTTAAAAAATACAGAAATCATAAAATTAATAGAAGGAAATTATCATATGCCTTTTTCTGATTGATCAACTTCCCATAACATGATTTATAAGCTGGATATAAATTCTTTACCCAAGGAATAGAGATGATACATTTCTTTCAAAATTACATTATTTGTAAAATTTTACCACATAATAATTGACAAATGTCTTGAAGTTGCACTTTTTTTTGACCAGTGTGCAATAAAATTAGAAATCAACAAAAGATACCCCCAAAATGGTGTGTTAAAAAAATCAAAAGGGAAACTTAAAAGAACGACACTTCTAAATAATTCATATATTAAGAATAAAAATCATAGTGAATTAAAAATATTTGGAAGTTAAATGACAGTGAGAGCATTACTTATCAGAAATGTGGAACATACTTAAAATAGAATTTGGAGGGGGGAATGTATACCCCTTAAAGCATATATTAGAAAACAAAACAAAACACTGAAAATTAACAAACTTAACTCATGAAGGTAAGTAAAAGAATGACAGAATGAAAACAAAACTGTGGAGAGGAGAAAATGATAAGGATAAAAGCAAAACTGTAGTACAACAGACAAGAAATAAACGGTAGAGGTGATCCAGAAAAATAAAGGCTGGTACTTTGAACAAACAAAAGAGACAAGCCTCAAAAGATAAAAATAATATTAAAAATGAGTAAGGCTAAAAAGTATTATGGTAAGCAAAGTAAGTCAGTTGGAGAGGCAAATACCATATATTTTCACTCGTATGTGGATTTAAGAAAGCAGATGAACATAGGGGAAGGGGAAAAAAAAGAGAGGGGGAGGGAGGAAAACCGTAAGAGACTCTTAACTATAAAGAACAAACTGAGGATAGTGGGAAGGGGGTGGTGGGTGGGAGGATGGGTGATGGATATTATGGAGGGCACTTGTGATGAGCACTGGGTGTTATATGTAAGTGATGAATCACTAAATTCTACTCCTGAAACCAATGTTACACTATACGTCAACTAACTAGAATTCAAATAAAAAATTGAAGAAAAAAATAAAAATTAAAAAAGTCAATTAAAAAATCCAAGGTTATGAAAGTCATAACAGAATTTCAAAGAAAAAATGAAGAATGTTCAAGACTGAATGATAGTATAAAAACATGACAAATGGAGTATCATTTGATCCTGGATTGACTCCTTTGCTATAAAGGAGCTCTGAAACAATTGGGAAAACTTGGGTATGGTCTCTGGGAGAAGGATATAGGGGACTTCTTTTACTATTCTGATAACCTTTCCAGTGGAATTGTTTTACCAAAAAAACACTCACAGATGATTGTCATGGTAAAAAAAAATGAGTAGAGTAATATGATCACACATGAAGTACATAATGGTAATAATTTAAAAAATACATAATGCTACAAACACTATATTCATAATTTGTAAAATGTGGATGAAACCAATTTACAGAAAATATAATTTAACAAAATTGATTCATGATGAACAAAACCTTAATGATGGAGCAATCATTAAAGACAAATTAATCAATTTAATTTAAAAAAATTCTCCTGAAATAAATCATTATATTCAGAGGCTTTATAAACACAACCCTTTAGAAAAATCACAATTTTGATCTATATAATTTTTTTCAGTAGATAAACTAGTCTTGACAGAAAATACAGTCAAGGAAATCTCAAGAAAATAAAATTATAGCTCATTCTGACTTACAAACATGGAAATTCAAAAGTTCTAAAGGAAATATCAGCAAAATAAATCGTTCTTTGTATATACATAATACATTGATACTGGGTAGTATTTAATCTATGAAAGGTAAGTTGGTTCACATCAGAAAACATACCAATTTAGATCAAAACAGTAACAGATTAAAGGAGGAAACTATATAACTATCTCAATTCATATAGAAAAAAAGAATCAAAAATTCAAATTTATGAAGATAACTAGGATTGGAAGGGAACATTCCTAACCTGATAAAAGTATCTACACCAAACCACAGCAAATATGTTATTTAAAAAAGAAAATCTGAAACATTTCCATTAAAGTCAGTGTGCTGCTTCTGTTTACACCTCTGGATCCCCTCTCCACCCTTTTCTACTTAGCTCTATGACCCAGGAGCCTGGAATTTACACCCAAGGGCTCTCTTGCTCCCTGGTTTCATTGCCATCAGCTGGTAGGGATGATCTGAGATAGGAAAGAGAATTGAGTCAGACTATTTATTCTCCTGCTTTCTTCCATGTAAGTCATCCTAGGCTGGCTCTGTCCCTTAATTCAGGTCATTACCCTTCTCAAGGTGAAGTGCTTTACATGGCTAAGTATTTTTTTACATATATCTTTTCACTCTTCATGTACATCCATATATACTGGACCTCAATACTTTCTTACTTATACTAATTGGTTCTCATTTGTAGCTAATTATGTATGAATTATGAAACCAATTGTGTTCTCAGACATCCATGATTGCATCTGATATACACTATATTTGTATATATGTTAACCTACACATAGCCAAATAGCCAGTATGATATATCATATAAATGATATTCATAGCAGTGTAGGAACTAGCTATCTCCTGTTTTATCCATTCTGTAGTAAAATAACTTAGAAGTTCAAAGCTGCTGATGTATTTAATAAGTTTCATGTTCTTTCCCACATTCTCTGTTTCTTAATTCTTAATACTTCTTTTTTTTTTTTTTTTACTTGTCATACATATATGCACCATCTCATCTCAAGTTTGTGCTGTTGGTCCGTTTTCTATTTTTTTGTTTGTAATTTCAGTTTTGATGTAGCCTCCCTGGCAAAATCCTGGGCTCTGAGTTTAGCTTCATGCTCTTCCTGGGAAATGATTCAATGTTTTGCACTAATAAGCCTTTGATACCTATCACTCAACTGCTAATTTGTTGGGGATTGCATGCTTGTAATTTCAAGTTCATCATTCTTGTGATTAAAAAATAATCCTGCACTTCCTCCCCTACCTCTACTCTCACTGCATGTTGATTTTGTAGGCTATAAGATCTCCAGCCAGGAGTTTCTAGAAGACTTTTTTCCTCTAAAGCTTTGCTACTCAGGATTTTAGAAAATAAGCTCAATAGCTTACGGAACATGAATAGTTCTTGTGGGTTATATCTTTTTGTTTGTTTGTTTAAAAAAAGATTTATTTTTAGAGATAGAGAGAGAGAGAGAAAGAGTGTGTGTGTGTGTGTTGGGGGAGGGCAGAGGGAGAGGATCTTCAAACAGACTCCCTGCTGAGTATGGAGACTGATGTGGGGCTCAATCTCACGATCCATGAGCTCATGACCTGAGCTGAAACCAAAAGTCAGCCACTTAACTGACTGAGCAACCTCAGACACCCCTCTTGTGGGTGATATCTTAAAAATAAAGAATACCTGTAACTGAAAGCTTGTACCCTTTAACTATCCTTTCCTTATTTCTCCTGACCCCCAGCTCTTGGCAACCATTTTCTATTTTCTGTTTCCATTAGTTCAACTTTTCTTAGGTTCCACGTATAAGTAACACCATGCAGTATTTGTCATTGTCTCTCTGGCTTATTTCACTTAGCACAATGCTCTCCAGGTTCATCTACAATGTTAGGAATGACAGGATTTCTTTTTTCAAAAGCTGAATTATATTCCACTATATACATATATATTCATCCATCCATTGATGGACACTTAGGTTCTTTCCATAGCTTGGTTATTGTGAATGATGCTGCAGTGAACATGGAGATACAAAAATCTTTCAAGATGATGATTTCTTGTCCTATGGACATATACTCAGAACTGGGATTGCTATAACATATGGTAGTTCTAGTTTTAATTTCTTGAGGAATCTTCATACCATTTTCCACAGTGGCTGTACCAATTTACATTTCCACCAGCAGTACATAAGGGCTCATTCCCTTTTCTCTGCATTCTTGCCAGTCATTTGTTATATCTTGATCTCTTGTCTTTTTGATAACAAACACCCTAATAGGTGTGAGGTGATCTCTCACTGTGGTTTTGATTTGCATTTTCTTGATGATTAGTGATGTTGAGCACTTCTCCATGTACCTCTTGACTATTTATTGTCTTCTCTGGAAAAATGTCCTTTTAGGTACTTTGCCCATTTTTAATTGGGTTATTTATTTATTTATTTTTTACTATTGAGTTGTATGAATGCCTTATATATTTTGCATATTAACCTCTTATCAGATACATGGTTTGCAAATATTTTCTCCCATTCTGTAGGTTGCCTTTTCATTTTGCTGGTGGTTTCCTTTGCTTTTCAGAAATGTTTTCGTTTGATATAAAAATAAAAATAAAGATTTTTATTTTTGCTTTTGGTCAAATCAAAATCAAAGTACTTCTTCTTGAGCAATATATCATCATATGTATATGATGAAAATATATATATGATATCCATATCATATATATTATATCTATCATATATATGATATATGATATACATATATATTATACATGATATGCATATCATATATATTATATATAATATATATGTACATATGCATATATATATGGCCAAGTTTATGTTGTTAGTAGAAGAAAAACTCAAACTAACTCTAACTTCAAATGCTATGATCTTTTCTCCCTGTTACTCTGCCTCCAATTAACCATTTATTAATTTGTCCATTTTTTAATAAGCTTTTACTGTGTATCATTGTGTCAGATATGGGAGATAGAAAAGATGAAGAAAATAGGCTCTGCCCTAGAGAAGCTGTCACATTAGTGAGAAAGATACACAAAAATTATGCTTCTTGGTCTGTAAAGTACAGTGATATTTACATACACAGAATGTTTCATGAAGTCTCCTAGAATGAGGGAAAAAGGCTTTCTTCTTGTCCACCACCTTTTTTTATTTTGACCATGACTTTGTGAAAATGCACATAGTGCTGATGAGAAGTGAAAACTGTCAGGAACCAAATATTAAAGTGATAGTATTTTAGTTGTTTTAGTCAGTGGAAGAAAAGAGAACAATTCCCCTTCCCCAATTAAAATCAGTGATAAATTTGGCTTTTATTCTGAGTTAAATAGGGAGATCATGAAGAATTTGAGCAAAATGTGACCTGAAGGAACACCAAGTAAAGGCTACTGCAATAAATTAGGCAAAAGATTATGGTAGCTTCAACCAGGTGACAGCAATTACAGCAATGAGAAGTGGTAAGATCCTGGATATATTTTGGAGGTATAACAATAGGTTGTGATTAGCTAAAAGTAGGATGTAAAAGAAAAAGAACAGACAAAGATGACTCCTTGTTTTTTGGCCTCCCCACTAGGAGAATAATTTTCTATCTACTTGGGTATGGCTAAAGATAGAACAAGTTTGGATAGAAGATGTTTTGAGTTAGGAGTGGAGTGTCTATTAGTCATTCAAGAATAGAAGTTAAATAGGTGCTTGCATATATGAGTTTGGAGTTTGGGGGAAAGTTCTAGGCTGGAGATGTATGTTTGGGAGTTGATAGCATACGGTAATATTTAAAAGAATGAGACTGGATTGGATCATCAAGAGATATAATCATATAATCAAGTTTAAGTTGTGGCAAAATCAATTTGAGTAAACTGAACAGGATGAGACCAAAACATTTGAGCTATTTCATGTACAATAACCACGTAGATATTGAATAGAACTTAGGAAAATAATATCCCATCACTGACAAAGTTCTGTAATGAATCCTCTCAAACAGGCATAATTCTTGAGTATGTAATAAGCCATTTACTCTATTAGGTTAAAATGTGGTGTTAGTGAGTCTAGGTCTGATCCTCATTCAGCCCAGTTTGATTTATTTAGTGGGACAGTTTTTCCTCATGCAGAGGAAAGTGTTGTTCTAATGCCATAGACTATTCTTCTTTCTAATCAGTTTTATAAGTATATGTGATATTAGTTACAAGGAGGTGGGATAGAGTTGTTTCAGTGGCAACTCATGAATAATCCTGCCTAGGAGAAAGTCATTTATCAGTAGGACCATTTTTATAAAGTCAACTGAAAAACTGAAATAATTATAATCATTATTGCTAAATTATCTAAACTTTTTAAGGTAGAAAGTAGTTCGAAGCATGACTTATTTAGATGATTACGTGTACATGCATATCCTCTTTATCCCTTTATACCCATGGATAATCTACTTTTTACACAGCAAAATCTAAAGTAGTATGTCTACATCATAAAAAGATAAAATGGTTGTAAATTATTTTTCCCAAGTTTCTCATTTTCCAAAATAAATATTTCATCAGAAAGTATATTTTCTAACGACTTGTAAAAACATGTGAGTGGAACAGAGACTCTTAAAAATTTTTCATGGCGCTTAGAAATCTAGTTGAGTATATCCCATCTTTCCTGTTAGTTTTTTTTTTTTTAAGTTCATTGAAAACAGTGCAAGAGTCATGAGATACTTTACAACTCCCTACTTAGACATAACTCAATATTCTTGGACAAGTTCCATACTCTATTGGAACATAAGGGCAATTAGTGAAAGGATTTGGCCTCACTAATCAATGATGGCTTTGACTGAAAGAGAAGAGCAAGGAGACAGGTGATGAACAATAAAGTTCTGATATGACTTCTGCCAATGAACTTTTTGCTCTAAGACGGAACTATTATCATATCCAAAGAGTTGGAGGTGTAATGGTGAATTCTTATTAGATTCCATCTTGAGTAACCTCTTGATTACATCTTGAGTTCTTTCTTATTAGATTACATCTTGAGTAAATTAAAATTCTAGCTCAGTAACTAGAGAATACATATTTTTCTATTTTTTCTTTGCTTAGTTACTAAGTGAATAATAATAATTTAAAGTGTATTCATTTATTCAGATATATAACTTTTATTTTTGTTTATATCATTTCTGCTTATTGACATTCTACTCATCGGCAAATGTTACTTCAGAAATTAAAATCCCTCAGTTGCTCCTCATATCTGTTTTTTATTTTAAAACATTTTTTTATTATTATGTTCAATAACCATCTTTTAAAATAAAATTAAGTCTTCTTATTTAGGTGCTCTCAGCCCTTCATGATCAGATCCTGCATATTTTCCTCACATCTAGCTACAGAAAATATTTAAAACCAGTCAGACAGCATCATATGCCTCAGGAGTAATATTTTTACATGTGCTTTTTCCTACTCACTTGCTCTGTTTTTTTTTTTTTTTTTTTTATTTTTTACCGGTCCTTTTTTCCCAAGAATTATTTTTTTTTGTGTTTTTTTTTCTTCTCCTTTTCTTTTTTTTTTTTTTTTTTTTTTTCATTTTTCACAGGTCATTCTTAGCAAGGACTCCATGTCTTTGGCTCTGTAATTGGGCATGGTCTCTATTTATGGCTGTCCTATTATTTTTGAGAGACTAATCTAAACTCTGTTCTTTGGCTTATGAGCCTTACTCCTCTGCTTGATCTTGAGTATTGGACTTGTTGTTTTCTCTTATCTTCATCATTTTCAATAATTCTCTCCACAGTGAACCACTTCTCCCTATCTCCCCCCTGCCTCCCTGCAAAAGGCATGGAATCTGGCTAAGTATAGAACTTTAAAATGTGAGTTCTTTGTAAGGTTTTAATGGCTGTTGTGACCACTCTATGCACTTATACAAAGACCTACCAAAAATAATGGATATGTGTCCTTTGTTCAAGCTTTCTCTTTCCTGGACAGCTGGAAATACACAGGGCAAAAATCTTACTTTTTACTAACCCTTTACACTAATCTTCCTGCTGGCCAAATCCTGGATGTTAGCACCTTTATTTTTCATAACACAAGATATACCACAGCTGATGAGGCTACAATTTAGACATGATAATATGGATCTTCTCCTGAGGTCATACACTGGTAACTTTAATTGTAATATATAATATGGGTTCCTGGAAGGCCCTCTATTATCCATATATGGATTACTTTGCAGATAGCCTTTAAAAATTTCTTTTTTGGTAATTTTATATAAAAGGAATAACCTGATGGGTTTAAGGATTCTTGTCTTCTTAGGTTCTCACTACTTGCACGTACTAAAATACTTTTGAGAATCATTATCATTCTTGTTGTATAATATTACAGCTAGATGGTAATGAGAATGAGCATACCATTATTTAATATAAAAACAGGGAAAAAAGAACAACGTGCTTTGAGGGATATACTCGATGATCAAAATAGCTATTGCTGCTCTAGACTGTTTTGTGACTTTAAAATAAAACTGCCAACATTTGTTCTCAGCTTGCTTTCTCCAACAGCTCCTGCCTTGGCTCCATCTCATAACTGTTCAAAAGGGGCTTCATAAATAAGTGATGGGTAATGGCCCTGGTATGTGTTTTGGGACTTTAGGATATTATTTCTTAACTTCTCACCATATTTCATTGTGGACTTTGATTTTTAGAAAAGCAGTGACCCAAGTGAAGTAGCTCCCCAAAGCAGCTCTGATTATTCCAGACTTGGCAAAGCTTACAGCAAGACCTCAGTGTGAGAACCAAGAGGTGAGCTCGCAGAATTGGCTAGCAGGTGGCTCTGGAGCTATGTGGGATAACAATGGAGATACAGACTAAAGCCTGTGATTTGGGTAGGGTGGTGAGGAAGAATAACTCACTTCTAGAAAAATAGAAGCAGTAAATAAGCACATATCTTTTCCAGCAGCACTGACTTTCTGGAGCTTATGAAATCATGCTGAATGAAAAACAAAGTCTATAAAAGAACCAAAAACATGAAGGAGCCAAACTAACTTTCCAGTCACAAACAGGTCAATTTGAGGCAGTTGGCTTAGACCTCAAGCAGTTCCCTGTAGCTCTAATTAACTGCTTCTCTTTCCCAACTCTTTAAAGAGATCTAATAGTTTTTCTTAAAAAGGCAGGACAAGGGAGAAAAGAAAACTTTAAAATACTGTTCACTAAATACTTGTTTATGAATTTTGTCCCCAAAGTTCAATCTATGGATAAGATCAGGAAAGTAACTGAATTTCCTCGTCTCCACTTCTCCTGGGTTAGTGGACCATAGTTTTGGAGAGTGAGGATGGGGTCTGAAAAAAAGAAATCTATATTTTCAGGTGCTTTTTTTCTATCTATATCTTCCCTACAAAGTGATTATGCAAAATTGACAAGAGATTATTTAACCTTAGAACTGTTTAGGCTTGGTATAGTGTTATCTGCATGTGTCAGCAAAACTAAATGAAGGCCAGATGCTTACCAGCCTCATTACTAAACACAGCAACATATTACTAGGCTCTCTTTTTTTGGCTGAGACTTCACCCAGCATCTAACACATTGCTTTTGGCACATAGGTGGAAAGACTGTGAAATCTGAGCATAACTTAACTCTCAGTCTGTGAGTCTCATTTTCTTGGCTCTGTCCCATAGGCACCCCACTCTCATCTATTGCCCCTCCATCACTCTACTAAACTTACCAGCATCTCTCTACATATTAGAGTTTCTGTAAATTCACACTTTCCATCTTAACAGCCAGGGTATACAAATACTTTCCAATTGACACTAACCTTAGAAAGACTTTTTTTTTTTTTTTTTAAAGAACTGGATGGAAGGAGTAAAAGTTGCAAAGACTGAAGCTTAAGACGTTTAAAACTTAAATGGGATAAAGATAAATTTCCTTCTAACTGTATAACTCTCACAATCATGGTAGTGACTGGCTTTTTGATACTCCCTATTTACGCACATCTGGGATTCATAGTATTTGTGATTACCAGGAGCTTGTTTTGGGGTTGGAATGATGTCCGAACCTGGCGAACTACTTGGATATATGAAATGGTATCAGCGATTTCTTGGAGATTTCCACAGTGAAAACCCAGATTAAATACTTTTTCCATTGGCTTTCCATGTCCAGGTCTAAGCAGATCAAAATGCTTGCTAATGGGACATTTTCATCAAAGATGGCTACGGAATCTGGGATCTGGGTTACATTGGGGCTGGCTCAAATATATGTTTGAAGTCTTTAATTTTGGCTCAAGGTCTTTCCCAGAAACTAAAAAAAAATGTACCTTATTGGGGAACCCTACCAGGGAATACTGCAAGAGATCAATTTTAAAGAAAACAAAAATCAACAGTAAACAGAAGTTACAATGTCTTCTAGCATCCCCCAATTCCTGGATGATCCAGAGGAAGTATTATCTCTCCTCTCAACTATAGTCACTAGAGAATAAATTCTCATATTTTGGGACCAATTAGATCACTGCTTTAGCTTTGCTCTCATACTTCATCACTTTTGATGGAATTCTTCTGCTATGAGGATTTCTATGGGAATTTCTGATGATGCCAACTCTATTGCATATTTATCTTTCACAGAACTCCATTGAGGGGTGAATCCAGTGCTTTCCCCCAAGCAACATATGCTCCCTATTATGAGAGCAAAAAACTCTCCCTGGACACTCTCAACCTCATGATAGAAATTTCCCTTTTTCCTCTAGTTGTCAGCAATTCCCTCTTTCTTTTTTTTTTTTTTTAAATTTTGCCTACCTCCAAAGTAGACCTCATATCCTCTTTACATCCTGTCCCCTAAACAGTTTTCCATCCTCTAAGGAACATTGCCTTGACCTTTGAATTACTGATGTAAGTAGCTTATATCTCCTTTCTCTCTCCTCAGTTGACATTTGGAGATGTTTTTTGGCTAGTTTAGTAACTTTGTGGTTTTGGAGAAACAAATTTGGCTGAACCTGGTACCAAAGATTTCCAAATCTATTTGTCTAGTTAAACCTTTTCCTGAATTTCCGATTCATATGTTTAATAGAGCAAATGCCATCACTGTCTCACTCACATCACCTTGGAATTTATCCTCTATACAGTGAAGGCTACTTAGTAGCAGGAAACACTTACTACTCTCCACATGTGGGTCTTTCTTTGGGTGGGGGATGGGCTGCATGAGAAGGAGCATCCTATGCATGACTCAAGCTAGCAATGCTGCAGAGCTGCTGGGAGAGTTAATGACTCCAGAAATGGCTCTCAAACAGTGCTGGTTGAGATTTGGTGGATAACAACCACAGTGCCTAACTCTTCAGTTGTGGTAACTCTATGGTATGTTCTACCATCTTCTAGAGTTTTACCAGTGGTGCTAACCTTGAATTTCCCCATCTTTGGTGGTTTTAACTGGCTCAGCAAAGCACATTTATAGGTTTCCTTACTTTCCCTTCCTCACTTTTCTACTAACCTACTGGTGTTTTCCAGGACTGTTTCCAAGATATACTACTTGCATCTGAATCTTATCTCAAGAGTTTATTTCTGTGCTAACCCAAAGTAAGGCCTTTAGGAAACTACAGGACTTTTTAACCTGGTTATTTCACTGAAAGGTATCTCAAGAATAATTCATTTGAAGCAATTTTATCTTCTACTTTAAATCTGCTCTTCCTCTTCTATGCTCAATTCTCTATCCACCCAGTTACCCAAACCCAAACTCTCTCAAAGCCATTCTGTCACAAATCTGTCAATTCTACCTTGATAAAATTCTTCAAATCTGTCTCTTCCTCTTCATTCCTACTACTCCTGGCCTATGGTAGGATCTTATTAACTTTACAGAATCAGTTACCTATTATCCCTGCCTCCAGTCTCATTTTTTGGAAATGAAGCATAGGAGAATTTAAAATGGCTTCCAGACCTTTGGCAGTTATAAGAAAAGCAATACAGAATAAGGAGATTTAGAAGTATAATTGTTGCAGTGATTTTCGTACATTTTTAGTTTGAAGAGTCTGTAAGCCACAAAAATAGAAATCTATAATAGTTCAGTGGATAATGGGCCAGGAGATCATGGAAGTGGTCTTGTTTAAGAAATATATGTATATACTTGAAACCATAGGAACATAAGAGATCCTCCAGAATGAGAAAAGAGCTAAAGGCAAAATTTGAGGAATACTAATTTTTAAGGGTAAACAGAATAGGATTTTGCAAAGGAAACTAAGAATGAACAATATGGAAAACATGAGGGAAACCATGATAAGGGAAGAAGACCAAGATGTTATAAAAGCCAGAAGAGTGAGCTAGAAAACTTTACTTGGTGTGAATTTCTCAATGAAATCGTCCCTAACTACCCTATTTAAAATAGCATCTCTCTCCCCACTACCCAGAATTTCTTATGCCTCTTTGCTCTATATTTTCTGAAGTACTTTCTACCATAAAATTTCGAAATATTTTTATTTCTTCATTTTACACATATTTTCTGAGCTATAACTGATATACGGAAAAACAAACAAAAAGCCCAAACCAACCCACAACATTGCACTTATTTAATAAATGCAATCTAGTGAATTTGAAAATATTCACACGCCTGAGAAAATATCACCACAAAGTAATAGTCATATCCATCATCTCCAAAGATTCCTTGGTTTTTGTTTTGTTTCTGTTGAGGACACCTAATACCTAACATTAGATCGACACTCATCACATTTTGAAGTGTACAATCAGTTGTATAGGCAATATGTTGTATACCAGAGCTCTAGAACTGTAATTTTATACTGAATGAACAAAAAAGCAACCTCTCATTTAACCAACCTCACAGCTAGTAGCAATCACCGTTCTATTTTCAGGTTCTATGTGCTTGACCATTTTAGATACCCGATATAAGTGGAATCATGCAGTATTTGTCCTTCTGTAATCGGCTTATTCACTTGGCACTGAATTCACATTTCAAATGTGAATTTGAATTGAATTCCCAGGTTCATCCATGTGTTGTCACAAATGGCATGCTTTCCTTCTTTTTTTCCAGGCTGAATAATATTCCATTGTATGTACCTATCACACACATAAAGAATGGATGGAGCGCCAGTTTCTCCAGCTTCCAAAGCACTGTTCAGAAGTGCCACTTCGGTCTCATCCACTTAGACCAGGAAAGCGGAGTCCTGAACCCGCTGGAACAAAGAAAAAAAGCAGAGGCTAACATTACCAGACTCAAAGTGGGAGTGACTATGCCATTCTGGAGGTTGGGTTTGTGCAGGTGGCCTGCCCCTGGGTGGGCTGCAGGCCTGGGGTCCTGGGAGCTTGCCTGGAGCTGGGATGATTGAAAAGTCAGGTTCCCGGGCAGTGTGCCTAGCTCTGAGTTTGCCCAGAAGCTTGTCTTGGATGTTTTCCCTGGAGCCAGGGTTCGGGGGACTGCCGGGAGCCTGGGGCTACAGAAGCCGGCCAGGGTCAGGAGCCATTGGGCGCTAGGCCAACAGGAAGTTGGTATAGCCGGATTCCACCAGGAACTTCGTGCTTCTTGGAGCCATCCCTGCTGCGGGAGCTGCTCGGCACTGAGGTGAGCTGGGGAGTTTGGGTCCCAGGGTGCGCCATTGCCCATTCCCACTGGAGTCAGCTGGCAGTGGGTGGGCTGGGAGCCCCTGTTTGTGGGATCCTGGGGCCTCAATAACTGTCTGGGGCTGTGGCTGCTGGCAGGTGGTGGCGTGGATGGAGACTGGGTTCGCAGTAGCTCACAGGGGAGCCACTTAGGGCAGGGGCAGTTGTGTCATTCTGGGGCCTGCCAGCTCTAAGGTCTACAGTGAATTGGGAGCTCACCTCATTTTGTTTCTCCTACTGGAAGGGTGTCTCTGGCCCTGGGCTCCTGGGCTAGGGAGAGAGAAGGGAGAGGGCTGATGGATGTCATGTGAAATTATCTTATCAATGTCAAAACACCTTATTTCTCTGTTTCGTCCAAGTGGTGTAATTGGTGTAATCTTTTACCTGGAATCCTTAGCGCTTGTGAAGCTATTCTCAGGTGCAGATGGTTGCTCAAATTGGCGTTTCTAGGGAGAGCACAAGTGCTAGAAATTCTTGCAATCATTTTGCTGACGTTACTCCTATACTATATCTTGAAGTTAGGTAGCAACGTTCTTTAACCTTGTTTTTCTTTTGTTACAGTGCTTTGGATAGCTTCTTTACTTTCTCGCATGAATTTTAGTATCAGCTCATCAAATCTTGCCAGAAGGGTGGTGGGATTTTGATCGCAACTGCGTGAAATCCATATATCAGAGGATTGCGGACAATTTATTCATGTAGTTAATCAAAGAACTCCATTAGCTCTTCAGTTTCTTTCAGTGGTGTGTTTTAGTTTTCTATGTGAAAATCCTGTTTATCTTTTATTAAATTCATTTCCTAGTATTTTGGCTTTTACTGCTATAGAAATGAAATTTTTTCTTCGAACACTGAAATAAAAATAAAAACAATAAATGAAATTTTTATTAAATTACTTTCTTTTTTTAAGGTTTTATTTAATTATTTGACAGAGAGAGAGAGAGCACAAGTAGGCAGAGAGGCAGGCAGAGAGAGGGGGGGAAGCAGGCTACCTGCCAAGCAGAGAGCCCGATGCGGGGTTTGATCCTGAGGACCCTGAGAGTCTTTAACCCACTGAGCCACCCAGGTACCCCTTTTAAATTATTTTCAATTGTTGTTGGTATATAAAAGTACAGTTTTTTTCTTTGGTCTTTTATCCTGTGACCTTGCATGGTTTACTTATTCATTCTGGTAGTTGTTTTATAAATTTTTAAGGATTTTTCTATGTAAACAGATATCATCTGTGAAGTGAGATAGTTTTACTTTTTCATTTCTGATACTTTGTCTTTATTTTCTTTTTTGCCTTATTGAAATAGCTAGAATCTCTAGTATAATGTTGAATAGAAGTGGTGAGATTGAGTATCCTGGACTTTTTCTCAAGCTTACAGGTAAGTGTTCATAGTTCACCATTAAGTGACTTTAGTTATACATTTTAGAAGATATTCTTCATCACATTGAGGAATCTGACTTTTATTCTTAGTTTCCAGAGATGTTTTTGTTTGTTTTGCTTTTAAAATGATGGATGATCACAGCTTTGTAATATAGTTTGAAGTCAGGCATTGTGATGTCCCCAACTTTGGTTTTCTTTTTCAACACTCCCTTGGTGATTGGGGTCTTTTCTGGTTACATACAAATTTTAGGATTGTTTGTTCCAGTATGTGAAAAATGTCGATGATATTTTGATAGGGATTGCATTGAATGTGTAGATTGCTCTGGGCAGCATAGACATTTCAAAATGTTTATTCTTCTAAACCATGAGCATGGAATGTTTTTCCATCTCTTTGTGTCTTCAATTTCTTTCATAAGTGTTCTGTAGTTTCTAGAGTATAGATCCTTTACCTCTTTGGTTAGGTTTATTCCTAGGTATCTTATGGTTTTTGGTACTATTCTAAATGGAATAAATTCCTTAATTTCTCTGCCTTTAGTCACATTATTATTGTATAGAAATGCAACTGATTTCTGTGCTTTGATTTTGTATCCTGCCACGTTGTTAAATTGCTGTATCAGTTCTAGCAATTTTGGGAGGAGTCTTTTGGGTTTTCCACCTGAAGTATCATGTCATCTGCAAAGAGCGACAGTTTTACTTCTTCTTTGCTTATTTAAATGTCTTTTATTTCTTTTTGTTGTGTGATTGCTGAGGGTAGGACTTCTAGTACTATGTTGAACAATAGTGGTGAGAATAGGCATCTCTGTAATGTTCCTGATCTTAAGGGAATTCAGTTTTTCCCCATTGAGAATGATATTCGCTGTGGGTTTTTCATAGATGGCTTTTATGATTTTCAGTTATGTTCCCTCCATCCCGACTTTGAAGAGTGATGAATGGGTATTGATTTATTTCAAGTGCTTTTTCTGAATCCCTTAAAGTGGTATTTTTCTTTTTCATCCTGTTAATATATGAAATACACTGATTTTTAAATCTTGTATTTATGGCATAACCCTACTTGATCTTTCTTTGTAAATATAATTTCTTGTATTACCAGATTCAATTTGTTATTACTTCAGTGTGTGTACATCTGTATTCACTAGGACTGCTTATAATTTTTGTAAAAACATTGTCAACTTTTGTTACTAGGATAATGCTGGCTTTATAAAACAAATTGGAGTGTTTTTTCTATACTCCTGAGTTTTTGTGCAATTGGTGTTATTTCTTCCTTAAATGTAGAATTTACCAATGAAATAATTGGGTGGGGAGTTTTCATTGTGAGAAAGTTTTGATAATAAATTAATTTTCTTTAATAGACATAGGGCTAATTTTCCTTTTGTATCAGTCTTGGTATATTGACTGAAGGAATTCATTCATTTTATCTAAATTATCATATTTGTTAGCACAGATTGTTCATAATCTCATATATTTTTAATGTGTGTAGGATTTGAAGTGACAATCCCTCTTTTATTCTTCATGTTGATAATTTGTGTCTTCTTTCAAATTTATTTTCTTGGTCACTCTAGCAAAAGGTTTTCAATCTTACTGTTTTATTTTTTTTCCTGGCTTTTTATTTTAATTTTTATTTTATTTTACTTATTTATTATTATTATTTTTTTATAAACATATAATGTATTATTAGCCCCAGGGGTACAGGTCTGTGAATCGCCAGGTTTACACACTTCACAGCACTCACCATAGCACATACCCTCCCCAATGTCCATAACCCCACTCCCTTCTCACTACCCCCTTCCCCCTGGCCACCCTCAATTTGTTTTGTGACATTAAGAGTCTCTTATGGTTTGTCTCCCTCCCGAGCCCATCTTGTTTCATTTATTCTTTTCCTACCCCCCAAACCCTGAACTTTGCCTCTCAAAGTCCTCATATCAGGGAGATTGTATGATAGTTATCTTTCTCTGATTGACTTATTTCGCTAAGCATAATACCCTCTAGTTCCATCCACGTTGTTGCAAATGGCAAGATTTCATTTCTTTTGATGGCTGCATAGTAGTCCATTGCATATATATATATACACCACATCTTTATCCATTCATCTGTTGATGGAAATCTAGGTTCTTTCCATAGTTTGGCTATTGGGGACATTGCTGCTATAAACATTTGGGTGCACGTGCCCCTTTGGATCACTATATTTGTATCTTTAGGGTAAATACCCAGTAGTGCGATTGCTGGGTCATAAGGTAGCTCTATTTTCAACTTTTTGAAGAACCTCCATGCTGTTTTCCAGAGTGGTTGCACCAGTTTGCATTCCCACCAACAGTGTAGGAGGGTTCCCCTTTCTCCGCATCCTCGCCAGCATCTGTCATTTCCTGACTTGTTAATTTTAGCCATTCTGACTGGTGTGAGGTGATATCTCATTGTGGTTTTGATTTGTATTTCCCTGATGCCGAGTGATGTGGAGCACTTTTTCATGTGTCTGTTGGCCATCTGGATGTCTTCTTTGTAGAAATGTCTGTTCATGTCCTCTGCCCATTTCTTGATTGGATTATTTGTTTTTTGGGTGTTGAGTTTGCTAAGGTCTTTATTGATTTTGGATACTAGCCCTTTATCTGATATGTCATTTGCAAATATCTTCTCCCATTCTGTCAGTTGCCTTTTGGTTTTGTTAACTGTTTCCTTTGCTGTGCAAAAGCTTTTGATCTTGATGAAGTCCCAATATTTCATTTTTGCTCTCGCTTCTATTTGTTCCATTTCTTTGAAAAAAATGGATGGGATTTTGATAGGGATTGCATTAAATATGTAGATTGCTTTAGGTAGCATAGACATTTTCACAATATTTGTTTTTCCAATCCATGAGCATGGAACATTTTTCCATTTCTTTGTGTCTTCCTCAATTTCTTTCATGAGTACTTCATAGTTTTCTGAGTGTAGATTCTTTGCCTCTTTTGTTACGTTTATTCCTAGGTATCTTATGGTTTGGGGTGCAATTGCAAATGGGACCGACTCCTTAATTTCTCTTTCGTCTGTCTTGTTGTTGGTGTAAAGAAATGCACCTCATTTCTGTGCATTGATTTTATATCCTGACACTTTACTGAATTCCTGTACAAGTTCTAACAGTTTTGGAGTGGAGTCTTTTAGGTTGTCCACATATAGTATCATATCATCTGCAAAGAGTGATAGTTTGACTTCTTCTTTGCCGATCTGGACGCCTTTAATTTCTTTTTGTTGTCTGATTGCTGAGGCTAGGACTTCTAGTACTATGTTGAATAGCAGTGGTGATAATGGACATCCCTGCCGTGTTCCTGAACTTAGCGGAAAGGCTCTCAGTTTTTCTCCATTGAGAATGAGGGTTTTTCATAGATGGCTTTAATGATATTGAGGTATGTACCCTCTATCCCTACACTTTGAAGAGTTTTGAGCAGGAAAGGATGCTGTACTTTGGCAAATGCTTTTTCAGCATCTATTGAAAGTATCATATGGTTCTTGTTCTTTCTTTTATTAATGTATTGTATCACATTGATGGATTTGCACATGTTGAACCAACCTTGCAGCCCTGGAATAAATCCCACTTGGTGGTGGTGAATAATCCTTTTAATGTTCTGTTGGATCCTTTTGGTGAGAATTTTCACATCTGTGTTTATCAAAGATATTGGTCTGTAATTCTCTTTTTTGATGGGATCCTTGTCTGGTTTTGGGATCAAGGTGATGCTGGCCTCATAAAATGAGTTTGGAAGTTTTCCTTCCATTTCTGTTTTTTTTTGTAACAGTTTCAGGAGAATAGGAATTAATTCTTCTTTAAATATTTGGTAGAATTCCCCTGGGAAGCCGTCTGGCCCTGGGCTTTTGTTTGTTTGGAGATTTTTGTTGACTGTTTCAATCTCCTTACTGGTTATGGGTCTGTTCAGGTTTTCTGTTTCTTCCTGGATCAGTTGTGGTAGTTTATATGTCTCTAGGAATGCATCCATTTCTTCCAGATTGTCAAATTTGTTTGCGTAGAGTTGCTCATGGTATGTTCTTATAATTGTTTTTATTTCTTTGGTGTTGGTTATGATCTCTCCTCTTTCATTCATGATTTTATTGATTTGGGTCCTTTCTCTTTTCTTTTTGATAAGTCTGGCCAGGGGTTTATCAATCTTCTTAATTCTTTCAAAGAACCAGCTCCTAGTTTCGTTGATTTGTTCTATTGTTTTTTTGGTTTCTATTTCATTGATTTCTGCTCTGATCTTTATGACTTCTCTTCTCCTGCTGGGTTTAGGGTTTCTTTCTTGTTCTTTCTCCAGCTCCTTTAGGTATACGGTTAGGTTGTGTACTTGAGACCTTTCTTATTTCTTGAGAAAGGCTTGTATCGCTATATATTTTCCTCTCAGGACTGCCTTTGCTGTGTCCCACAGATTTTGAACCATTGTGTTTTCATTATCATTTGTTTCCATGAATTTTTTCAACTCTTCTTTAATTTCCTGGTTGACCCATTTATTCTTTAGAAGGATGCTGTTTAGTCTCCATGTATTTGGGTTCTTTCCACATTTCCTCTTGTGATTGAGTTCTAGCTTCAGAGCATTGTGGTCTGAAAATATGCAGGGAATGATCCCAATCTTTTGATACCAGTTGAGACCTGATTTATGACCCAGGATGTGATCTACTCTGGAGAATATTCCATGTGCACTAGAGAAGAATGTGTATTCTGTTGCTCTGGGATGGAATGTTCTGAATATATCTGTGATGTCCATCTGGTCCAGTGTGTCATTTAAGGCCTTGATTTCCTTGTTGATCTTTTGCTTGGATGATCTGTCCATTTCAGTGAGGGGAGTGTTAAAGTCCCCTACTATTATTGTATTATTGTTGATGTGTTTCTTTGATTTTTGTTATTAATTGGTTTATATAGTTGGCTGCTCCTACGTTAGGGGCATAGATATTTAAAATTGTTAGATCTTCTTGTTGGACAGACCCTTTGAATATGATATAGTGTCCTTCCTCATCTCTTATTATCGTCTTTGGCTTAACATCTAAGGATTGCCACCCCAGCTTTCTTTTGATGTCCATTAGCATGGTAAATTGTTTTCCACCCCCTCACTTTAAATCTGGAGGTGTCTTTGGGTCTAAAATGAGGTATCATATTAATGGGTTTTGTTTTTTTATCCATTCTGATACCCTGTGTCTTTTGATTGGGGCATTTAGCCCATTCACATTCAGGGTAACTATTGAGAGAGATGAATTTAGTGCCATTGTATTGCCTGTAAGGTGACTGTTACTGTATATTGTCTCTGTTCCTTTCTGATCTACTACTTTTAGGGTCTCTCTTTGCTTAGAGGACCCCGTTCAATATTTCCTGTAGAGCTGGTTTGGTGTTTGCAAATTCTTTCAGTTTTTGTTTGTCCTGGAAGCTTTTTATCTCTCTTTCTATTTTCAGTAATAGCCTAGCTGATACAGTCTTCTTGGCTGCATGTTTTTCTCATTTAGTGCTCTGAATATATCATGCAAGTTCCTTCTGGCCTGCCAGGTGTCTGTGGATAAGTCCGCTGCCAATCTAATGTTTTTACCCTTGTATGTTACAGACTTCTTTTCCCGGGCTGCTTTCAGGATTTTCTCTTTGTCGCTAAGACTTGTAAATTTTACTATTAGGTGATGGGGTGTGGACCTATTCTTACTGATTTTGAGCGGGGTTCTCTGCACCTCCTGGATTTTGATGCTTGTTCCCTTTGCCATACTAGGGAAATTCTCTCCAATAATTCTCTCCAATATACCTTCTGCTCCCCTTTCTCTTTCTTCTTCTTCTTGAATCCCAGTTATTCTAATGTTGTTTCATCTTATGGTGTCACTTATCTCTCAAATTCTCCCCTCGTGGTCCAGTAGCTGTTTGTCTCTCTTTTACTCAGCTTCTTTATTCTCTGTCATTGGGTCTTCTTTATCACTAATTCTTTTTTCTGCCTCATTTGTCCTAGCAGTAAGAGCCTCCATTTTTGATTGTACCTCATTAATAGCTTTTTTCATTTCAAACTTGGTTAGCTTTTAGTTCTTTTATTTCTCCAGAAAGGGCTTTTATTTCTCTGGACAGCATTTCTCTAATATCTTCCATGCCTTTTTCAAGCCTGGCTACAACCTTGAGAATCATCATTCTGAACTCTAGATCTGACATATTACCAATGTCCATATTGATTAGGTCCCTAGCCTTTGGTACTGCCTCTTGTTCTTTTTTTTTTTTTTTTTTGTGGTGAGTTCTTCCGCCTTGTCATTTAGTCCAGATAAGAATATATGAAGGAACAAATAAAATACTGAAAGAGTAGCAAAGACCCTAAGAAAATGTGCTTTAACCAAATAAGAAGAGAACCCAAATCGTGGCAGGGAGAAAGGCGATAAAAATAAGTTTGGAATAAAATTAAAAAAAGAAAAGAAATAAAGAAAAAATATAAAAAAGAAAAAAATATATATATTAGACTGGTGACTAGAACAGGGTCACCCACTTAATTTTGGGATTATTTTGGTCTTTTAGAAGAAACTACCTCCGAAATTTTAAAGAATGAAAAACATATATAAGGGTAAACACAATGAAGGGATGGATTATGCCTATAAAGATGAAACAAAAAAATTTTTTTTTTAATTTCTAAAAAAGGAGTTGATAAAGTAAGTTGGTTGGGAAGATAAAGAAAAAGAAAGTGGAGAGAATTTGCTTGGGCTGGACACTAGAACAAGCTCAGAGCTATATTTAGGGTATATTTTGATCTACTAGAAGAAGTTGTACCCCAAAATTTTTAGAAGAAAAAACCCTATGTGTATACAAAAAATAAAGTTAGATACAATGAGGGATAAAATATGACTATAATAATGAAGTTTCAAAAAAGATTATTATTTTTTTATGAAACGTGTTGTTAAGATAAACTAGTTAAAAAACGTTAAAAGAGGAAACATTTTTTTAAATGTTAAAAAAAATTTAGCAGAAGAAAAAAAATAAAAAAAAAATTAATTACTTGCATATCTAAAGAATCATGGGGAGAAAGCCATGAATTCCATGCTTTGCTTTCTCCTCCTCTGGAATTCCGCTGTTCTCCTTGGTAAGTGAACTTGGTCTTGGCTTGAACTTGGTCTTGGCTGGATTTCTTGTTGATCTTCTTGGGGAGTGGCCATTGTAGTGATTCTCAAGTGTCTTTGCCCGAGGTGGAATTGCACCGCCCTTACCAGGGGCCAGGCTAAGTAATCCTCTCGGGTTCGCTTTCAGGAGCTTTTGTTCCCTGAACGCTTTCCGTAGAGTTCCGGAGGACGGGAATGAAAATGGCGGCCTCCCAATCTCTGGCCTGGAGGACCTGAGAGCTCAGGGCCGCAGTCCTCAGTGCACCCTCAGAGAAAAGCACTCAATCACTCCCATCTCCCTGGCGTCTGGTTGCATTTGGAGAAATGTGCTCAATCACTCCTGTCTCCCTGGCCTCTGGCCGTGCTCCAAAGCTCACCCAGCCTGTGACCAAGCGTCTCTGTCTCTCGCACACAGCTCCGCCTGGAGTCTCCGAACCCTGCAGATCCCTGAGCTCTTCCAGGGGGTGTCTCCCTGGATCTTATGGGGACCCCACTCAGAGAGCAGTGGCCTGTGCCACGGATTATGGTTCAAGGTAACCCTGAGTTGAGAGCTCACTTCTCAGCTCTGTCTCTGTAGCCAGCTTCCCCGCTCTAATACCTGCGAGCTCTGTGACACTCAGACACCCCTGATCCTTCTGTGACCCCACGGGACCTGGGGCCACGCTGACCCTGCGTGGGCTTCACCCCGGTTTAGCCTCTGGAGTGATGTCCCTCAGTGCAGCAGACTTTTAAAAGTCCTGATTTTGTGCTCCGTTGTTCTGCCACTTGCTGGGATCCGGCCCTTCCCCCCACGGTCTATCTTCCCGTCGCTTTGGATTCACTTCTGCATGGGTCCTACCTTTCAGAAAGTGGTTGATTTTCTGCTTCTAGAATTGTTGCTCTTCTTCTCTTCGATCTCCTGTTGGATTTGTAGGTATTCGGAATGGTTTGATAAGCTATCTAGCTGATTTCCTGCTACCTGATGTCATCTCAGCCTGCTACTACTCTGCCATCTTGACTCCTCCTTTCAATCTTTCTGTTTTAAAGAACCAACATTTGCTTTATCAATTTTCATGTTATTTGTTTTCTATTTTATTGATTTCTGCCCTTTACTCTTTCCTTCCATTTTCTTAATTTTGTTTAACTTCATTTTTTTTTCTTTCTAGATTCTTTTTTATAATTTTTTTCTTTCTGGGTTCTTGAGTGGAAGTTTGGAGGTTTAGATCATTGATTTCATACCTTTCCTTTTAAATATAACATTTAAAGATAAATTTCCCATTAAGCACTGATAATATTTTGACATATTTTTCATTATTCAGTTTAAACTATTTTCTGTTTTCCTTCTGATTTTTTTTTTTGTAATCAAAAATAATATGTGTTGTGTGGTTGTTGGGAGTCATCTTTTACAATATCAATTGACAAATATCAATTAGGTTAAGGTGAATAATAGTGTTGTTGAATTTATGTCTTTATCATTTGTCTGTTAATCTCTAAATTGTTGTAAGAGGAGTGCTAATATGAATATGACTATGAAATTGTCTATTTTTCCCTTCAACTCTGGATTTTTTCATGTATTTTGAAACTTTGTTATTAGCTATGTGCATTTTTAACCAGTGTTATGAGCTTGAATTCACCCTTTTATCATTATGAAATGTTTCTTTTTATCTCTGATAATATTCTTTATCTTGGTGTCTATTTGTTAATATAGTGACTCCAGTCGTCTTATGCTTACCATTTGCATGGTCTTGTTCCATCCATTTATTTGCTTAGAGTTTCCATCTCTCTGCTAACATTACCCATCTGTTATTACGTGTTGCCTACTTTTTTGATTAGAGTGCTTAATATATTAATCATAGTTACTTTAAATTCCCTTTTTGATAAATCCAACATCTGTCATATCTGTCTGGTTCCAATGATTGCTTTATCTTTTTAGACTGTGCTTTTTCTTGCATTCTGGCATGCCTTATAATTTTTTTTTATTGAAAGCTGGATCTGTTGTTCTAGATAACAAGAACTATGGTAAATAGGCCTTCAGTATGACAATTTACAGTGATCTTTTAGAAGTTCGGATGTTTAATGTTTTCTGTAGCTGTAGGTGTCAGAGGCTTCACATTCCTCTAGTGTCCTTGTATTTGTCTCCCTTCTTGACTTTGAGCTTCCCTAAGTGCTCCTTCTCAAAAAGAGTCTGTATCTTGCAGCTTTTTCACCTGTAGCCTACTGTTTTTGTACTAGAGCCCTATTACTGTGGTAAAATGTGGGGAAGGGGGAGTGTTCTCTAATCATCTGATTATATCTTAGTGTTTTAGTGAGCCTGTATCTTGGGGCTGTGATCTTCATAAGTGTTATCTGGTGATATAATGCCCCATCCCCCATTTTCATTCTGTTCCCTGGCTATAGTGTTCCCAGTCTATTTTCTTGTGGCCTTGACCTCTGTTGACTATTCTTTTTGTTGCTGTTGTTGTTGTTATTAGGTGAGATAGGAAATCTAGACGTAGGTGGAGTGAGAGAAATGCTCTTTTCCAAAATGAGATATGGCTCTGGCAAAGTTATTTTTCCTGAAGAGTAGTCCTTTCTTATGAAGTATGCCATGGTTATACTTCACACTGATTATTTTCTCTCTACCTCTGCTAGAATTAGGAGGTGATCTTTCTTTGCTCTTCTTTTTCAGAACATGGTGGAGCTCCTGGAGGTCAAGCTCATGAAAATGTGCCATTTCCAGGAGTTTCTCACTCATAGGCTAGTCCACATTTGGTCTCCAGCAAACTGTCAAAATTACTAGTTTCCTGCCAGATTATGTCTTCAGCAGGTTCAGCACCAGGTAATCAGATTTTGGCTGTATCTCTCTGAATTTGTCTGTCTCTCCATATTTGGGGATGGTGATTTGCTCTGCAAATTCATTTCTTTGATTGGCTCAAGAAAAGTTGTTAACATTAAGTTTTTCAAGCTTTTTTGTTGTAAGGAACAGAATGATGATTTCTAAGCTCTTTACATATCAGAGCTAAGTAGAAGTCTTAGATCCATCTATTTACTTTTATCCTTTCAGAATTTTTGTATTTGCAATGCATCTCTTATACATATATATAGTTGAGTCTTAAAGTTATTTTTAAAAAAGATTTTTATTTATTCATTTGAAAGAGAAAGAAAGCAGGAAGGGAGGAGGGGCTGAGGGAGGGGAAAAAGCAAACTCCCTGCTGAGCAGGGAGCCTGATTAAGAGCTTGATCCCAGGACCCTGAGATCATAACCTGAACCGAAGTCAGAGACACTTAACCAGCTGAGCCACCCAGACACCCCAGGTCTTAGTTCTTTATGTATTTTGACAGTCTCTGTTTTTTAATTATTGATATGGTTGTATTTAGGTCTATTATTTTACTATTTGCATTCTGTTTCCTCATTTTTGTTATTCTTTTCCTTCTTTTCTACCTGCTTTTAAATTTGACTAGTTTTTAGGATTCCATTTTACTTTGTTCCTTTTTAAATTACACCATTTATATTAACTTTTACTGGTTTCTCCTAAGGATTTTAATATACATCCTTATATTTAACTATTGAGAGGATAGAGGAAGCTGGTGGCAGAGTAGAAGGACCCTAGAGTGCAGAGATGTGGTTTAGGGAAGAAAGGGATCCTGGCTGCTGGGAGAGGAGGGAGCCACAGTCATGGAGAAGGGTGTGAGAGAGGAGTACACTGGAATGCACATGGAGAAGATTTCCCCATAGTTACTGGCTTGGAAAATGAGAGGGACTGAATTTCATGAGTTCTTACAACCAGAGTTGTTTTGGTGTTTTTTATTTGTTTGTTTTTGTTTTTGTTTTTAGTTTCAGAGGTAGAATTTAGTGATCCATCAGTTGCAGACGACACCTAGTGCTCATTACTTCAAGTGTCCTCTTTAATACCCATCTCCCACTTACCCCATCCCCCCATCCACCTCCCCACCAGCAACCCTCATTTTGTTTCCTGTGATTAGGAGTCTCTTATGATTTGTCTTCCTCTCTGTTTTTGTCTTATTTTATTTTTCCTTCCCTTGCCCTATGTTCATCTGTTTTGTTTCTTAATTTCCACAAATGAGTGAAATCTTAGTATTTGTCTTTCTCTAATTTTGCTTAGCATAATACTAATTTAATATATATTATATATATAATACTAATATAATAGTAGTATAGTTGCATCCACATAATTGCAAATAAAGCAAGGAGTTTTAAAGGTCAGTGGGCTTGGCTGAGATAGAATCCAGAGGGCACTGCACTGCTCTTGGATAGAGGCAAGCAAACAGCCTGGGGCAATACAACATGGAAACAGTGACCTGAAATATACCTGGGACACACAGTAGGGAGATTATTTACTCTTCTCAGAGTGTGTCACTGAGAGGCAGCAGTTATAGAGACATCTCTCCAGGAACAAAGGGTGGCAACACTTCTTTTCTCAGCCTCTCAGCATAAACATGGAGCCATGTGCAGGAAGCAGTGCAGCATGGACACTGGCTGCTTCACTTGCTTATAGCAAGCGCCACCCCGCTTTGCTCTGGTGGAACTAGTCATGCCTACCTCAGTCTCAGCGCAGTAAGGCCCCTACCTCATGTCTCTAAAACAGGGAGTTTTGCAGGGACTCAGTTCTGGTAGAGGTGGTGACAGGCCTGATTTAAGCAGACCAAGGCACATCTAGTTAAAACTCATCACATTCAGGCCAGGGACAAAACACTGCACATAGCAGGCAAGTAGAGCCCCTGCAAACAACTGGCCTGTAGGATAGAGCAGCCAGAACACAACAGAATAGTACATGCAACACACACACTGGAGGCATTCCCTGAAGTACCAAGTCCTGGGCACTATCGGACCTGTTTTTCATAAGGTCAGTACTTTCAGGAGCAGGAGATATAAGTGACTTTTCTGACACTTAGGAGAGGGCAGAGACTTAGACAAAATAAGACAGGAATTTATCCCAAATGAATGAATCGGATAAGGCCACAGCCAAAGATCTAAGAAAAGTGGATATAAGTAACATGCCTGATGGAAAATTTAAAGGAATGATCATAAGTCTAGTCACTGGGCCTGAGAAAAGAATGGAAGATATCAGTGAGACCTAGTGTAGAAACTTTTTACTTTTTTGAAGTCCCAATAGTTCATTTTTGCTTTTATTTCCCTTGCCGCCAGAAATGTGTCTAGTAAGAAGTTGATATGGCCGGTACCAAAGACGTTGCTGCCTGCTTCTTTGACCTCGGCTACGGCAACTTCTTGCTAGACACTTATCCAAAGTCAAGGGAAACAAAAGCAAAAATGAACTATTGGGAATTCATCAAGATAAGAAGCTTCTGAACAGCAAAGAAAACAGTCAATAAAACTGCAGTGCTTGCAACCTATGGAATAGGAGAAGGTAATTTACAAATGACATATCAGATAAAGGGCTAGTATCAAGATCTATAAAGAACTTATCAAGCTCAAAAAATATCCAAAAAATAAATAATCCAGTCAAGAAATGGACAGAAGACATGAACAGATATTTTTCCAAAGAAGACACACAAATGACCAACAGACACATGAAAAAATGCTCCACATCACTTGCCATCAGAGAAATACAAATCAAAACCACAATGAGAGGCCACCTTATACCAGTCAGAATGGCTAAAATTAACAAGATAACAGAAAAACAAATACTGGCAAGGATGTGGAGAAAGGGGAACCCTCTTACACTGTTGGTGGGAATGCAAGCAGGTGCAGCCACTCTGGGAAACAGTGTGGAGGTTCCTCAAGAAGTTAAAAATAGAGTTACTGGGTGTGGTGCAAAAATAATGAATACTGTTATGCTGAAAAAATAAAAAATTAAAAAAAAAATAGAGTTACCCTATGACCTAGCAATTGGACTACTAGGTATTTACTGCACAGATACAAATGTAATGATCTGAAGAGGCACTTGCACTCCAATGTTTATAGCCGCAGTGTTCACAATAGCTAAACTATGGAAAGAGCCGAGATGTCCATCGACATGAATGGATAAAGAAGATCTGGTATATATATACAATAGAATATTACTCAGACATCAGAAGGGAAGAACACTTACCATTTGCATTGACATGGAGGGAATTGGAGGCTATTATGCTGAGTGAAGTAAGTCAATCAGAGAAAGACAATTATATGGTTTTACTCATATAGGAATATAACAAACAGCACAGAGGATCATTGGGGAAGGGACGGAAAATGGACTGGGAAGAAATCAGAGAGGGAGACAAACCATGAGAGACTCTTAACTATAGAAATCAAACTGAGGGGTGCTGGAGGGGAGGTGAGTGGGGGGTGGGGTAATTGGGCAATGGGCTTAAAGAGGGTATGTGATTTGATGAGCACTGGATGTTATATGTAACTGATGAATTATTGAACTCTACATCTGAAACTAATGATGTTTGGGTTAATATGTTGGATAATCGAATTTAAATAAAAAAAAAAGAATTATATTAAAAATGCACCCCC
Source organism: Enhydra lutris kenyoni (assembly GCF_002288905.1). Lineage (NCBI taxonomy): Eukaryota > Metazoa > Chordata > Mammalia > Carnivora > Mustelidae > Enhydra > Enhydra lutris. The sequence goes on along the minus strand of NW_019154093.1, from coordinate 81,900,342 downwards.
CCCCAAAAAAAAACCCTGAAGAGGTTGCTGCCTGTGTTCTTCTCTAGGATTTTGATGGATTCTTGTCTCACATTTAGGTCTTTCATCCATTTTTAATTTATTTCTGTATATGGTATAAGAAAGTCATCTAGCTTCATTCTTCTACATTGTCATTGTCCAATTTTCCTGACATCATTTGTTGAAGAGCCTGGGTAGTCTTTCCTGATTTATCAAAGATTAGTTGACCATATAATTGGTTGTGGGTCTATTTCTGGGTCCTCTATTCTGTTCCATTGATATATGTGTCTGTTTTTATGCCAGTACCATCCTGTCTTGATCACTACAGGTTTTGGCATGTAATTGCTCATAATATACTCTTATTATTGTTTGTATTTCTGCAGTGTTGGTTGTGATCTGTCCTCTTGAATTTGTGATTTTGTTTATTTGGGTCCTTTATTTTTTCTATTTGATAAGTTTGGGTAGGGGTTTATCAATTTTTAAAATTCTTTCAGAGAACTAGCTCCTACTTTCATTAATCTATTCTACTGTTTTTTAAAAATTTCTATATCATTTATTTCTGCTTGAATCTTTGTTATTTCCTTTCTTCTGCTGGTTTTAGGCTTTATTTGCTATTCATTTTCTAACTCCTTTAGGTGTAAGGTTATGTTGTATATTTGAGGCTTTTTTCTCTATATACTTCCTTCTTAGGACTGCCTTTGCTGCATCCCAAAGGTTTTGAAGTGTTGTGTTTTCATTATCATTTGCTTCCATGTATTCTAGAAAATTTCTTCTTTGATTTCCTGGTTAACCCATTTATTTGTAAGTAAGATATTCTTTAACCTCCATGTATTTGTGGTTTTTCCAATTTTTTTCCTTGTGTTTAGCTATAAGTTTCAAGTGTTGTTGTCTAAAAATATGCATGGTATATCCTCAGTCTTTTTGTACCAGTTGATGCTTGATTTGTGACCCAGTATCTGAACTATTCTGGAAAATGTTCCATGTGAACTTGAAAAGAATATGTATTCTGCTGCTTTAGGATAAAATGGTCTGAATATATCTGTTAAGTCCCTCTGGTCCAGTGTATCATTCAAAGCCATTGTTTTCTTATTTGGCTTTGAATTTGATTTTGTGGGTGTAGATTTGTCCTCACTTTAGCTTTAGAGTAATCTTGCTTTAAGTTGTATACTTTCTGGGGATATCAATTCAATACCTATTAACAATATTTCTCCATTCTGGATTGTCACGGTTTCCATTCTGGATTCAACTCCCAGTCCTGTGTAATACCTGGAATATCCATTTAATACAGAGACCTCTGACAGTTTCTGCCAGGACTTGTAAAATATCTCCATGTGTAGTTTAGTATTGAGCCAAACCTCAATGGAACCTCTATGCAGATTTCCTTTTCTGCATGGCTCCCTTTTCTTGTAATATGCCCTGCAAATTTTATCTCTTTTAGTAACACTGACTCTTATCTTTGTCTCCTAACTCCAGTAAGATCCCTGTGCTTTCTTTGGGATATATTTTTATGGAGTATCATCTGGAAAGTGGTTGTGGGCAGAGAGCTGATACATAATTTGAAACTCAACTCATTTATTTCCTTTGTTTCAGAAGTCACAATTCTACTACACTGCATGTTTTCCAATATACAAAAATTGTTTTATGTATTTTTGCTCTTTTATAGCTATTTATGGTGGTTGTTTAGTCTGATAACCACTTCTTCTGCCATAGCTGGAAGAGGAAGTCTCTGTTTCCACAAAAGCTGAACAAATGCAAATTATCAGGTCTTACCTACAAAGACTCTAAATATGGTTGTGCAGGAACTCAAGAGCTTTTATTTAGTAGTCTGCCCATTTCATGGTAATTTTGATGTAGGTAATTAGAGTGTCATACTGAGATAGCATTAAGATAAGGGAAACGATACCATCTGAAATTTATATAAATATAATAAATTTATATTTATATAATAATAATTTGTATATTATATATTTATATATTATATATAAATATATATTTCTATATTATAATAATATAATAAATAATAATTTATATATTATATAAATATAATTAATAAATATATAAATATAATAAAAATATAAATATATTTATATTTATTGTAATTAAAGTCAGATTGGAGGCCAAATGTCAGCATGGCAGTGTCTTGAGTACTTCAGATAAAGTCAAGAGAACAAGATAGCAATAGGAGATACACAAATCTTTTAGAGATTGGGAGGAGTCTGATTAGGATCTGGGACCCCAGAAATAAAAATTTTATTTGAAATATTAACTGGTAGTAACTGAAAACAGAAGAGGAGAATCTTCCTGCCAGATGCAGAAGATGTTGGTAGATGCACAGATTAAGGAAGCTTTGTTCTAGTTTTGGCCTCTGGTCCACTGACAGCATAGCCCTTGAGTGCAAACTAAAAGCCAGAGGGGCATGTATCCCCTCTGATCTCTGCTGCCACATTTCTTACTGTAAAACTTTGCAGCCAAGTATTCCCCAGGCACTTCAGGTTCTCTAAGCAGAACTGCCATGCTTCCTGGAAGATATTACTATTTATGTCAACCTAGTCTCAAGAGCTGTCTAAAAGAGCAAAGGGATTTACTGCTCAAAGGAGATGAAAGATTGGAAGAGGCCAAAGATCTTAACTCAGAGAGAACCCATTAAAGATATTTTGCCTTGTCAGAGACTGTCTGTATGCCAACTCCATAAAAAGGAACATCTAAAGTCAGACATTTATAAAGACAGAATGGCAGGTAAGAAGGCAAAAATTTGATTTTCCCTAAAGATACAGATAGAATTCACAGTTATGTCGACTGCCATGCAATGATTGACTTTCTTTCCAGCTTACCATTCCTTACTGAGTTAACTTTTCTCGGTAACTGATTTCTTGAATGCTTGATCTTGCTGAGACTTCCCTTAAAGTCACTGTACCTAACATGAAAGTTGAAAAGGCAGACCCTAAATAATCTTTCTGTGCTCTAAAACAACAAAAAAGGTCTATTCTTGCTTATCTGTAGCTCCAGGAGTTAACCTCAGGCCTTAGCTCTCAAGCCCCTCTGGTTCATTTCAGGTATTTTAGTTCCCTTAGAGCCATTTTCCTATGCTTCATTGTCCCTTGGAGTGTCTTTTATTAGATACCAGAGTTGCTGGCATGATAGTTCCCTTATAACACCCCACTACCAGCTCTGCCTTAATATAAGTGCTAGCTGCCAAACCACACAATGGGGAACAAAACAGAAAAGGGGGGGTTGCTGCCATGTAGAATCACAAATGAAAATATCAGCCAGCTTTAAAGGCATCAGATTATCTCCCTAGTTTAAATTGCCAGCCTCTGTCAAGGAGTGATGTGGTGTTTCCTGATGTGTTGAAAGCAGCACTGCGATGAAAGGAAGATAGTGCCCTTATCCAGCTGAAAATTTGAACTGGATACCCTGTGGGAGTCTTGTATACAGTCTTTGACTCATCACAATAAAGACTGGCTGCTGACAGCTCATCAACTTTGACTTCTGGCCAAAACTCCAACACTTGACTTCTTTTTTTTTACCCTCCTCTGAACTCTTCCATTTCTTCTTTTCTAACATCTTCCACCCATTATTTAGATATTGAAGGTTTTCTTAGATCTGAAGGCAGTCTTGACCATAGCAGTATTAGTCCACTGGCTCACTTGTCAAAGCATGTTTGACATTTTTTCTCCTATTTGTAATGCAGCTAATATTCATTGATTACTCTGTTAGATGCTAGAGATACAGAAATAAATACACATGGTTTTTGCCCTCATGGAGAACTTCCACAAGTAGGTTCCTAGATCCACCTCAGGATTACTTGTAGGACCTTGTTAAAAATCTAGTTTTCTGGGTCCCAACTAAGAATTACTGAGTGAAAATTTCTGAAGTTAGATATAATAATTTATTTTTAATTAGTTCACTCAGTGGTTCTTAAGCACATTGCATCTTCAGAACTACTATTAAACACACAAATATGGAATTAAAATTTTTGATAAAGTACCTAAAAGATGAAAGGATGGCATAGGGAAGGCAAATTTTAATTGAGACACTTGGGTTAAAAGGGACCTAAGGAAGGGACATTTAAACTGAGACTTGAGAGATAAGTGGAATTATTCAGATGAAGAATTGGGGAAAAACATTCCTCAGTAGGGGGAAGACATAAGCAAAATTCTTAAGGTGATAGTATTGATGTTTTCCTAGTCCACATCATGTTTAGTACCTTGTCCTAAAGGGAATATGAGCATGTAAAGACATGTACCCTGTAATCTGGGTTTAACTCCTCTTCTCTGCTTTTCCTTAGCCTAAAAATTTCCCCACTAGGACCAGAGTTAAATTAGGAAGGAGTTTATCAATTCTTTTTTTTTTTTTTGTTATTGAAATTTCCAGTATTTCTAGTTATTATCTTTTTTTAAAAATTATAAACATATAATATATTTTTATCCCCAGGGGTACAGGTCTGTGAATTGCCAGGTTTACACACTTCATAGCACTCACCATAGCACATACCCTCCCCAATGTCTATAACCCCACCACCCCTTCTCCCAAACCCTCTCCCCCAGCAACCCTCAGTTTGTTTTGTGTGATTAAGAGTCACTTATGATTTGTCTCCCTCCCAATCCCATCTTGTTTCATTTATTCTTCTCCTACCCCCTTAACCCCCCATTTTGCATCTCCACTTCCTCATATCAGGGAGATTATATGATAGTTGTCTTTCTCTGATTGACTTATTTCGCTAAGCATGATACCCTCTAGTTCCATCCACGTCATTGCAAATGGCAAGATTTTATTTCTTTTGATGGCTGCATAGTATTCCATTCTGTATATATACCACCTCTTCTTTATCCATTCATCTGTTGATGGACATCTAGGTTCTTTCCATAGTTTGGCTATTTTAGACATTGCCGCTGTAAACATTCGGGTGCACGTGCCCCTTCGACAACTAGGTTTATATATTTAGGGTAAATACCCAGTAGTGCAATTGCTGGGTCGTAGGGTAGTTCTATTTTCAACATTTTGAGGAACCTTCATGCTGTTTTCCAGAGTAGTTGCACCAGCTTGCATTCCCACCAACAGTGTAGGAGGGTTCCCCTTTCTCCGCATCCTCGCCAGCATCTGTCATTTCCTGACTGGTTAATTTTAGCCATTCTGACTGGTGTGAGATGGTATCTCATTGTGGTTTTGATTTGTATTTCCCTGATGCCGAGTGATGTGGAGCACTTTTTCATGTGTCTGTTGGCCATCTGGATGTCTTCTTTGTAGAAATGTCTGTTCATGTCCTCTGCCCATTTCTTGATTGGATTATTTGTTCTTTGGGTGTTGAGTTTGCTGAGTTCTTTATAGGTTTTGGACACTAGCCCTTTATCTGATATGTCATTTGCAAATATCTTCTCCCATTCTGTCAGTTTTCTTTCGGTTTTGTTAACTGTTTCCTTTGCTGTGCAAAAGCTTTTGATCTTGATAAAATCCCAATAGTTCACTTTTGCCCTTGCTTCCCTTGCCTTTGGCGATGTTCC